>NC_134570.1:15770000-16070000 GCF_050947875.1 Dermacentor variabilis
CTGTAATCGTTTCGCCTATAGCTGAGCCCTGCATTTACTAATGTAACATCAAGTGCGTCCCTGGCCAATACACGTACAAGCACGCAGCTTCCCGCTCATGGCTTTCTCCGCATGCGTGCGGCGGATCACGTCCCGGTATGCTCCGCATCTGGTGCGATATATCTCGTTGGAGGACGCGGTGGCCAACGAGACTGCGGCGACGGCGGCATCGAAAACCCGTTCACGGACGGGCGACGCGTTCCTCACCAGAGGGCGCCTTTCGGTCGCGCGCAACAAGGGACTGAGGCAGGGGTGCCCTTTATCCCCGCTGCTGTTTATGATGTACATGGTGAGGATGGAGAGGGCGCTAGAAGGAAGTAATGTCGGGTTTAATCTCTCATACAAACAGGCGGGTACAGTAATAGAGCGGCAACTCCCAGGTTTATTTTATGCGGACGACATTGTGTTGCTAGCTAACAAGCAAAGTAATTTGCAATGTCTGGCTAATATCTGTGGACAGGAAGGCAACAATTTAGGTTTGAAATTTAGTGTTAGAAAATCAGGTGTTATGGTATTCAATGAAAACACTGAACAGACAGTGGAGATACAGGGCCAAGAAATACCTCGGGTAACAGAATATAAATACCTTGGTATATGGATAAACGAAGGCAATGGATATATGGAAACACAGAAAAAACCATTACAGTAAAGGGGAAGAGAAATGCAGCCATAATAAAGCACAGAGCGCTATGGGGTTACAATAGGTACGAGGTCCTCCGAGGTATGTGGCAAGGCGTAATGGTTCAAGGACTTACTTTTGGAAATGCGGTTGTTTGCTATAAATCAGGGGTACAATCAGGACACGACGAACCAAAGGTCAGTGGGTCGCCTCGCATTGGGCGCTCACGGGAATACTACAAATGAAGCTGTGCAGGGTGATATGGGCTGGACTAGTTTTGAAGTGAGGGAAGCTCGCAGTAAAATTGAGTATGAAGAACGGCTGAGGAATATGGAAGAAAGTAAATGGGCTGGGAGAGTGTTCAGGTATTTGTACAGGAAAAACATTGATTCACAGTGGAGGAAAAGAACTATGAAGCTTACCAGCAAGTATGTGGCCTGTAGGGTGGGCAACACAGCAACAAAGAAGGTCAAGCGGAAAGTCAGTGAGGCTGGATGAATCTCATGGGTGGCGGCAATGGAAAAGAAACCTGCCATGAGTAACTACTTAAGAGGAAAAAACGAAATCAGGAAAGAAACCATTTATGATAACTCAAAGGGAAGCTCATTACTTTTCGAAACAAGATCGGGATGCCTTAGAACACGCACCTATAAAGCGAGATATAAGAAGGAAGAAGAAGCATGTGCTTGCTGCGGTAAAGCTAGGGAAACTACGGAGCATGTTTTATTAGAATGTGAAGACGTCTACCCAGCGGTCGATTTAGGCACCACTGGTCTCCTTGAAGCCCTTGGGTTCAGAGGGAGCAGTGGTAAAGCAAACATGTCCGCAATAGACATTAGTAAGAGGCGACTGGAGGATTGGTGGAAGAAAAGTAGAGAAACGACAAAAGACGGAGACGTACAAAAGCACAATAGGGGATCAGAAATAGGGGATCAGAAGAAAAGCACAATAGGGGATCATTCGCAATAGGGGATCAGAAAATTTGGGCGTGTAGTTCAGAGTGTTTTTTTTTTCTTTTTTCATTGTTTAACCTAGGTTGGATATTAGGCAGTATAGTAGCAAGAGCTTGGTGGCGCAAACCACCGCCCCGTTCCAAAGGGGACGCTCATATATATCCATCCATCCATCCCTAGTGTCCCTGTATATGCTCCCAGCAAATACAGGAACACTAGCGCGCCCTAAAAGTAACCGCGCGCCCTTTTTATGTCTGCTGTATAATCGATACACTCGCCATGCTTTTACAACGCAATCGGAACGAAGACGCAACGCAGGAACGACGAAAACAAGCGTAGCACTATGAAATGGTGTTGCGATTTTTATGCTTCTTGTTTTGTTTTTGTGTTTGTTTTTCCCCTTGGTGAATCTAGCAGATCTTAACGTTTAGAGGATAGCGCATTTTCAGCGCACTTAAAGTAATATTTCGAATTCTAACGGCTTTCTTTATGGAGGAATCAGAAAATGTTGAGCTGATTCTAGCGGAATTCTAATGTTTCTTTTTTTGTTGTTATTATTTCTTTATTTTTGAGGGACAATATCTCGAGGTGACAAAGAGTGAAAACACTCCCTTCCACCGCCTGTATTTCACGATACACAGACTCGGGATAAGGTGTCCGCGAATTGATTCGGCACACTGAACTTTTCTGTGTCGACATAGACGAAGGCGACACCGTAAACAATGATTACCGCTATGCCAATTATTTCACACACAATCTGTCCCACATTGAACGTAACCGCTGTCCGCGAGTGCTGCACGCACAGCTTCCGAGAAGGGACCTTCGCGGCCGCAGTGGTGCGCCATACGGGCTCAGATATTCCGGTGTCGGCCGCCGTGTGTGCGCTGCAAAAGTTGTTCGTGCACTCACATTTACGTGCTCGTTGAACAGGCAAAGCGTAATGCGATTATTTTGACTGTGAGTAGCCTCTCTAACAATCAGCGAGGGATCGTACGGCCGCGATCTTGGTCGTCCCACAGCTTGACGCCTCTCGCTGCGCACGCTATGGTTTTGCGCAATAAAGAAATAATAGCAAAGCGGCCAACTAAGTGGAAGTGCGCTATCGACAAGTGAGCGTGCCGAATGGCGCCTGGCGTCTCGGAGGAAGTTGAGAATGTCGCATTGCTTTTCCTTGCATAACTGCGTGGCGGCGCTTCCGTGTAATCTCGTCGGCACGGGCGGAGCTCAAGTCGCGCTGCAGGGGCAGCCGATGCCTGCTTAATGACACACTGTGGCGCAAGGGCACCACGAACAGGCAAACAGAACGCGTCGCGGCGCTGCCGGGCTCGTTGCAAATTTTGTTATAACACTGATCGCTACAACCATATTGAACGTGTTGAAGACAGCACAGCACGTAGTGCCGAAGTTGTATGCTTTGCGGGTGCACATGGTGAAGCTGTTTCGAACGCGCTGCTGATGCCTTTGCACAACATTTCTGCTCTCTATTTGGCTTTAAAAAATTTTCTACCTCAAGTAACGTTTCCCCTCAGTCTGATACAGTGTCTACGCCGTCAGTCAATGAAGATCTTGGTTTCAAATGTATGCCGCGCCTCAAACCTTCACTTTCTTGTCGCGCTGATGGTATCCCTGCAGCACTGCTGAAGACGTGCGGTAGCATACTTGTCCCTGTTCTCACAAGCACCTTCGACAGTTTCCTAAAGTCTAGTACGTTTCCTAGCGCTTGGAAGGTAGTACGGGTAGTCCCCGCACACAAATTGGGTGCTACAAGTGCAGCTACTAACTACCAGCCCATATCTGTCCCCTGCGCTGCATCAAAAATATTTGAATTTGTAATGCAATCCCTGCTTTTTGATAATGCTAAGAACACTTTAATAGACGAACAGCATGGCTTGTGTCAGGGCGCTCCACAAAAATTAATGAACCTGGTTACATTTATGACTCACACTTCCAGAGTGGCACATAGTAGATGCCAATTATAATGTATACTTTGACCTAAGTAAAACATTTCGTGCGGATTGCCATGAGCTCCTCATTTTTCGCGAGCGGCTTTGACCCAAGTACTGTCCGTGCACGTCTCCATACTCTCTCTCTCTTCCTTCTGCCTCTTCCCCTTCCCCCAGTGTAGGGTAGCCAGCCAGACTCTTGACTGGCTAACTTCCCTGCCTTCCTTATATTCCCCCTCTCTCTCTCTTACCTTCTTCTATCACTGCCCTGTTATTTAATTACGTAAGCAACAGACCTTGCTTTGTGGTCACTAATGGACAGAGCTCTATCATCTACGATGTCACTAGCGGAGTTCCTCAAGGATCCCTTCCTGACTCCCTTCTGTTCTTACTGCTTGTAAATTAGATTTCGTCAGCAATTCAACGCTGTTTATTCCCTCTATATGCTAACGACTTAAAGCTATTTAAGAATGTCAGTAGTGTTCGCGATTGCATTGACCTCCAATGAGACACTTTTTCACTCTTAAGCGGGTGCCCGGACCCCGACCCCAATAAGCTTTTCTTAAACGCTTCCAAAACGTTGGCATTAAGTCGTACGCGCAAAACACACCACGTGCAATTTTCGTACACCCTTCGTGATGCTCCATTGCCCAGGGTTGATCAAGTCAAAGACATCGATGTGTACGTCGACAAAACGCTATGCTTGTCTTCACACGTTAGATATGCGAAACAATGTACCCTTCACGTTTTCGTTATTGTTTATAGAGTATCGCATGACTTCCGCTCCCCTGCTGCTTTTCCTTCCAGTACTAGAGTATGTCTCTGTAGGTGAGGGCGGAAAGGCCCGATCTAGTTCCGACCTCATAGAACGCGCCCAGAATAACTTTGCAACTAATATCAAACGCCACTTTGGCCGTTCTAGCGACCATAATCTGGCCGTTGTTAGACGTACCTCAACTCGCGCCTCTAAAATAAAGACGTATTAAATCGGGCCTTTTCTTCCTTTACAAGGCGGTTCGCGGACTCTGCGATCCAGCAATGTTGCGAGTGATAAACACGGGTAGCTTCCGCTGCCACACACACTGTGTGCACCTTTGGCTCGCTGTGGATGTCGGCGGTGGCCGCGGGTAGACGCACGACACCCGCTGCAGCGAGTTGTCCTCGACACGAGTCGCGTGGACGTCTTTTGGGCACAGCACTCGTCCGACCTGATTGACCGGCTTTCTAACGTGCAAGGACTTCTTGGACCGTGATGTAACGCATCAGCGCAACGAACTGCTCTGAAGGTATTAGTAACATTAATAAGGCATGATGACATACATAGTGACGCCTTATATATGAGCAGCGACAGTTAGCCTTCTTCATATTATTATCTTTCTGTCTTAATATTTCTTTATATTCTGTCTGGCTTCGTTTTCCTAGGTTGCATTTCTGTATTTATGCGTGTCTGTAATGACCCTCGGGCTGACAGTATTATTGAATAATAATAATAAATCATAAATTATAATATTAATATTTTGCTTTGGTGATGTCTGTTTTTGGGTGGTATTGCAGAATTGTGATAACTCCTCTTTTTTTCTTCGTTTAGGGTAACTATTTTTGAAGCGTTCGTGAAAGTCATACGTGCACTAGAAGACTGTTTTCTACAGAATATATGTCAGGCTATGAGGAATGTGATATCAGTTTCGTGGCTTTATTATCATTATTAATGCAGGTGACTGCCGGGCATATGGTTGTGAACCGCTACACAGGTGAAACGTTTCACTTCACCAACTATCTTCATTTATTCATTTAACAATTTAACGATGTGGAGAAGTTAACGACAAATTGTACTTGTTACCAACATTTCCAATTCATAATAAATTCATCAATCAATCAGGAAAGAGTAACAACACGAACTTAAGATGTGTGCTTACAGCTTAATTATGACACATGTTACTTCACGCTGCTACCTTCACGCTGCTAGCGTTTTCGAAGTTGTTTTTCTCCTTTAGTCTCTGGTGAACTTCAACAGAAGCGGGTGGTTAACAGCATTAAGAAACTTCAAAAACTGGCGATTAGAAATATGTATCACTCCAAACAATTTGGTGAGCAAAACGAAAACAAGATAAAAGTGTGAGCCAACGTCTCGACAAGTGGACTTGTCTTTTTCAGTGTTCTGACCCCATGGCCCCATCGTTCAACCAGTGTCACATACTACCACTTTGATCTACTACGCGAACGAAGCATATCTATGCGCATCTATAGGGTCGTGAAATGCAACTACTCTTTTAACGTTTCCATATTTTATTCTTCTTCAAGCGAGACCAGAAGTGTTACTGCAGGACATTTTAATCTTGTACCATGTAATAATCTATATAGAGAACGTCGTCTAGAATTTACAGGTATCAAAATTTGTAATAAACTGCCAGAAGGAATAATTAATTCCTCAAACTTCCAAAGTGCTCTCAAACAATATTACTTAAAACCTTGTCAACGTCCCAATAGATCATCCAGATGCCATAATCGATTTTCAATACACTGAGCCAATGATATCATTTTTTAAAATTTATACTGTGGTCATCTGGAAATACACTGGTTTGTTTGTTGTGCTCATATGGTAATAATGAATTTTGTATTATGGTAAGCCCTCTAAGAACATTATCCGCTCGAACTATAAACTACTTTTTCTGCTGTGCACAGCATAATAAATTTAATCTCTTTTCTCATGTGGTATGTAATTCACATAACATGTGTTATTGTCTGTTATTTAATCGCAATAGCTACCATTCGGTATACCATTCTTAGCTTATCCATTGTTATCATGACGTACGTTACTTCGAACCTGGTTTGATGATTACTTTTTGGTAAACTCGTTTTAGTCATTGTGTTACTTATTGCTGCTACGCTAGGTTCTGCCTCTATTTTGTTTGCCGGATCTTCAACTAGCCTTTAGCTACAGGCCCGACAAGTGTTTTTCTAACTGTGCTTTGTGATACGGAAAAATAAATTCTTCTTCAAACCTTCTCTCTTTTGTTCTGTTGTTCGACAGTACCATTCCATTAGTTATGACCAACTTGGTGATACGGCATGTTAATCGTAATTATTAACCACAGCCAGTGGAACACCGGCCCACACAGGGTCATATGTGGCGAAATGCTGACTTCACGACTGCAGCGCTGTCTTCTTATTGTGCGGCCATGTGAAAACCAGTTTTGTGTGCGTCTCAAACATAATAGAAGTTCATTCTCAAGAGAGAGAGAGGAAAGGCAGGGAGGTTAACCAGAGGCGAATTTCCGGTTAGCTACCCTGCACTGGGGTGGGCGATATAGGGGTTAAAAGAGCGAGACGAAAAAGAAAGGAAGAAGAAAAAAGAAAGAAAATAAGAATGAAGAAGAGAACAGGTTACCGAAAAGGCTTTCCAATCACAAACGTTCACACAGGCCGGTCGATCTCAAAAATTGCAGTAGCGCTTGCATGGCGATGCGATGTTAAGTCACGTCGATGTTGCAAAATTCTTTCTCCCGGCAGAGGCTGGTCGTCCAACTCGTTCAGCGCGACGGAACGCGATCGTCTCTGCGCACTGCACCGCGGGCACCGGCAGAGAACGCGACGAATCGTTTCCGCCTCGCCTCAATCGCCAGATGCTGCGATGTCGGCCATCGCTCTATACGCAGCGCGTAGGCATTGGTATGGTGTTCTATTTATTCGTATGGTGTTCTATTTTATTCCCCCGACATACTATAGGCGAGAACAGCTTCAGTGAAGTGACGCTTCAGTACAGGAAAACGTGAACCAATAATGATGTCCCGTCACGCCTCTATGTCACAGCACGCAACTACTGTTTGCAAAGAATCAGTCATTAGCCGCGTTGGCTTAGCGGCTAGGGTGATGCGCTGCTAAGCACGAGGTCGCGGGAGCAAATCCCTGCCGCGGCGGCCGCATTTCGATGGGAGTGAAATGCAAAAACACCTGTGTCCCGTGCATTGGGGTCACGTGAAAGATCCCCTGGTGGTCCAAATAAATCCGGAGCTCCCCATACGGCGGCGTGCCTCATAATCGAATCGTGGTTTTGACACGTAAAACCCCGTAATACAAAGAGTCAGTCATTATTATTTTGTGGTCTGCAACAAGTTTTTCGTAACGTGTCAATGCGGACACGTAATCCACGAGTCAAGTGTTCTGGAGTCCGTCACGAGGTTGCAAGCCCAGACAGTCGACGCGAAGACGTGCACGCAGAGCGCCCGCTTCAAACAGAACATCACCCGTGAGAAGCGTGCACGTGTTCTTGCCTCGCCTTGAGCGTCTGGCGATTATGCATATGAGAATCTTGCAAGGTCTGCCTATCGTATACCTGTCTGCGAAGCACAATGTACTGCTGCCACTCGCACCTTAGACAACACCAGAAAATAATGGGAAGGATGCAAAGGAAAGGGGCTAGTACAAGTTGTGAAGAACTCGCGGCCACGGTAAGGCACATCAATGGCACCCAGCCAACGGTTCAAAGAAACACGCGCAAGCGTCCGCTGGGACGGTCTGATTCTCTTCACGAGAGGCCATCCATGCACGACTAGCGAGCGCCATTCTTCGCTGCAGCGCCCCCTTACCCTTTACTTCTAATCGCGTCTATGGGTTAAGAAGCTGCACCGAGTAAAGTTCGGAAGAGCGCGCGTCTCCTGAAAGGTGAACCGTGACGCGTGGAACAGCCAACGAGGACTGCTATTTGCAGACAGCATGCTTCCGTGAATTCGTAATCCAGAGATGTCAGGTACACAAGAGATCCCACCAGCAAACGGTTTCGCACTTGTGCCTTTAAGCCTCTTCGCACAGAGTCGAGACCGCTATACAAAGTGCTCTAAGAATATATAAATAGGAAGGAGGGCGTTATCAGCAATTTCGTTGTGTCCGCCACAAGGTGACTCGTACACGCTAATATGGTCCACCTCCATGACGCATTTAAACATATGACTGTTATCGCGCAGTAGGATATAGATAGTATTTTGGACTTCAGTAAAGCATAACATCTGCACTCTGTCTTTTGTGTCTTTCTTTGTGCTATATATAGCGAAGCCTGCCACTTCCTTATATTCCATGTTCCGCTGAGCAACCAATAAGGCCCTCCATGCATTCTCGTCTCAATCTAGCGGTTCGAAAACCACAAAACCCAACACGAGCAACAGGTCAGTCAGACCACGCGAACATCAAACCCATTTCTGCAATCCAAATTATGCCGAAAAAAAAGAAAGACCAAATCGCAGCGGTATAGAACAACACAAAATAAACACACAAATACAGGCCTTCGTTCGCGTGTCTTAGACTTTGTCTTCCTGTGTTGTCCTTGCTTATATATATTGCATTGTTACTACATCCCACCATGATACATCCATTCACCATCACCAACAAGTCAAATTGTAACACTTGCGAAGTCTGCAACAGTCATGAAAAAGAGAAGAGCTCCGACTCGAAATGTACTATATGGCTCACTTGGTTTCTCGTTCATAGAGCCACTGGAGTCGGGGCATTCTCCGTCCAACCTTCAGCGACACTTCAGGGCAACCTCTTATGCAACACATGTACTTTAAGAGGCCAGTCGAAGTGTTTCGCTCTGCTCGTCTCCTGCCGCCCCGCTTAGACGCAATTGTTCGCCCACAGTTTCGTGTTTTGCATTACGGCAGCCAGCATCGTCCGGAGATCGTCGTTTCTCCTCCTGCTTCCGCGGCGAGCCGTCTCTGCAGGCGCACGGAGCCAGGCACGCGCTGGCGGCGTTATTTCCGTCTTGCCGGCGGCGTAGAAAGAGCGCGCCGCCGAGATCCCCTCCCCAAGGTCGGCCTCGCACGCCCACCGACGGGGGCCGCGAAATCGAGAGATCGCTAGCCCGCCGCCATCGAGAACCACGGCGCCGCGTGCTTTAATGCGTCCCACCGGAAGATGCGTGGCTCGCGCTCAACAGGTGCGGACGCAGTGGGTGATTACAGGAGACCAAGGGGGTTGGACGAAGCGTAACTGCACTGTGCACCGCCGACGCGTCGAGTCGGTGTGCTCGCGAACAACAGTCGCGCGTGCCACTGTGAAGTTCAGGTGGCGCGTTCGTTCGTCCCCGCCACGCAGTGCGCGCAATAGTGGGGAATGCGTGTCTCAGTGATTCACTATGGACAGCGATAGACTACGCTGAATCCCCGCAGTATGCACATACGCATGCACCACGCTTCGTGCCTTTTCCAAGAGTGCTCGCTGGATAAAACTGAAAATGGCTTTCCATCCTGTATAGCAAAGTTGGTGCATGCGTGGAACGCTGCTTTATTGCCACAGTGTGAACGCTTTCAGCAAGTGAATTTACGACCGACTCCCGTTCTGATACTCTAAAAAAATGCTGGCACAAAATGGTGGCATTACGAGGCCGTACGAGTCATACAGTTCGGAGCGTAAACGTTGAGCTTGCCGACAGGCACGTGAGGCAGCACTTTCATTTAGGAAGTGACCGTGGGACACGACGCGCGCCGGCTCCTCTCGGTTCCCCGTGACCAAATAGCACATAGCATTCAGAAAGTGCATGGAGAGGGGCTGCGTGGTGGGTCAGCTGGGAACGCCGAGTACATGCGAGGTGGCCACCCCTTCTGACGCGGTTCGGGTGTCGACTCGAGCAGAACAGTCACGGCGTACGTGGCAGAAGCTGATGCGGATTTTAAGAGGAAGATGCGTAGCTCTACAAGTGACGTAATGCGTAGAGCAGATAATCGGTGTTGTGCTGGAGTAACATAATGGCTGCACAGGAAACGCACTTGAGGGCGACATATAATTAGATGACGTGATGAGATTTGGAAATTTGCAGGCACAGTGTCGGCTGACGCGAGACCGGGCTGATTGGAGGGTGCACGTGACGAGAGCGAAGGCGGCGCGCGACGGGTCGAAGGGAGACGCTGGCCCGAGGGGCGCGCGGGTGGCGCGGGGAAGTCCGCGATGCCCTTCCGACCGCATTCCGGGCTCCCCTGTGTCACAGCGGCAAATCCATTCTCGGGGGGTTGGCCAACGATACGCGCGCACACAGTGCAAATACCCAAAGTAAAAAAAGAAAAAAAAATGCCCAATCCCTATAACGTAAATAATATTGCACTCAGTACCAGTGAGCATGTTAAATACCTCGGAGTTACGTTTTCTGAAACGCGTGACTGGTCTAATCATACGGTAACTCAATTACCGCGAAAGCTTACAGTCTTCTTCACTTATTCTAACGAAATTTTAAGCGTTCTCCGTCATCACTGAAAGCAACCTTGTATTTGACTAGCCTTAGACCTATTCTACGATATGCATGCATAACCTGGGATCCGTACACTAAAAATATCATAGACAAAATAGAACGTGTTCAGAAGCAAGCAGCACGCTTCGTAACAGGAAATTATAACTTTACTGTAGAGGATTCGGAATACGGGAAGGGTTGGGTTGTAAACTGTCTCTTCACGCAGAAAAAGCCTAACGTTGAAATTCCTTTACAACATATATATATATATATATATATATATATATATATATATATATATATATATATATATATATATATATATATATATATATATATATATATATATATATGCGTGACTCTTTAATGAACAGTGTGTTGTTAATACCAGTTCTACTTTTGTGTGTATATATATATATATATATATATATATATATATATATATATATATATATATATATATATATATATATATATATATATATATAAGTAGAACTGGTATTAACAACACACTGTTCATTAAAGAGTCACGCATTACATTTCATCTAGGAGAGACCACGCTAGCAAAATTAGAGCTTATCAGTGCCGTACCAATGCGTTTAAATATTCATTTTTTCCTAACACGAATAATGATTGGAATGAGCTTTCTAATGAAGTGATGGCAGCGTCTAGCATTGAAAATGCTATTGCGAGCCATATTCTTTGAACGTTCTTTTATTGATTTCTGAACAAACACTACTGTGTGCACTGTTTTTCTTCTCTTTTTTTCTAGAAGTTATTGGGCTTTTTGTTAGTTTGTCTTCCGCTGTTCCGAATTTCAATGCTTAACCGCTGTTGCATTTACTGACGTATTCTTTTGATATCAACGAACATTTTTCCATTCTGACCCCCTGTATCTTAACCTCCCTACGATAATGCCGTAGAGGTGATGTAGGCATAATGAATGAATGAATGAATAGTGGCACATATACCCAGTTGCACGTACCCATTGCCGAGCTTGGGCCACTGCGTGCACTGGCCCAAGTTGTCTGCACATATCCCCACGTATACACGACGAACAAACGAAGACGAACGCCAAATGCAGGACGAGAGGCGCAGAAAGCTTCGCTTTAAGAATCCTGCAGATGACCGACCTCGCGATGCATGTCGACGTTAATGAGATTGGCATGATTGAAGCAATGTAGCCACACACCGTATTACCGCATTCTTCACTTCTGTCTAGCCGACATCTTCAATTTTCTGTTACCGACATCTCCTTCCCTTTCCTTTAGAGCAACACTACGTGCTCAATGCACACTCTGGCTCCATTTTGTTCTCTTCGCTTCTTTCTCCACGCTTGGCTGCTTCTGCTCTCTGTCGCTGATTTGTGCAATTTTCTGCTGACCACATCTTCACTTTTTGCCTCTTGTTCCGCATGTCTACCTGGGTACCAGTGGCGTAGCCAGAAATTTCGTTCGGGAGCGGCGGGGGGGGGGGGGGGGGGGGGGGGCTCACGTCGCTGTTCGGCCTCCTCCTTAAGAGGAAGCTTTAGCTCAGGTGCTCCTATCTGAATACATGTAGAACGAGAATTAGTTTTTCTCGGCAACCACTGCACCAAATATGATGAGATTTGCTGCATTTAAAAGAAAAACTTAAATTCTAGTGACTGCTTGTTTTGAATTTTTTAGTTTAGTTGTCAATTCTTTATTAAAAATTGGCAAACATTTTACATTTCCAGAAAGCGAAACTATCAAGTTTAAAACTCTAACTCAACAATAAAAAATTATATCACAAATTTGTGAAGTGCACCTACTAGTGCATCTACAGCGGACAAAATTGATATGTTACAAGTGAATCTCAAAAAGGTTTAGTATTATGGAAATACGGCTTTTGCAGAACCCTTGTACACAACGTAACCAATTCACGTAAGATATAAACTGACATACCAAATTTTTCCGCTTTGACTGTTATAGTAGATGCCGTTTACGTAACGGCGATATCTGTTCTTGATGCAAACCTATTAGATTGTAAACACGGTGCTTCTATTTTTTTTTTTCGAACTTTCGAATTTTTCAAAATATTTTAAACGAAATTCAGGCCCTAAATCGGAATTCCACTTCCAACAGGCGCTATAATTGAACTCTCTCTCTCTCTCTCTCTCTTTCAAATGCAACACATTTCATTAGAAGCGATCCAGGGGTTATCTCAGAAAAGCGTTTCATGTATGCGTTTTACATGTATCTGAATAGATCACGTCAACATTGGGCCCGAGCTTAAGCTTCCTCTTAAACACTTTGTCGAGGGATCAAATACATGGATAATAACTGCATTGGCAATGCCAAAGATGCTGCAAGCGAATTCTTGAACGCTATGTACTGTCAGAACAAGTAAAATATTGTTTTTTTATATAAAGGAATGTACTCTTATGTGACGAAAATTGTGCCCAATGTAAATGATATCAATGCTTCCATGTTTTTGTCTATTCAATAAGTAAAGAAAATATCACACCAACTTTAGAACTATATCAGTTTGAAACCAGCAAAGCATTGCATACCCTTGATATAAAAAATGTAAAGGTCATGAAATGAACAAGTTGAGGACAAATATGTTAATGAAACTTTGTGATTCAAGAACCTCGTTTACATTCTCGCACACATGCAACGGCCAGGGAAAAATCTCAATGACGCTTTCATTTGTTCCAATGTATTATGCAGGAGCAGCTGTCACCGGTCCTGTATCGTTAGTAATTGCACCGAAATTATAGTCGCAACAGAGAGCACGCATAAAAAGCAGGAGTTCTGCAAAATATACGAGGGCGAGTCAAATGAATGTGATCCAGTGCGAATATATGACAAACGGAGTACTTTATTTAAAAGTAGTCTCCATGAGCAATGAGATATTTGTCCCGTTGACTACCAAGTCGCATGATTCCCGTCTCATAAAACTCCTTGGGTTGCTGCCCCAAAAAGTCTGCAACTGACTCTTTCACATCATCGTCCGACAAGAATCTGGTTGCCTTGTGCTGGTTTTTTTCAGTTGCCCCATAACGCGGAAGTCGCAAGGCGACAGATCTGAGCTGTATGGCGGATATTGCAGCGTTTCCCACTTTAACTTCGCCAGTTTTATATTAACCACATCAGCGACATGGGGACGGGCATTGTCGTGGAACAAGATGACTCCATTCGTCAATTTTCCACGTAGTTTGTTCTTGATTGCGACATGTAGCCGGTCCCGCGTTTCACAATATCGGAAAGAATTGATAGTCTATCAAGGTTTAGCAAATTCTATCAGTAATAGCCCTTGACGATCGAAAAAAAAAGTCAAAACACTTTTCCGGTGGTAACGATGGCCTTTGCTTTCTTGAGGGTGGTGAATGCGAATGTTTCCACTGTAAGCTTTGCCGTCGTGTTTCAGGCTCGTAGTAGTGGCACCATGGTTCGTCCCCGATCACAATTGCAGACAACAGGTCGTCACCCTCATTTTGATACCGGATCAGATGTGTCAAAGCAGCGCCGAAATTCTCCGTCTTCTGGCGGTGGTTCACAATCTTGGGCATACATTGCGCGCACAAGAGCCGATAACCGAGATGTTCATGAATTATGGCGTGAACAAAAACATGACTGATGTTCACACGCTCGGCCGGTTCATCGATGTTTATCCTCCGTTCTTGTCTCGTCAGCTCATGAACCTTTGCAATTTTGTTGGGGGTGATTGCATGGTGGCTTTGGCCCGGTCTTGGATCGTCTTTGCAACTTTCACGTCCTTCTTTCAACAGTTTGCTCCAACGCTTCACAGTGGCCACTGAACTGCAATGTTAAACGTACACGGCAGCCATATGCGGTGACTAATTTTTCTGAGGGAAACACCTTCAGCTCTCAGAAAACTCACGACACCACGCTGTTCAACTTCTTGAGCATCCATTACGTCACGCAACTATGTTCAACCCAGTGTATGAGAGCATTAAAGAACATTTATCCTCATACCTACTTGTCACTTTTTTAAATGAGAGATGCCTGTATGCTACGGGCATGCCTCGCAGATAATCAACTGAACCATTATTGCGTGGAGTGGCTACACGCACTTTCATTTGACTCGCCCTCGTACATTATAAATGCGAAGATACGATGGAATATACAAATGAGATGATACAGATTGATAAAGAGCAAAAAAATGTCACTGGAAACAAAGTTCGCTGCACGTACACACAACACCTCGCAACAAGATATTTAAATATACGTATAAGTCTCCAATAAATCTACGTATCTAAGAAAACGTCGCTGTATATAATGCATCAAATAAGCATGTTGCGCAATCACAGATTCACGGAATATTAGATCCCGCCCCCATTCCATCCACTGCCCCCGATGTATCGCGCGCGACGGAAGGTGGCGCGCTTCCTCCCCGCTTTTCTGCTTTGCGCGCACAAGACTAAGCCACCATCGTCGGCCCACCCATGCCACCACCCCTCTACGCTTTCACTCGCACATACAGCATGCGGCGCGCGGTCCCGATGTTATCATCACCTTTGGACTTTATACGGAAAGTGAGGGCGACGGCGACGGCAGGAATGCCCCCGTAGCGTCCGTATATTTGAATAATATGATAAGAGTATCCGGCAAGTGAAGCGTCCCGTGGTGCATTGCTTTCCTTTCCGCAAAAGAAGTAACGAAATCGAACTTTCACCATGCGACAATTCGCTGCGCCACAACAATGTCTTTTTTTTTTTTCCTTCTGTGAGGCGGGGCACCGAAATGAAGAAACGCAAAGTATCTCCACAATCGAATGCCTACTTTGGGCCCCTAAGTGGCTACCGAAGGAATATCGAAGACAACGTGAGACGTTTGGTCCACCGAGAACCAGGCGCATACTGCTTGGTGTCCTACACCGGCTAGACAAGACTTTCCGGAGATGTTGCTCTCAATCGAACGCGGTGCAATCCGTTGAGTCCCCCCCAGTGGTGGCGGCGAGAAACCATTGTTCCCTTTTCGCGTCTGCTAGCCAGAAAGCGTACAAAACACTGCTAGGCGAAAATCCACTCGGCCAGAGAAAACCGAACGCGCACCGAACTGCGCCGCGCGGCGGTCGGGGCAACATGAGAAAAACGCACGCGCTCTGGCTGGCTCTGGCAACGCGCGGGTAGGGTAGCGAGAACGAAGAAATTGAAGAGGCTCAATGTGTCCTCGTGAATAAAAGTCAAAGTAGAAAAAATAAATAAGAACGCAGCTACCTTTGCTGGCTTTAGTGTCTTGACATGGATGCTTTGAAGTAGGTGAAAAAAAATTCATATTTTTTGTGTGAGATGGCGGCACAAATTAACCACCTCAACGCTTCGTCTCATCGGACCTCGCTGCGTGTTTTGTAAACTTGTCTGATAGTGTGTTGATTTGGCTTGCCTTGTTGTACGTTCCGATGTACGACATTAAAAAAGTCAATACACCTTAGGTGTCAAATGTTTATAACAGCATTAAACCAACAAAGTTCCGCAATTAAAAATCGAAAGCACAACTTTGGAAATGCAAATGCACGTCTCACATCAAAAGTTTATGATAACTTTAAACCCATAAGATTCGGAATTGACATCAATGCGCTCCGTAGATTCCGCGGCCTCCGCGAGATGCCACGGCGAGCCCGTTCGCCATCAAAACGCCCTTGAAACTTCGAGCTCGGAAAGGGCTGCTTGCGTTATGTAACTCCTGGTGCATGGACGTTGTCGCGAAACCACGCCCCAGTTCCCAATGTTCGCGGTGAAATGTTTTTTCGAGCGTGAAAAAAACATTCTAGACAAAATCCAGAATGATTTCCGGCGCCGGGAGTTGCTTTGGTCGGCGGTGCATGGAACAGCACGAAAAAATTTCGGGGGAGGGGCGGACGCCCCTGGGACTTGCGCTGGAGTTTGAGGTATAGTAGCGGCTCCTGGTGGCGGCACAGGAAACGTTATCTGGGTAGTACCGGCTTGGGTCGTATTGAGCCCTGGCTGTGGCGAAGCACGTTTCTAGCCCGAGTTTCGCGTCGATTCGCACTTTTCTCTGCCCTGTTGCGAGTGCGAAAAGGCTCGTCACTTCTCACAGACCACGCCGACCACGCTGCGAGCTAGCCGCAGCCTATAGCTCCACGAAAACGGACTCTCCGTGAGACGTAATGCTGGAAACAGAAGGAATCGGCGACGCCGATCCGGAGAGACCTAGCTCAGTCTCAAAAAAGCGTCACCGTCGTTACTTCTGCGTCATGGGCTGCGATGAACAAGAAGGCCTAAATCCCAACATCAGATTCTAGCGTTTTCCTTCAAGGCCTCACGAAGCGGAGCGTCGGGCGCGCTGCATAGCTGCAGTTCGTCGCGCTGGGTAAGCGAAGCTTCGCGCCATGCTGACTGCTGCGCCTGTCTTGAAGCTTGCTTGATTATCTGCGTTGCT
This sequence comes from Dermacentor variabilis, assembly GCF_050947875.1. Lineage (NCBI taxonomy): Eukaryota > Metazoa > Arthropoda > Arachnida > Ixodida > Ixodidae > Dermacentor > Dermacentor variabilis. The sequence continues at coordinate 15,787,157 of NC_134570.1, forward strand.
GAAATTCGGTCTTTGCACCTATAGTCCCGACGGCAGACCGACATAGCAGCAGGAATGGCTGGTGATTCACGATCCGAGACCCGGCCACAGCGACAATTAACAATTCGACTGGTGCGAAGTGGTGAAGTGACCACAGGTGTGTGCAAATGAGCACAAATGGTCGGGCTGATTCGGCGACAATTCACTACCCCACTACGAGCAGCACAGGTTAGAGAGTTAAATGTGCTCATCCTTGACCTCAGGCCAGCACGTTGAGGCAGCGCAGCAAGGTAGTATTGATTGCAGCACATCGATGTTCGAGCGCTGTCGTTAAGAGCTACATCAAGCGAGGAGCGCACGAGCTCGCGCTGCAGCGCGATTCACACGTATGTTACTGCGAGCTCATATGCATTGCATCTGCAGTTATTTATCAGTTGCTAAAGGGACAGATGGCCGCTACTACATTGCAAGCATAACTACTTATCTAGCGGCATGCAGTCAACAAAGATTGCAGGAGGCCCGCCGTTCCGCGGCATGTCGAAATACCGCTGCCGTCGCGGCGCGTGCGATCGTGCGCTCGAGCAGTTCCGTGCACGTGATGTCTGCTTATCGCTGCTGTGACTTCATTTATAGCAAGCATTTCCTCGCGTTTGTGCGCCCGAATCTAGCAGCGTGCAAACCGTACCGGAAGTTCAACTTCGTACGCGACTCGCTTCACTTGCGATTGACACCGCGCTAAAACTTCGCCGCTTATTTCTTGAACGGCGTACACGTATTCGGCGTTGCATAATTTATTGCCTTTACGCAGCGTGCCACCCCTGAAAAAATACTCGGCGCCCCACATTCGCTGCAAGCCGTGGTACAACAAAACCGAAAGTGGCGAGTCCATATTGTAAACGTGCTTTTCGAAGCAGACGACCGAGCTTTGGTACTACCCAGTTCAGGACAGAGGGCGCTTTTTAGCACCATTTGCGCAGCGCCCCCTGGGCAATGCAAGAGCCCCATAAGCTTTGGCCTGCGCGTTTAAAGAAGACAGGGACGGATGCCCCCTGTCTGCTTCTTTGAAGCCACTCAGAGCGAACGTTCTCCCTAGCTGCTGAAATGGTTTGTATACATCTGCGCCACCGGACACACGCCCGTTGGGACGACCCAGATGGTCCGAGTGCGCTGTCAAAGAAAATACCTGGGCTTCGAATGCAAATTCGCGTGCTTCGTCTCCTTCTCCTGGATGGCTTCCCTTGCCGCATTTCCGGTTCCCTCTGTCGGTTCGCTTCCTGTCCGACAAGCACGCGCGTCAGCAGCAGGCGCCCGCCCTTATCGAGACCAGCAGGTCTCACGCACTGTAGGCGCGCGTATCGCAGCCCTGCGTGCACTCTGAATACGAACCGTGGCGCTACTGGAGAGACGGACAGGGTAACCGTCGCGCACTGGTTAGGCTCTTCTCTCTAAACCGCCCCTTTGCAAGATCGGAGGCGCGGTGAGGGTTTCAGGTCGGCCCGTCCCGAGATCGAGGACTCGATGACCGGCACCGGGTACTCGCTCGATGGCCGTACACCTGCGCGCATGCTTTCGTATACTGTGAGGAGGGCGAACTAAAGACACACGCGACCTTCATGAACATTTGTGCCACCACGAACTTTCCTGCTCGCATAATCTGTTGTCGAAGCAGCCTTCCGAAAGTCTGTGTAGATGCGCCTTCGGTATCTGGTACGTAATTATTAACAGAGCCACCCTCGGCCTTTAATTCATATCGACAAATGTGATAATAATAAAACATCGGTGACTCTCACGCGTACGCAGGAATCGGTTGTAAGCGAATCCTTCCTTGATGTTTGTTGATATGTCTTCACTTCTAATTTTCTTCTATGTGTGCTCACTGCTCTTGTCCCATTTCGTTCGCTTAACTTTTTCTCGTCCAGGCTCGGCGGCTTCTGCTGCCGGTTTCTTCATTGCTTGCCTCTTGCTCTGCTTGCCTATTCGGGCACCTGCACCTGCTCGGTGTAAGGTGCCTCGATGCGCGCGCCCCGCAGCAGAGAGAGCGCGAACCGAGGCACTCAGTGGCAGCCTCCCCCGTTCCTCGGCGAAGTGAATTTTCCTCTTCTGGTTAACGTACCTCTCTGCATTTCCCCTTTCTCTCTCTCTCTCTCTTTGTCCTCAGTGGAACATACCCACTCCGGAGAATCGATTAACCATGCTCACGAGCCCAGTGGGCCACCCTATTGCGTAATCGACAAGACAGAAGCAGCCAGCAGCCGAAAAGTGACACGAAGGGGCAAAAAAAGTTTCGCTTTAATGCGTGTACAATGACGGCTTTTATGCATTGCTCCGGTGATTCTTAAAGCGAAGCTTTCTTTGCTTTTTCCGTCGACTTTACCACTGCTGCTGCTGCTGCTGTCGCTGTCTTGCTGTCTTGCATGGCGCGTCGGGAAGTGGATGAAATCGTGCATAATGTTCATGGTAGGGACGCGGTATAGAGGCGTCCGCGAGCCCTTTCCAGTGAGAACTTCGTGGGCGCTCCGCCACAGTGTCCTCTGAACCCCTCTGGTCGTGGTCACAATGCTCGGAACTCTAGCGCTCAACACAACGCCCTCTCGACGGCAGTACTTACGCGTTAGCCCCCGCAAGAAAAAAAAAAATGACACACATTGCAGAAGCTGCAGCTGACTTTTGTACTCACCTGTGACAGCCAAGAGGGGAAATAGAGTGGTAGAAAAAGGAGACAGGGGACGCGTAAAGCCAACTCTTTGACAAAACGGGCCAATAATAGCTACTCTTCGTTTGTGGCAGCTTGCATACAGGGGATTATCGAGGAAGAATGGAAAGGCGGCATCAAAAGTCACGCTTTGCTTGGGGTATCTTCAATAAGAGGAACTCTACGACTAGACATGGCAACAGTTGGGGAAAAATTGTGAAAATTTCAATCCAAGGTACGATACGGCCTGTTTCTGCTATTTCTGAAAAATAATCACCGGGCAAGTTCGTAATGCGGACAACAGTCGCACGGCGTGCACATGCGAAGCGGTACTAAAGCACCGCAGTGCCAAAACGAAAACAAGCAAGCGGCTGTCCAGCGAATCAACACTTGAGCCACGGTGCGAACCATGGTGTTCACGAGAAGTTGAGCAATTGCGCAGCTCGATTGATGCGGTGCAGGCAGTGCAGCGCGACATTCGAAACGAATGCCAAGGTGCAGACGCGGTGCGGGCGTCACGTTTTGTCCGACAAATGTGCACGCAGGGCGTAAGTATGAGAGGTTCTGAGCTGCTGGTAGGATTGCCTTCTGAAGCTTAAATACTCCCGCCCTTGCGTATATACACGCCAGACGCACGTAAGCAGGGTTTTAACGGCGCTTGCGCATGCGCGCTGTGTCGTCTACGGCCCTGCTGCTTCGCCCCTGTACGTCTGCACCAAGTCGGCACCGACAGTAGAGAGGGCGAAGCAAAATCGTGAACTAGCCCGGCATCTCTCCTGCACTTTTTTGGAACAAACGGCGTGGTTCAGGGGGTGCCATTGCTGCCCCGCTGAAACGAATGGCAGGGTGCAGCACCCCGCGAACTGGTTCTGGTGGTGCGGGCGAATCGAACATGCCGCGAGCAAACACATCTCGCTGTGTGTTTTGTGTGCTACGTAGACAAACACAAGTGGTGCACGCAGGGCAACATTTAACATCACATCAAGACTGTCGTATGCCGTCAACATCACCGCCGAATATCGTCGATGAACGCAAAGAGTAGAGAAAGCTTTGCCTGCGTGTTTGCCTACGTAGTACACAGAACACAGAGAGGCGTGCCTTTCATTCACTCATTCCTTTACTGAAGAAAATGCAAATAAGCATTGCATTCTGACGACGCATTTTCTTTTTCCCGTGTCGTGTTAAGTGAACTGCCGCGAGGGAAAAGGGGTAAGGTTAATCATCCGTTTCCTGATTTCGTCGGTACGTGACCAGGTTGTACCTAAAGCCCCTTAAACTTCGTAAACTAGCGACACTCTCCACCTCCGCCTTCCCTCATCCTCGTTTCTCCTCTCTATCACTCTCCCTCCTCGACCGTGGCGCCAGCTACACTGCTCGAGCGTAGCGACGGCGCCAACATGCGCTCCTCGCCACTCCGTAGACGCTTCTCGAGCAAAAATGGCGCTGATGCATGGCGCGAGGGCCCACGTGATGCTATTAGGCCAACAGCGACGCGGCGTCAGCCAGAGCGCGCGAGGAGGAGGCGGCATTCTTCAAAGCGTGGCACTACTTTACGAAGTTTAAGGGGTTTTAGTTGTATCCATTTCCTGCCTCCTCTCGCTCTCTCTCTCTCTCTCTCTACTCCGTCTCTGACATTCTCTCTACCTCCTCCCTGGACTGGCGCTGCTGTTGCGCGTGAACGGCACGGAGGCAGGCGCGGCAGCTCCTGCAATGCTCTTGCGAGGGGGGGGGGGGAGTCACGTCTAATTACGGCGGCCATTTACGGTGGCCAATTACGGCGGCCAATTACGGTGGCAGGCTAGGCCTGTCGGTCCCGACGTGGGAGCGGCCCGCGACGTGCTAATACGCGTTCTGCAGGACTGTAAAATAAAAGTTACTCAATCAATCAATCAATCAATCAATAGGGCATAGTTCCGCCTCCAAGGTGCGTCAGCGGGCATTGCGGCCCCACTCTACCGAAACGTCTACGACGTTTCGCTACGACGTTTCGGTAGAGTGGGGCCGCAATCTCGTCTCCCGCACCCATGCCGTCAGCTCTCAACACCCCCCCCCCCCACCCCCTCCCCTGATGCTCTGTGCAAAACAGCAGCAGCAGTGGGAAAATCGAAGCAAGAGGTAAAGAAAGCTTTAAAACAAGGAGGATCGCACCTGCTCGTCTTCTCCGAGATGTGCACCTGCAATTCTAGTGGTTTTTCTTCCCGCTGTTGCACAAAAATTCGCCGCACCGGCGCGAGGAGCGTGCCCGGGCGCTGTTATCGGAGAACCAGTCTCCCGAGCGAGAGCGTGATCGTGTATCTGCGTGGTATGCAAAACGACGCAGCTTTGCTGTGCACGCCGATCGACCTCGTTGTATGGAAGCGATTCACGGCACGATTTGGACAAGCGATCCACCCTGCTTGGTTTCATACGTCGAGGAGGAGGCCAAGCCGCCTTTGATGCTGTTCTTCCTCTCGATCTCTCCTTATTTATTTACTTCATTCTAAAAGCGAGGATCCCAAGAAACCGAGCGAACTATATAGCAAATCCTGCTTAGATCGAGGCAGAAAGACCTGTGTGGCGCGCCTCTGCTGAAGAATTTAACTTATAGCTTAGCGTAAATATTGCGCTGTGAAACTGCAGCGGAATCCTTCCGATGGACTGGCGAACGCCAAGGGTAACGAGGAAAGCCACCGCCCGTTTTTCATTGCTCGCAGCAGCCGCGGGGCGTTTGTATATGCGCGCGAAGGAATGACATCATCTCGGCGGGGCGTAGCTCCACATAGCAGAGGACGAAAGGCGAACGACGAACACCGTCGACAGATCGGTGCAAGTTTAGTCATTTTGAGCAATGCGGTGCCTCCTACATTGCCTGGTTACTCGCAATGCGTGAGTGCTACGCGTAGAAGGAACACTGACTTAGCTAATATGCGTAGTAGTAGCGGTAAACAACTTTATTTCGGAAATCCAGTGTTAGAGCCAAGTTAACCTTTTCACGCACCCGCCACGATGCCTCAGTGTATGTACGGCTGAGCACGAAGTATAGCGGGTCCGATTCGCAACCGTGGCTATAGAATGCAGTTCGAATGCACTAGCATCCGCATGCCGATTCCCGACGCACGTTGAACAAGCTGAAGAGATTGAGAGAGAAGGAAACGCAGGAAGGTTAACTAGACTTCGTCTTGGTTTGCTAGGTAAATACATCCTGCACGCGTGGAGGGAGGGAGAGAGACGATAGGTGTTCTAATAGATCGCACGCATTATAAAAGACGATGCGTGTACATACAGCTGCGCGCAAGTTTCACGTATAGAAGAGGTTGTGTGGCTACACGAGCTGTGAGGAAAAGCTCCCACAAATTTTGCTTCGGTAAAAGACTGATCGAACGCCACCTTTTCCACACTGCTGAATGCAGTTTAACACATTCGCTTATTTCCATGGAGCTTTCAGCGACGGCACGTGGCCGTCTTCCGTCCGAGCAGCAAACTCGACAGAGTCCGTAGGTAATCTCCCTGCCTACGTTCCCTTCGCTCTCTCTACCTCTCTCTCAACCACGGTTATCTGTTAGTCAAGTCTCTTCCCTTAATGTGCACACAGAAGCAAGAGCATGTGCCATGTTCCGCCGACGACTAACACACTCCGTTTTGTTCCGCTATCTCTTCGCGCGCTTTGTTTTCTCTATCTCCCATTTGAGCCACGTTGCAGCGCTCTTCTTTGCACACGACAAACCTGGTCTCCAACTAACTAAATTACACGGATGTTGACACAGTTCTGCGGAAGAACGACTCAGACGCCGCAGAGAAAGGCGTAACAATGGGAACTCCCGTTTCGAGTGGACAACAAGCGGCGGAGTGCCATTGCCAGTGCTATGGCACGCGTGAAACCGAAATTACCCGCTTGCGCAATCCGTGAAAACGGCGGCAAATGACGCGCAGCGCTGGAAGAGTCGGAGACGCGCGTGGCCGCCGTGCCTCGGCCACTGTCCGGGACGGAAAGGAAACGCCACGGGCGAGTCTTCTTCTTGTCATTATGCGCGCTCACCGCCTGCGCTGCAGCGCCGACCGAGAGCGTCGCAAGAAAGAAAGAAAAAGAAAAACGTGCAAATGCGCAGCTGCGCGCCTCCGTGTAAGCACAGCGTTTACAGCCAGGACAACGTTACATCGTTCGTAACGTTGTTCCATAGTTGTGCTGACGCACTTTGCACTTACACAAATGGTAAAATTCTGCGACGCAATAGTTACAAAGGGAGGAAAAAACGGGATGCGTGACTCGAGCTTGAGAAATGTATAGCAATTATCCTTTCATTTTGTGCGTGGTTGTGCTGTAAGAAGTTTAGCACGCTGTTATACGTAAGCAAGCAGATGCTTCAAATTGCACTAGGTAAGGTGGATCGTTTTGCAATTGAGAAACGAAGCCCAGAGCTTACATCACTCGTAACTTTCACACTGGTAAAAGGAGCGTGCAATAATTACATGATTCGGGCTATCAAACACTCCTAATTATTACTAACCAAGTACCTGCCTGGCTTGCAAGTGCTTACACAACTTTGTTCCCTATAATCCACTAGAACCGATTGAAGATACATGTAACTTTGGAGATTGACAATTGAAGATACATGTAACTGGAAATCGAGCTTTGAGTCAACAATAACACCAAGTTTAGCAGGATGCGTTGTTGGGCAAATTGGTTCATTGTAATAGGAAACATTGGTTGCGCTTTCTAGACAATCACATGTAAGACAGGACAGGTGCATTGCGCCTGTCCTGTCTTCTTACATGTGATTGTCTAGAAAGCGCAACCAATGTTTCCTATTATAATAACACCAAGGTCTCTCACATGGGCATCACGAGATATTTTTCCGTCAAGAAGAGTATAATTAACTATAACTGTGTCGTGCTGTCTAGTAAGAGACAAAACAGACGTTTTCTTAATGTTCAGTTTAAGCCTATTCATCAAGCACCATTTCTCTATGTTGCCAATGTCAGCTTGCAATATCGCGGTAGTCCTCTAAATTCTCAATCTTACAGAATAATTTTAAATCATCTGCAAAGAACAAAACCCTCGAGTTGATAACGTGTAGCGGGAACTCATTGATAAAAGCTAGAAACAACGATCAAGGTCGGAACCTCGAGGCACTCCCGATGATGATACGAATTCGTCGGACGCAAAGCCACAAAATTTGACCAGATTTCGGTGGCTGCCAAGGGAGCGTTTGAGCCATTTGCAGTACATGGGGCAAAGTCCGTAGTTTTCAATCTTCATTAGAAGTACCTCGTGTGAAACCGTGGCGAAGGCCTTATTCATGTCAAAGCCTACCTGACCACGATTAAACACGTGAGGCCCACTGAATCCAAGTTCACGCAGCCTCCCCGTCTCCGCGGCTGAACAGAAATGAAATTCTACGTCGGAACGATGAGCGGCAGCGGAGCCGGCTGTGGAATAAGGCGACGATGCTCGAGCCATTCTTGTTGATGATGACAGTTTATTATTATTATTATTATTATTATTATTATTATTATTATTATTATTATTATTATTATTATTATTTACTTACTTACTCTTGCCAATGAACGGCTCATACCCTTTAAGCAATGAGTGGCAACGGAGCCAGCTGCCAACGTGACGACGAACGTGTATGTGGCACGAGCGCGTTCGCGCGGTTGCTTGTTCGCGGACGGCGGAGGCGCCCTGGCCACGTGCAGCTTCGCTGTATAGACAGGGAAGCCACAGATGAGGGAGTGCTGAGACAGAGAAAACGGCTCTACAGCGAGAAGCCACAACGAAGGAGCTACAGTTACAAACCTCTGGCATGTATACTTGATGGCGATCTGATCTTATCTGATCAATATCCATAAACTATTCGGCTGTCGTGAAGGCAAGCCCGAACACACGTATACATACAGAAGAACTTGTCGGGAAGAAGATACAGAGAGAGAAAAAAAAGAAAAGCTTTGTAAAGCGATCTTATGTGCTGAGAATGTTCCGTACAAATGTGATAGATAGTGCTAACTGTGTCAGTATAGTAAATGGTTGTACAATCAGAGATTAGAACCTTTGCAGCCCATGTTTATTTGCAGTGACCGGTCTTTCTGTGGACGCGCTTCCCGAAGGCCAGTGGACTGTGACCGCAGGATTCAGCTAATTAGAATATATTAATTAATCTCGTTTGCAGTCCATATTTCTCAACGCAATTATAGGTTGCCGCTGGCAGGTCGTTGCATACTTTCCCAATGACTGCATTCTACTTTTTATTCATTGAAGTGTCATACGCTTTTTCGTATTCGATAGGGGAAGCACACCCGGAGTCGTTCCTTTCCACCACTTTAGAGAATTTTAGCAATCCACTTCAGCTGTACCGTTACAGCTGGCGCTTCGGCCACCTATACCGATTTCGCGCAGGCTATAGGTAAATCACGTGGCTCATGCACCCTGGCACATGGCTTCGCTATATAGGTGGTTCGGTAACGTTAAGAGGAAGCTTTAGCTCGGGCCCAGCTCCCACACGGCCTATTCAAATACATGTAAAACGCAAAAAACGTTTTTCTGAGATAACCCCTCGGCCAATGTTAATGAAATTTGTTTCATTTGAGAGAGAAAGCTAAATTCTAGTGACTGTTGCAAGCGGTATTTAGATTTAGGTCCTCAATTTTGTTGCAAGAATTTTCGAAAATTTCAAAGTTTGAAAAACATAGAAGCACGAAGTTTACAAATTCATAGCTCTGCTTCAAGAACAGATATCGTGGTTCTGTAGACGGCATACATTAGACCATTGAAAAAGGACAAATTCTATATGTCATTTTACATATTGCGTGAATTTGTTACGTTGTTCACAAGGGTTCTGCAAACATTGTATTTCCATATTACTAAATATTTCTTTAATTCATGTGTAACATATCAATTTTGTCCGCTTCATATGCACTATTATATTCAATCCACAGAATTGTATTATCACTTTTTGTTGCTGAGTTGCACAGTTGCAAACTTGATAGTTTCGTTTTACGAAAATTTTCGATTTTTGTCAATTTTAAATAAAATATTGACTACCAATTTTAAAAATTCGGAGCCAACAGTCACTAAATTTAAAGTATTTCTTTTAAATGCAACAAACCTCGTCAAACTTGGTGCAGTGGTTGCCGAGAAAAACGGCATCTCCTTTTATACATATTTAGATAGGAGCACCCGAGCTAATTAAAGCTTCCGCTGAAGTAGCATCGCTATACCAAGGTGCCCTATTATTTCCTTTTTAAAAAAAATCGACGCGAGCGGAGTTCCTTTTTTCGCGCATTTAGCTCGTGCACTGTCCGTGCGTCACTACGCGACGAGAGCGGGACAGCGTGTCCGCACGCGAAGGGCAGCAGGCGCGGTTCCGCTCCCCGCGCTGCTCGCACAACGAACGTGCGCGAGCCTCTGTGCCCCAGGCGCGCCTCTTCGGCGACGCGCGCGCGTGCATAATACGTGCGTCTCGCAGCCCCGAGTCACGGCTTCTCGAGAGCGGCGCGTCTCCGCCTGTGAGGGCCGCTTCGAGTGACCTGCCCACAACTTATTCTCGGTTTCAACACAAACGTGCACGGCCAACAAAGCTACAGAATAGGCGGGACATTATACCACGCAGATTAATTCGCAAAGCTGTACGCTCGCAACATTTGTTTGTGACTGACAGGTACCCCGGCCTGCGCGTGTGCAGACAAGTAGTCATTAACCAGGGTGGAGAAAGACGAATAACAAAGGATTTCCGGTAATATTTCAGTTCCCGACGAATCACTAACGGGAGACCTTCCGAAAATTTGCTCGACAATGCGATCTTTCCCGCAGTACCGTGTTATTGGGCTGGTTCGTGCATTAGGGAACTTGTTGTCTCGCAACTTGGTCCATACTCTCGTATCGAAATTGACCTTTTAAGTCAAGGAAACCCATAAAAACTGAGTTTGTCGCCATCGCGCTAAACGCTTGTGCACTTGTGCCGGCACCGGCGGCAGCACACATTCGTGACGCAGGGCTGTTATATATATATATATATATATATATATATATATATATATATATATATATATATATATATATATATATATATATATATATATATATATATATATATATATATATATGTATATATGTATATTCTTTGCGAATTCAATGCTCTGTCCACCCGACAGCAGCTCCATAGCTTCCGCGATGCTCTCGCGAAGCCAAGGCGCAGCCCCCACGTAGTCGCACTGCCAAGCGAGGTGCGCCTCGATGCGCGCGTCCTGTCGAGGCGGCCGAACCGAAGCCCCGCCTCGCGTTTATCTTCTCGCTGACTGCGCTGGGAACGCCACGAGCGCACAGCAACGGACGCCATGCGAACGTTGCGACCCTGTGTGCACACATCGGCTGCGTCGTGCACTTCTTGCTGGAAGATGGGTAATAACTTCGAGGACGGCAGGGCTCAATTTGCCGTTGGCAACTACTGGCGATTTCACTATCCTCAATAAGTCCAATAATTAGGCTTCTTCTTACGAAACAAAAGAAAAAGTTAATAGGCTAGCTCAGGCTACTTGCTGACAATGAGCGTGATCGTGATTGCGACGATGGGCCCCGACCTTGGCACGTGGCCGCAACGGGGGATGGGTCTACTATCGGGAGTATGGAACAGACGCTGTATATAAAAAAGCAAACGTGGCAATTAAACGAATACACAAACATGAAAACTAGGAAAGAAAGAATAGCGTGTAGTTGATTAAACAAGGAATAATCTGTCGAGAATTGACTGACAATCAATTTTCAGATGCTACGCAACCGTCAGTCGTGCTTTCTCTCACTACTATGGGCCGCTATAACGTAAAGCTATTCCAAAGTTTTCTATTCCAATCCTGCAATCAGCCCTCCACGATTTGTCAAAAAAGTTTTCACTCCACCCCGCTTTGCCTGTCTGTCATGCGACGTCACGAAAATAGGGAGAACGCCCGTATGATGTTATGTATACACACTGATTATGCATGATTAGACCAAATGAAAGAAAACTAATTATTTCTTATTCGGCGCCTTTCTCGCCATTTGCCCTCTGCTATTGGTCAAAGGTTTTCGGGCTACACCCGCTTCGCCTGTCTGTCACGCGACGGTATGAAACTGCGAGAACTCACCTCGTCAAAGTGACGTTTACGCTTTAAAGACGCATTAATACGCCGAACAAAAGTGATTTTTTTCCTGAATACCTGAATAGCCGCAGACTGCCCCGTTCCGAAAGGAATAAAAGATGGCTGCCCGCCGATCGCTCTGGCGCTGTGTACTCGGAGCTGCCGGGGAGCATGGATTTGTTTGAATATAATAAAATTAATAAATATAATAAAATAGAAAGAGTCGGTGAAGGAGTACTCACAGGGGACCTTGATCAAGAGAAGAAAATTTACAGAAAAAGAAAGAATCATGAGCCATTCCACTCTGTGAAGGTGTTTGACCAGCGAAGCTCTTTAGCACAGGACACGGAGCTGGCACATAACTTTGAACATAGGTATGAACTCATTTATTGTCTTGATGAGTGGTCATTATTTCACTCGCAACTGCAATCATGCATTCTTCGATAATGTCAAATTGACGCACGTACGCCGCTGGGTAGTCGGTTGGGCCGGATCGGTGTGGGATCGCAAGAGATATGTCTGCAACACGCAACGCGTAAACCACTCCCTTTTCGGTACCGACGCATCCACATTGAAATCACCGACAACGACAACAGGGGTAGTGTAATCGTAGCTAATTCACGCGGAGTAGCCATGAGCCTTACAGGACTATGATTCGTTGGATATTTTGCTTGCCTACGGGGGTATGAGCCATTGCTCACGGGGGTATGAGCCATTGACGATGAGATTTTCGTCATGCTGTTCTGTATGTTGGATGCATGATTAGAAGATCCATATGCTCTCACACATCATTCAATTCACTGGTTTACCGTTCACGTAGGGTCGGTCGAGGGTGCTCCCCCGAATTTCAATGTCTGCTCACGAGGCTGCGCGTGACCTCACCGACCGCGCTTCCTCTATAAGGAACGCTGACTCTCCTTCTCTCTACAGCCACAGGGACGCTCCCGCTACTCACAACGAGATTATTAAATTTTTCTACATGTCTAGAAGGCTCTTTCCACCCCCTCACCCCAAGTTGAATAGGGCGCAAGCCGTTTCGCTTAGACTTTTACAGACCAGCACATATCCGTGTCTGTCCGTTCTCCACGAGGCTTACCCCGACGTGTATCGCGACGACGCCTGCCCGTCCTGCGGGCAGACCTCCACTCTAGCGCACATGCTCTGGAGTGTGGGTCGACATACCCCAAGTTCATCAAGGAGGGGTGGGACTCGCTTCTGCGTAGGCTCGCTCAAGAAAAGCAAATCCTGGCCGTCCGGCGTGCCCGCGACCGGGCCGGTGGGCTAGAGCTGCCGGTCCCGACGTGGGACTAGCCGGGTGCGCGACGAGTTCGCGTCCTCGCCGGACCTAAAATAATGTTTCTGCACTCACTCACTCAAGCACTGTTCGCTTCACTTTGGTGAGTGCTTGTGGCCTCTGCCTTATGGGCCTATGATAAATTGCATTTTTTGCTTGCTTACGGGAGTACGAATGCTTACGGAGGTATGAGCCATTGATGATGATAGCTTTTGTTCACGGAGAACAAAGATGCACGGGACCCTAGCCATATACAGCTACACTGCAAAGTGGGTAGGAGTGCATACGGCAGGCATATATTGCCTGATCCAGATTTGAAGTCTTACCACTATGAACAAAGAGAAAATTCGTCCCGGACCAGGACGAATTTTTCTTCTACTCTGAGGCTTTTCTTTCGAGGAACCCGTATGGGTCTCCTTTGTAGCAATTGCTACGAACAGGTGGATGTCTCATTTTCCCTTTGCTCATTACTTCTCTCCACCTTGCGGGTTTCCGCAGAACTACTACGTCTTATCACTATCATAGAAGAAAAAAAAAAAGGTGTACATTCAGTACATTTTACTGGTGTTGACATATGGGGCGGAAACTTGGAGGCTTACAAAGAAGCTCGAGAACATGTTAAGGACAGCGCAAAAGCGATGGAACGAAAAATGTTAGGTGTAACGTTAAGAGACAGAAGGAGAGCGGTGTGGATCAGAGAGCAAACAGGGATAGCGATATTCTAATTGACATTAAGAGAAAAAAAATGGAGCTTGGCAGTGCATGTAATGCGCAGGATGGACAACCGGTGGACCATTAGAATTACCGAACGGGTGCCAAAAGAAGGGAAGCACAGTCGAGGACGGCAGAAAATTAGGCGGGGTGATGAAATCAGGAAATTCGCAGGCCCAAGTTGGAGTCAGCTGGCGCAGGACAGGTGTAATTGGAGATCACTGGGAGAGGCCTTCGTACTGCAGTGGTCATAAAGATTGGATGATGATGATGATGATGATGATGATGATGATGATGATGAATAGAAATTTTCGCGTGGCAGGATAACATTATCGAGCCCTTTCGGCACGTATACGACATCGCTCTGCAACTCTTAGTTGAGGATCCGTTCTGGCGGCATTTTTAACCTTCCGTACGTTGCACGCCGCCGCGATTTTCGACCAGCCACCGCAAGCTAAGGAAGGGGAAGCGGATCGATCGCAGACGCCGGCACCACCGCTTCATCCGGTTATCTATTCACTGGGCTGGCTCGACCCCTTCGAAACCCTCTCCGCTTGAGCGTGCTCTTCGCCTCTTGTCAGCCAATTCGATTAGCAAATCTATTCAACGTAGTCAATGCTATTCGCTTTGAAAACAAAACAAAAAGTGGCCTCTTATAAACGAGGAGCGTGTTTTACTGGGCTTTTCAAACAACACCGCGGGTTGCCGCCCGATGCCTGTGTCGGTGCACATTTGACATCAAGAGATTGGAATAACATATTAGAATAGTTTAGATTAGAATAGATTAGAATAGGGCCCATGGTGTCTAACTTGCTGACGCAATATACATGTTCTGCACATAAGATTCCTTTCACTGATTATGAACAAAGAATCGGAGGAAGTTTCCCGTATATACCGCCATCTGGAATTATATGAAGACGTAGAGTAGGCCTATGTAACCTGTCAAAACCTCACGCCATTAAAATTGGTGATTCACAATACCATTTCGCCGCAAAAGAAAAAGAAAAAAAGAAAGTCATGCATTTCTTTCAATCCCGATGCACGGCGTGTATGTGTACGCGACTAATTTTTTGTCAATTCTCTCCGGTGGTGAAAATAACAAATCGGACTTTGAGCTTCGTCAGATACGTGCTTCGACGCACGGGGCGCATTTTCTCTGTCTATCAGCGCAGGCACAGCTCGCCGGTAGAGAGTAAGCAATCATGCATGGCACGACGCGGACGATTGCCGTAGTCACAATTCACAGCTTCCACGGCGCCGCTGGAGAGAAGTTCGAATCGTGATGACGCGAGCCTTTCATCGGGCTGGCTGTGCGGTTGAGTATAACGGAGTGTAACGCATTATTGCGCGCCAAGAGCTGACAGCAGGGGAATGCAAATCAAATTCTAGGGGTTTATGTGCCAAAACCACGATATGATTACGAGGCACACTGTAGCGCTGGACTCCGGATTGATTTCGGCCACGTTGGGTTCTTTGACGTGCCTCTAATGCACGATATGAGCTTTCTTTTTTTTTTTCTCATTTCGCCCCCATCGAAATGGAGTCGCTGCGGCCGGGATTTGATCCCGCGCCCCCGGGCTTAGCAATGCAACGCCGTAGCCACTACGCCACCACGGTGGGTACGGAAAACGCGACCAGATGTTTTCTGGTGGCCACCACAAAACACCACCCCAAAAGTGTTTGAAGTAGTTGGAGGCGCTGAGGAGAAGTTGAAAGTAGCATGCAGAAGTACACGACGAAATTGCACAGGGGTTTCAAGAATTATAAAATTTGCTGTGCTCATTGTCCGCGTTGTGGTGTGTCCCCCTTTAATTGACGAGAGCCGAAAACAGGATCACTGGTAAGTCCACGTATGCAAATCAAGGGGGAAAGAATTGTTACGCCGCACAATCTCGGTACCGGAGTCATTCCGTACCCTCCTTTCCTAGCGTAAGAAAGGAGAAGCGACAGAACACGTAGTCAAGGCAGTGGACGGGAAAGCACCCAAATGTGGAGACGGTCAAGAAGGAATGCTCCGTTTCAAGGACGATTAGCTTTCACGGAAGTCAACGGGCGGCAGAGAGCCAGAGCTTATTTACAACGCGGGAGGCGGAGTGGGCGGAGCTTGTGTGATCACACAGGGGACGAAACATTCAAGCAGCTCGAACTTGCTCGCCTCGCCGTCTACCCTGCGGGCATTTTCTCAAGGTTTCGCGCGAGAAGACGCCACTGCTGACACGCGCCTCGCGTGCCCCCGGGAATAACAGACCGCTGCCGCGAGTGCGATGGATCGGCGTCTTTGCGCGGAGCTCGGGTGACAGCGCACATGCAGGACAAATTAACACGCGACGAAGACAAACGCTCGAATCTGCCACGTGTGTAGCAGCTAAGCAGTCGAAGAGGTCGCGCCTCACATATCCTTGGCCAGCTCCTTCACTGTCGAGATCGAGTGTGGTTAAGAAGGTGCGCATCTATCTATCTATCTATCTATCTATCTATCTATCTATCTATCTATCTATCTATCTATCTATCTATCTATCTATCTATCTATCTATCTATCTATCTATCTATCTATCTATCTATCTATCTATCTATCTATCTATCTATCTATCTATCGCTCTGAGTGGTTGATCCCATACAGCGATAACGGTGGCGTCCGAACAAATGATAATGAGCGAAAAAAATGAAACACGTAGTGAATGGTTAAAAAATACGAGCCCCTAAAAAGTAATTTAATCACCCAGCTTAACGTTTCTGGTTAATGTTCACTTCAAAGTTGATTTCGAAGACGTTTCGTGAACATATAAGTAAACAAGTTATAATCTTTAGTTGACGCGTCTACTAAGTCTTCTGATATAGTCTAGCTACAAGATATTCTTCGACGTCTTCAAACATTTCTTATCGATAAAAATAACTCCGTCAGCCAATGTCTGTCAACTTTGTTGTACATTTTGAAAGATTTCCTGCAGCCGCCTCGGAGATAATCAACAGGTGTGTGAAAATTGCTTCCTCTCCGGCCTTCCGGCTTGCTGTTCACTTCGCTTCCTTCTCAATTTCACGAGGCTGCTGAAAGCATTACGAGAAAATCAGGTCCTAGTTTATTTCGTTGTAGTGTCTCATTCCGACGGGTTGTTTCGGAGCACTACTGCGAAGCTTCAAACATCGTTAAACAACGCAACTACGCCTTAGCGGTAAGATAACAAGTACGCGCCTATATAGCGTTAACGAAGCCGAAACACTATCCTTTGTCTGGGTAATACAGCCTCATTGTCGTTTTACATAACCATCGGAGCGCGCTCCCGAAGCACAGTCGAATACGTCATCATTTTGCAAGTTTCCTTTATCTTTGTAGAGAACAAGGGACACGTGTATATTCCTGTAGAATTTACCTTTGCATTTTCTGCACTTAATCTGAATTCCCTGCGCATACGTTACCCAGACGAGAGAGAAAAAGCTAGCGACAAAGATGCAAGGCCGCGAACTGCTTCAAAGCTCCGCTGGCACTAAGGTACCTCTATCAACCTGTTCGCGAAAATAATAAAGAAACGAGGCACGTAAGGCCAGGCCCTATATACTTTTTCTATCTCTCGCTTTGTGCTGGAAAGACCATTGAGAGCGCAGGTACCTTTGAAAGAAGTGTTACTCTCTCGCTTATCCCTTCACTTTCATAACAAGAATTTGTGCAATAAGCACTCAAAATGTCGTTCCCTTATTTCTGCATTCTTTTCTTTTTGTTACTGAGCTCATTAACCGTATGCCACTGCAACTGTCACACTAAAGAAAGGTGCTTTGATTGAGCTATATACGAAACACGCAAATGTGCCATTTTAACAAAGCATTTTCTTTTTTTCGCGAGAGCTTTCACTTCGTCTCACCAGTCCGCGTTCAGCGCTATAGCAACGAACAAGACGAGGCTGCATAGTTTGAGAAGAAACAAGTTTCGGCGTATCAGTTGTGCAGGTTTTCCTGGGTGAATATTTCGATGCGAACGGCACGAACAAAACGAGAAAATAATCCTCTTGTCGAACAAAAGAGTAAATCGAGTGAAAAGAAGGTCGCACTGTTCCTCGCCTTCGCCACCGACTGCGCGTAACGGTAATATCCAGCGACGCGCATCCATTATTCATCAGCTGACGCTCTGCCGTAAAATGGTTATGGAGCACCGCGTTCTGCACTCACCGATCGGCGACGACTTGGGGGAAAATAGGAGATCCGGATTCTCGCACGGGCGGCGCCTGGCCTTCTTGGTCGAGGCGACAATGACCAAGACAAAAACCGGCTTTGTACAGAATCCACCACCGTCGTCGATGCGGAGAAGACAATCGCAGTCGCGTCGAAGGCTGCTCGAACGGGACCGAATCTCGTTTCACGACGTCCGATGCAATCCCAGCCGCTGGCAGGCGCCGCGCGCAGCTTCAGCTGGGACGAACACGGCGCGGACGTCGACGCACTGGCGCTCGGGCAAGCTGGTGCGGCGAAGAGCGCTCCGATCTATCGGGGTGCCCGCTCAACCCACTTCTTGCGCTCCGAGAAGATACGGCGAGATCCCGAAAGCGGCAACGCTCGCTCGGGGTGGTGCTGCGGCGGAGAGAGTGAGGCCGAGGCTGTTTCAAGGTCGTCTTTGTAGGACACGTTTCCAGGGGCGATCCGCTGCAGCTGATGGTTTGGTCCGGCTGACGGACGGCAGCTCCTCTCTGGGCGGGCAGCGCCACTCGCTCTTTTCCTTCGAGCTCCTTATTACGGTCGTTTCGCAGGATACTCTTTGTCAGAAGCAGCGAGCGCGCGATGTCTGGATAAAGATAGGCCTCGGCAGGACGGCGGCTCGCCAAGCGCAGTCCCTGATTGGTCCGCCGCCTTCAGGATGCGCTTCACCGCGCGGAGAGATCCCGCACTGGGTCGGAGGACGAAACAAACAAACGAGCTATCACTGGGGCCCTCGAAAAACGTCGTCAAATGACGGTTCCTGCAATTCGGTCCTCGGGTGGTAGTCTGCACGATTAGTTGATGACACACAAACCGCAAGCACGACACGAGAAGCGGCGAGGACTCAGGATGAACCGAACGATTCCTCGATGCCCTTTCCTGATTAGTGCTGGAACGTTATCAGTGCTCAAGACTGTTTGCGGGCGACAGACGTGACTGAAGATCGTTTGGTAGATTCTGGCAAACAGCTGTCTAGGAATGGTTCTTGTTGTTTGCGGACAGAAGAAAACAGATCAAGAAATTCTTGCAGACAGCCTCGTCCAGGAAGAAGAAAATTCGCCCGCAACAGTGCTTCAAGCAGTGTCGTCTCGCGCTCTTTACGCAGCAGGGCTTCAACACTCACTGCGGAATGTGCTCTGCCGTCAGCTTTCGGATGACCTTTCTGGAGGTGCCAAGCGACGGTGTTCCTTTCCCGTCAAATTGCAGCCGGTAGCATCGGTCGCTTGCCCTCTGCCAAGACCTCGATCGCGGCCGTTCGAACCGAGTGGTCCCTCCGGTAACAGGGGCGGCCTTCCCGCGTGACCACTGGCCGTTGTCGGTTGCTCCTTCGCAACAGCTGACTGCAGGAGCCGCGCGGCAGTGCGAGGCAGGGAGAGCGCGCGATGCACACCGGCGTCACCTCTGCGGGCTTCTGGCACGAGAGAGCGGGCCGACAGCGCCGGCGTAGCCCTACTTTCTTCCTTTTTTTTTTTTTTGCTTCTTGGTGGAACCTGGTGCTGCCGTCGGTGAAGCTGGCTAGCGAAGGAGGCGCGCTAGCGGGGATCGAGCAGAGAGAAGGGCGGGTCGACCGGTGACCACGTCACGCCGAGGAAGGGAGCACGGCGCGAAAGCGGCTGCCGCTGCTCGCGCGGCGTCTCCCCCCCGTGCTCGAGTCGCATATGCCGGCACGTGCTGGCCCGGCCGTCCTCCTCTCGGGCCGTCTAGTCCCTGCAATGGTCTTTTCCCGCTTCCTCTCTCTCACCTCTCAGAATGTAGGAATTGTCTTTGCTGGTTTCGTTCATCGCACCCACGCCGCCTGCCGACCCGATCCCAGTGCGCTGCTGCATCTACGCGGCTCGTCCACACTGCGTGGAGGTCCGGCGACAGACCGAGCCGTCACGACCGAGCTCGGCTCCGAGTTCAGCTTGGCGTGCGCGTGCTCGAACGCCTGAGGCGGCGCGTGGCCGGACTAGTTTCACGATTCCTTCGGCACCGCGGCTCGCGCATGCCTTCTCCGTTTGTTACCGATTGTCGGCTGTGCACAATACCTGCGTTATTCCAGTGCATTAAACTTAGTCCTGCATTACTTAAGTACGTAACAGAATTACCTTCTAAAGCATCATTGAGATCCTAAATGGTAACGTGAACCGCTGCGCTCTTGACAAAAATTCGAGTAACCTCAGTGAAATAGCGGCAGATGCAAGCGACGAGCGCTCCTTTGCGAGGCATGCCCGTCCGAGGCGCCTGGGTCTCTCGCGCACTAGAGTTACTGTATATACTGTAGCATATATACTGTAGCATATACAGTAACTCTATCGCGCACGCGACTGCAGCGCCCGAGAAGTGCGACGAGAAGTCACGGCCGGGTGGCCATCGGGGCGCGAGAGAAGCGCGCGTGGTCTGTTGAAAAAGACTCCGGTTCACTCCCCTTGCAAATTCTGTGAAAGTGTTTTAGCCTTTAGTTTCCGCGCACAAGTCCGCCGCAATAAACCAGTTTGTCTAGACTGCTTCGTTGACGAGTGCCAAAGCATGA
This sequence comes from Dermacentor variabilis, assembly GCF_050947875.1. Lineage (NCBI taxonomy): Eukaryota > Metazoa > Arthropoda > Arachnida > Ixodida > Ixodidae > Dermacentor > Dermacentor variabilis. The sequence continues at coordinate 15,807,614 of NC_134570.1, forward strand.
CAATATCCACGGTTATTGTATATTGTCTCATTTAAACACTGCAAAATCACAGTTTCTTGCACAATGACGAGTTTTATAACGACTAAAGAGTAGTTGTTATTGTTGTTGCGTTTAACCTTTGTAAAGCGCGTAATGCTTTGTTTTTGTTTGATCGTTTTCGTGTGCTCTACATATTTTACAATGTCATTGTGCCGTTCCCTCTCCCACGATACTCCTAATTTGAGCCTGTGAGAAGTATACATGTAAGTAAATAAACGAATAATTGCCCAGGAGGCCATCACGAGGAAGTGCGTGAAGCATTGCACAAACATTGTGTCACACGTAGAAGCCCAACGATCCGTTTGCATAACGATAGCGCTGACGAAGAGATTCCTTGGATTCTGTCAAACTGATTGCAGCAGCTTTTAGGTCAAGACCCAGCCCGTGTTATTTCCAGAAAAATAAATTCATTACATAGAATTTGATTTCCCTATCCACAACACCGCAAGCATTACATGCATAGGTAAAGCCAGAAAAACAGGCCTGCTTATGCCAAAAACACATATACGTAACGGAAGCTTGCTTAATGCCTCTGCAGACGTTGCCTCTGCAGATCTTAGCAGACAAGACACGTCTCCTGCTTCTTTTTTTTTTTTTTCGTGCACCTTCAGAAACGTGCTTAAAGAGTCTCAAATGCTTCTAGAAACTTTGCGGAAGGAAACGCTCTTGCATTTGGACATGTTCTCTGGAATTATAATCTATATCTGAAGGCATTTGAAAGCATCTGCAGTCAGTTTGTCGGAACGGGAATTCATAACATCACAGAGAGAGTGAGAGAGAAGCAACTTAATGAACTGTCAGAAGAAGTCCCTTGACAGGGGTCCTTTAGTACGTGTAGGGTGAATCAGAACGGAAACAAGAGTTGAGCTTGTGAACGTATTCAGCTGCATAGCTCACAGTGTGTGTGTTTGGGCAATAGCTTTCAAGCGAAGCTTTCTTTGATCACCCCATGGTATCGCCTGAGTCGATTGGTTGCTCGGTAGGTCGCTGGTGTGGTTCTCACCAAGTCGGTTCAACCTCTCTCTTAAAGAAAAAATAAACAAAAGAAAAGGCCAGTGTGGCTTCGCGATTCGCACTTACTTCGGCCTGAGTACACGGCAGCCCGATGCTCTAACCATTGGGCCCTGAAGGCATTTTTTTTTCTGTAATTGCCACACGGAACAACACAAGCAGAGCAAAAGGTAGCACACTCGGGGTACCAGCCTCTAAAAACTGGATATGCACGATCCCATCAAAACTCACCCATGTTTAACAAGGCTTCAACTCTTGGTAGCCATTCTCACATGCATCACGCTACTCTTGACCCCACGCCAAAGAGCTCTTTGCAGATGGAGGCCATGTGCGGGTTGTGGTGACGATTTCCATGCAATAGCACACCTGTCCAAAGCGGGGGGTTTAGCAAAGAAGCGGGCGGTACATTTCGCACCGTAGCCAGCTTGCTTTCAGAGAATCGCCGTGTGTTGATCATTACTATAATGTCCATACTATGTCACATACTCACAACGGCCGACCTGCCAATAAGCGTCCCCGGTACATTTAAAGTAAATAAGAATAAATGAAGCAACGCAAGCCGACATACGATTTTTCACATTGCGATGTAGCACGAGTGACCGAGACCCCGTGCGCGCGCCAGTTTCCCTTACGTCAAAGCCACAGGAAGGAATTTTATAGCGTTTCATTAACCGCCTACACACATAGATTCCAATGTGTACGTTGGATCTGCATAACTCTTTCCTTTTGTACGTAGCGCAACCCTCTGAAGGGTTATCGCAGATTGAGAAATACACGTTCAACATAAAGACTATGTCATCAGTTGTCGATAGCAGCTACAACTTCCTTCAGTGACAAAGTCCTCGTACCACCGGGCTACATAATTCGACATATTCGATAACACGAGTGAAGAGCTAGGTTATTTTTAAGTATTTCGGTTCTAGCATAAATTGGCACAATGTTCAGAGGGTGAACATTTTTATTTGAAGAAGGCTCGGCAAACGTGGTGTAATGTAATGACACCGATCTATATGGATTTCCATATATTATGAGGACGTACTTCTTTCAGTAGATACATCAGCAATCATGGAGGCATTGCGTAATCAAGGAGTACAGGAAGCACACGCCAATATCTTGGCAAATATCTACAAAGATTCCAAAGCCACCTTAATTATCAGCAAGAAATGTAGAAAATTGCAATACCATGTAAGGGCTCAGAGAAGGAGACACAATCTCTCCAATGCTATTCACTGCATGCTTAGAAGAAGTATCCAAGCTATTAGCCTGGGAATGCTTACAGAGTGAAGATCAACGGCGAATATCTCAACAACCATCGGTTCGCAGATGACATTGTCCTGCTCAGCAACGCTGGGGACGAATTACAAGAAATGATTCAAGACTAATTAAGGAGGGTTGAAGAAGCAGGGTTAAAAGAAGGATTGGTTATTAATGTGCAGGAGATAAATGTAATGTTCAATAGCCTAGCAATGGAGCAAGGATTCATGTTCGACTGTTAAGCTCCAGAATCTGTGCAGGCGTACGTATAACTAGGTGAATTACTCACAGGAGATCTTGATCATGAGAAATAACTTTACAGAATAAAAATGGCTTGGAGTGCATACGGCAGCCATTACCAAATAATGAGGGAAGCTTACCGATGTCTCTGAAAAGAATAGTGTGCAATCACTGACAATCATTGCCCCCTTCCAGTACTAAGATATGGGGTAGAAACTTGGAGGTTAACAAAGAAGCTTGAGAACTCAAGAACGAAAAACGTTGGGCATAACGTTAAGACACCGGAAGATAGCGGTCTGGATAAGAGAGCAAAGGGGGTAGCCGATATCCTATTTTGCATTAAGAAAAAGAAATGGAGCTGGGCCATGACATAGGATGGATAACCAGTGGATCATTACAGTTACAGAATGGGTGCCAAGGGAAGCTAAGCACAGTCGAGGACGGCAGAAAATTAGGTGGGGTGATGAAATTAGGAAATTTGTAGGAGCAAGTTCTAATCAGCTATAGCCCAAGACAGGGGTAATTGGAGATCGAAGCCTTCGTCCTGCGGTGGGCATAAAAAAAGGACGATGATGATGAAGATGATAAAAGATGAGTAGCGTTTAGGGTAAACTTAAGTGTAAAGAAATGTAAGGCATTCAACCTGACGACGTGTACGAAGAGTATTGAGATCCAGAAAAGGCAGGTTAGAAAAAAGGAGAGAATAAGTCAGGATTATATAACGCTGCAAAGCGGATGACTCTCTTTTGAGCCGCGTTCGCAATTAAACTGCTCTTCATGCATTAACTGTCATTCTCGTTCACGCTTTTTTAAAATGACAACTGCGCCAAAATGTTTGCACTCCACCTATACAGGATTCTGCAGAGGGTGGCCCAACCATCATGCACCAAGGTTTAAAGATATGCGAATGCCACGTAGCTGGACAGAACCAAGGTAACGTTGGTTGCCGTCGCTCGGAGATACTCGGATTAATCTTTTTCGTTCTGCTTAATTACGTAATTACTCTTAATTAATTAATCGACTTCTCAAATATTATAATTAGACTAAAAGTGTCAATGAGAAAATTGTAGAGCAACATGAAAAACTCCCGATACAGCTTTCTGTTACTCAACACGTACGTGTTACATAGAAGTGTTTTTCCGAGCGTGAAAGAAGCCCACAAATTGCCGCGCGACGCAAAGTGCCTCGGGCGGCACTTTGCGTATAGACAGATGAATATTAAGTGGGCAGGGGAGCTGCGCATTCCTTAGTGGCAAAATAGGTTCGTCTTTATTTCCTCTATTTGCCTGGTTTTCCTGTCAATTTTCCTGCCAGCTTTCTGGAATATCTGTGACCTGCCCAACTTACGTCACAACTGCAGGGGCACGTTGAATGGTCGCGCCCCTTTAGATCGGTGCATTGGAAATATCGCGATGCTCACTGAACGTACTCGTCAAGTGCGTGTAGCTTCCTCGTTCTCCCTACTTCGGTTCTGAAAACGAAGTAATTCATTGCTTCTTCATCTTTTTTTTCTCCTTTTTTATGTCTCGCCGACGTTTCCCCCGCGCTGTGCAGCTGTGCAGCGCTTCACCATTTGTAGTGGCATCCGTCACCACGCGCCTTCGCGTGCTCCCGCGGAGGTATGCTGCTGTGACGCACTTTTTGAGAGCATAAGGAATGCAAAGCATGAGTGAAAGGAAAAAAAAAGAAACGAAGTTTAAAAAAACGTTCACAGCTGCGCACCATTTGCACGTACGCGACTGTCATTATTTCGCTTCGTTTTCCAGCGGTTTTCCCCGCAGCGATAAATGCAGTGCAGCGCGTGTGACCCAAATCGGCGTCCGTGACGTCGCGCTGTGGTGACAAATCGCTTGCACAGTTCTGCAGGCAACGAACGCACAAGTGTGAACGCTGACGCTGGCGCATGTTTGCATGACGCCGTCGTAGCTATTGTCTCCTCGCGAAACAAGGGCGTCAAATCCAAGAGGACTTCGCTCTATCTTAAATGATGCCACGCACTGCGCGATGGTTGGTGTCACGGACTGGCAAGGACAACCGGAAGTCTTAAAACAAGATAAACGAGAAAAATAAAAACCAAGTGCCCTTATACTCTGTGAAGAAGGATGACCAGCGAAGCTGCGTGGGCCCCTTAATCGTGAACTGCACCTCCGCCGCAGGTCGGCCCGGCATCGCACTATCTTCGGGATCGGCCCACGTATGAAAAATTGTTATGCGACACGGATGCGATCCCCTAGATCCTAGTCTTAGACAGCTTCGCTGTAAAAAGACGTCTCAGAGGATGTAGATTCAGAGGTCGTTATTATTTTTGATATACGCGTATAATAATGATATTGCAGAGATAGCAAAGCCTCCTGCAGAGCTCAAACTGTTTGCAGATGATTGTTTAATTTACGCACAAGTAACAAATAGGACGTTCAGCTGCAAATTAACCAATGTCTACATGCGTTACACTTGTGGTGCCAAACTTGGGGAACGGAAATAAATGACTCAAAGTCAACACTTACCTACATTTCGAAAAAGAAAAAGGTAACTCCACTTGAATATCACATCGGGAATCATGCCTTGTTGACAGTAGATGCTTTCAAGCACCTGGGTGTTATAATTACGTGTAATTTAAAGTTGCATGCCCATATTGATGATGAATGCACCAAAGCATCGCGGATGTTATAATACTTTCTAAGGAAACGAACTGCCGGGCGCAAGCAGGGACGTAAAGCTTGTTGCTTTTAAGACGTTTATACGACCGATACTTGAATAGGCCAGTGTTGTCTGGAGTACTCATCAGAAAATATTGAAAAATAAATTAGAAAGGATACGACGTCTTGCGGTCCGTTTCATATGTTCAATGTACACAAAGGATTACCTAGTTACGGTTAAGATTGTGCGATTTAGAATCGCTAAACAGACTTGAAAGTGCGTTTCTTTTTCAATTGATATAAGGCGATTTTAGTATTCACGAAAACGACTGCTTACCTTGGGAAACGAAGTGAGAGAGCGAATCATACTTCTCGCGTACAAATCGCTCATCAGATCAAAACTAGAATATGCAGCGCCCATCTGGAGCCCGCATCAGGTATACTTAAGAAACGAACTAGAATCTGTACAAAATCGTGCCACTAGGTTCATCCATTCTTCATATTCATATAAGCATATCACCCCTAAAACGTAAAACTGATCTTGCTAATCTTTCTGTGCGTAGCTACATCGCCAGTCTTTGCTTGTTTCACAGTTCCCTCAATCAAGCACCGCATGCCATTCCACCGGCGCGCATATCTCCCTGTACGTCCCATCCTTACTCAATCGCACGCGCACATGCTCGCACCACTACTTTTGCAGCCTCATTTTTTCTTCGCACAGCAGTGGATTGGAGTAGCCTTCCCGGTGACATTGCAGCCATCACGTGTTCATCAACTTTTGCGGACAACTGCATTTGTTTGTCATGAAGATCACTCTCTGGTAACCTTTATTTGTAAGCCCACCCCTTATGTAATACCCCCTAACCGGGGTCTTTAAGGTAATAAAGTGAAGTGAAGTGATACGCTAGTGATTCAGCCATATTTTGCTTGAACGAATATGTATAGGTATTCTTTTTTTCCTGATGTCATTGAGACATGGAACGGGCTTCCGAAAGATGTGATCAATACAAATTATGTGACTGAATTCGTGCGTTTACTCGATGTACACTTATGTGATTAATTCTGATGATTAGTTTGAATTTCAGCTATTATACTTATTGTTATTTAAATTTGTCTTGTTGCTTGGTTGTATTATCCATTTTATATATGTATCTATATGAGTGTGTGTGTGTACGTGCAAACTTCTGTATGCAAAATGTTCTCCCTTCCTGTAATCACCCTCAAGAGAGGGTTAACAGAATTTCTAAATTAAAGAAAATTGCTCAGTCCCGTGACGTCGCATTGTCAACAGAGCGGCATAGGGAGTCTGGAGAAAGTCTGACTTTCAAATGTCCATGAATAAACAGGGCAGCTCACGCACCTTTATTCCAAGCTGCAACACGAAATAGGGTTTTATAACCACAAGATATAGCGTTATTTAGGACAAGAGACTAGTATTAAGTGATGAAATTGTATAAAGCATTTAATATTCAGCAGCGCTCATCCTTGCGTACTGGAACCAGCGCAGCACAAACACAACCAGCGCAGTTTCCAGTGCGAACCAGTGAACTGCAGCGAGAACCAGCGCCTGTATACAGCACGAACCAGTGCGCCCCAGCGTCATGGCAGTGGAACCAGCGTCTCTTCCACTGCGACCCAGCTCTTATCCAGCGTTCTCAGTGGTGTCCCAGTGAGTCCCAGCGAGTGCCAGCGTACCCAGTGCGACCCAGCGCCAGAAAGCGCGCTGGTTTCACACTGGAAGACGCTGGTTTTTGCAATAGGGTACCATCTCACGTCAAAGTCGGTCACTTCCGACACCCTGTTCGGCCCTTCGTACGAAAGCCTCTTCAATGCCATCAGTGCTTTAGGCTTGGACATGTCAAGGGGGTCTATCCAAACTTGTTACTGTGTCCCCGGTATGCTGAACCTCACGCGGAGGACACGTGCCGGGCTACTGTCCTAAAGTGCGGCAACTGTAATGGTTGCCATGCTGCCTCGTCTAGGGACTGCCCTCGCATCAAGAAAGAGGTCGCTGTTCTCAAGCAAATGGTTCGGTACAATTCGACACATAGGGAGGCTGCTGAAACGATCCGGCGTCGGCGTCGGCGTCACCGAACCTCTTCAAAAAAGGCAGAGACAAGAAAGGAGAGGGGCCCTTCCATTGTAGCACCGACATTCTCCAATCAGGCCACAAAGGGGCTGAACAGCACAAAAACGTCAGCTGAACGGAATCTTACTGAAAAACAGTGGCCCGCGCTTCCGAGCCAGCAACTTCCCAAAGAACCACAGATTGTCAAGCCCGCTCGGGAGCGTACTCCTGCCGCTGATGACACGCCCAAAGCAGATCGTCAAGTTATTTCAATGCTGCGTCCCCTCATAGATGTCATTCAAGTGATTCTGTCGAACCTATAACCACGTCTGCTCGAAGTGCACTGAAAGTACTGGACGCCTTAAGCCCAGTGCTTGAGTCTCTCGAATAGAGACATGTCCAACCATCGCCCATCCTTTCGAGAAGTCAAGGCAGCTTCAATCATCCAGTGAAACGCAAGAGGACTAAGGTCACGTCTTTCAGACTTTCGTCAGTATATATATACTAATTTGTTCCCAATAATTGTCATATGTGAGCCTAACGTGTCAAAACCAGTCAGATTATCGGGATACGAAGCCGTTATATCCGCAACAACTGATGCATGCAGCAAAGTCATCGTTTTTATTCGTCGAGAACTGACCTATGTTCGCCAGCCGATTCCGCCTCATGATAACAATCAATGTTTGCCTAACAATTAAAAAGGGCAAACTTTATTTATATATATATATATATATATATATATATATATATATATATATATATATATATATATATATATATATATATATATATATATATATATATATATATATATATATATATATATATATATATATATATATATATCGCCTTCAAGTAATTTTGACCCCAAAATGTTAACGAACATCTTGTCGGTGTAACCTGCTTCATATGTCATCATCGGAGATTTTAATGCGCACCATATGGCATGGGGAAGCACAAGGACAAATGCAAGAGGGCGAAGACTTGCAAACTTCGCCTGCAACCACGGCCTTTCACTCTGGAATGGCGGCAGCCCAACGTTTATACGAGGCGTGAATTATGGCAGCTGTCTTGACCTAGCTTTCGTCTCGAGCTCTTTCACAAGATGTGGTAAATGGTTTTCGGATATCGAGACACACGGGAGGGATCACATTCCCACGTACCTTGTCATCAAAGGGATGTCCAGGTCCTTCCCACAGAACACCATTCGATTAATAGGCTGGACTAATTTTACTTCCACCATGGAAGATGCTTGTCGGGAGGGCTTGTCTTCTGTATTAGAGGAAACAATCACGTCTGCAATACGAGACGCCACTCGCATGGTCACGGTTTCGTCGAAGCACACTGATTTGGATATAGAGTCGGAGCGACTTCGTGCGCTCCGACGTCGGGCATAGCGGCGTTACCGGCGTACAAAATCCATCGAAGATCTTAGGACAGCTAGACGACTACAAAAGGAAACTCAACGTCGCATGGATAAATTGGCATCTCGACGTTGGACAACGTTTTGCCAGTCACTAGACCCCCGAAAGCCACTTTCCCACATCTGGAGAACCATACGTGATCTGCGTTCCCTCCTTGAACAACGCTTCCCATTACATCTATAGATGTTACATAGATGTAACAACGCTGTTACATCTATACAAAGTATCTTGGCAAGATAGCGTGGTACCCAAGGAATGGAAGACAAACCGCTTGGTCCCTCTCCCGAAGCAAGCAAGTCCCCACTTGAACTGACCTCATACCGCCCAATAGCACTGGCCAGCTGTGTGGGAAAGGTAATGGAAAAGGTGATCCATGCCCGCTTGGAATGGTACCTGGAACACTACAACTTGTTACCAAATTGCATGGCTGGTTTTCGTCGAGACCGCTCATCAGTAGACATTGTTGTTGATCTCGCTACGTGTGTCCAGTCACGTGAAAGATTATCTGTAGCTTTGTTCTTGGATGTCAAGGGAGCATACGATAACGTATCTCACGAGGCTATCCTTGATGCTCTTGAGATGGTTGGCCTAGGTGGTCGCGTTTTCCAGTGGATTTCTCATTACCTTTTCATGAGATCTTTCTTTGTGTGTACCAGCGATGGTAAAACCGACTACACTACGCCTACCGAGGTGTTCCTCAAGGCGGTGTACTAACCCCTACCCTATTTAACCTCACACTGATTGGTCTCGTTGATCATCTGGCAGCAGCGATCAATATATCAATGTACGCAGATGACATATGTATATGGATTTCAGGTGTGACACGGCCTCAGATACGTGCAAGACTTCAAAAAGCTGCTACTCTGACAGCTATACACCTACGCAACCAAGATCTTGAAATCTCGTCAGGCAAATGTACACTGATGGCATTCACTAGCAAACCAATGACACCCTACGCCATATCAATAAATGGCCAGATAATTTCTTACGAGAAGACTCACAGATTTCTCGGAATAATTATTGATAGACATCTCTCATGGAGCCCACACGTGACCTACTTGAAACAGCGTCTGACAGCAATCTCCCAGCTCTTCAAGTTTCTGGGCGGAAAGACTTGGGGAATGTCAGTACATGCAATGTTGGAATTGTACAGGGCTCTTTTTCTGGGCTTCTTGAGATGCAGTTTGCCCGCACTGACCAACACTTGCCAGACAAATCTTCGTGCTCTACAGGCTATTCAAGCTCGGGCTCTCAGGGTTTGTCTTGGTTTGACAAAATGCAAATCGACAGTAGCGACTATTGCGATCGCTCGGGACCAACCCGTACAAACACACATTGCTGTAGAAGCGTTGAGAGTGCATATTAGGCACGTTGCCCGTGCCCGTTCCGACCATCTGGCAACACTACCGTCAGAAAGGCCGCAGGCATCATTATGTACTACGATTTCGGATTATTACACCTGCCTTCCATCAGGCTTCACCCCCGAAACTAAGCCATCGATTCCTCCATGGTGTGTGGCTCGACCTACAGTGCACCTCACCATACCAGGAATCAGGAAAAAATCTGAGCTGTCATCACCTGCTCTTAAACAACTCTGCTCCTTTTGCACGAGAGGTAGGCCGACCACGTACTGTGGGGTTCTCCTCCCGTGCTCTTGGGACAAAGGAACGACAACACAATAGTGCAAACAATCACAAGGGCATTTATTGCACCTTTCATAACTCAATGCCTGCTAGCCTAGTTGCTATCCCCAAAACATGCCGATGGGCGCGCGACAAATCTAGACGTCCGACTCACCGCCACCGGATAGCGAGCGAATATGTTCGCCCCATGCTGGATCCCAACGCCTGGTCGTTCGCGCGTACGGTCACGCGAACGGTGGCGCGTTCGAAGGCGGCCACGCGAGACGGTCTCGCAGAAGCATGGATCGGCGCACGCGCGGCACGGCACGTCCGCACTGCTTGCTGTCACGAATCAAGAGGAAGCGCCTTGTCTTTCGGCGCCCAAGTAACCCCGCCTGTCGGCGGTGTTAGCAGCGCAACACTCGCGCCATCTCTCGTACTTGGGCCTCAACCACTCCGACCGCCGCGGGCGCCAGGCCACGCGAGCCGTGCGGAAAAAACAACATATCAGGGGACGCATGAGAGTCGCGCATCCCCACAAATTAGAATGTGAAGGTATGTGCCCAGCTGTCGACAGAAGCACCACTGGCCTCCTTGGGTTCAGCGAGAGCAGGGGCAAAGTAAATATGTCGGCAATAGAGTTTAGTAAGAGGCGATTGGAAGATTGGTAGAAGTGGCGAAATGACTAACAACGGAGGTGCGCGAAAACAAAGTTCACAATAGGGGTTCAGAAAGTTTGATTATGTCAATTTATCGTGTTTTTTTTTAACATAGGTAGGACATTAGGCAATATAATAAGAAGAGCTTGGTGGGGCAACCCCGCGCCTCATTCTAAAGGGGACGTCTTATTTTGTTGTAGCGCAAGCTGAACGACAAGGACAACAAAAAGGCACATCTGACAAACAGTAGCACTGTGTGTGTCAGATGTGCCTTTCTGTTGTCCTTGTCGTTCAGCTTGCGCTACAACAAAATAAGATATGCCGTATCAACAAACCCCATATAGCTATCCCCAAAGGGGACGCTCATAGCATCCATCCATCCATCAATGCTACGCTCTTCGCTGTCGTCTGTTCGACTGCCTGCATACACCGCGGCGGCTTGACGCGGGCGGATTTGCAACCTCTTCTACGTCTCCGTTTTTTCACGAAGTCTCTCAATAATGAAAGGACGATAAAGAAAGAAAAGCTAGAACATTTGAAAATGCGAATATGCAAATTATCGCATTTCGCCAATTGCATCAAATTGGGGACGCACGCTCAGCGGCCTTGTAATTGTCTTTATTGTTTTTCTATAATTTTTCTTCTTATTCACGAACCCCTTGCCATTTCATCAATTGTTGTGTGCTGCAATTTGTTTACACAGTTTTATAAAGGTTCTTCATTCTTCTCTGTATAATTTGTTTTGACTGTGTGCTTGATTACATATGTGCTCGATTACTTGCACGGGATTATTGCGGAGTGGAACGTACTTCCCCACTCTTATCTAATGTCAAAACATATTCGGGTACTCTCCTTGACCACGCGCGATATCAACTTTGCATGTTGCGTCACTTCCTCGCATCACATAAGCGGCATATGCTTCACAAATGATGATTTTGTTCATTTTGTTTACTTTTGGCGTTTGCAATTTTATCTATTATTATCTGTTGCTATTTCTTCTCACTGTTCCTGCTCACCCTTAACTGGAAGAGCTTTCTTTTTGTCTTGTATAGGTTTCGAACAAGCTTGGGTCTGCTTTCTTTTTTTTTTTACGCTTTACTATGCCAAATCGCACAACTGTACCTCATGTTGGTTATTAATGCGAAAGCATTATATGGCTCAAATCAAGAGTTTGACGAAATCTCGTCTGATCGGGAAGTAAAGTCATAATAGGAAGAAAAACAGAACGGCGGGCAAAATGGGATTGTCTAAACATTCTTAAACGTTTTGGCTTCCACACGGAAGCCTTGTTCGCTCTTGGGTAAGCGTTGGCTGACCATACGCCCGTCGTAGTTGAATGAAATCAAGAGTTTGACGAAATCCCGTCTGGTCGGGAAGTAACAGCCTAATAGGAAGAATAACAGAACGCCGGCCAAAATCGGATTGTCTAAATTCTTAAACGTTTAAAAAAACGAACAAGAAACTAACTTAAAGGTGCAAAAGGCCCCGTGTGGAAGCCCCGTCTGAACATGGTTGCGGTCGAACTAATGAGTCCTTCAAAGTGGGGGTTCTGGCGTAAGAAAGAATATACTTGTGCTTGAACCGAACCAGCGAATTTGCGTTCAAGTTAGCATAAAACAACATCTACGATTGCTGTTGCATTCGGCTATACCGTCAAGGAACGTATTTCGTGTCGTGAAAAAGGCTGGACCTTATGAGCTATAATATATTGTGACTGTGTGTGTGTGTGTGTGTGTGTGTGTGTGTGTGTGTGTGTGTGTGTGTGTGTGTGTGTGTGTGTGTGTGTGTGTGCGCGTGCGTGCGTGCGTGCGTGCGTGCGTGCGTGCGTGCGTGCGTGCGTGCGTGCGTGCGCGCGCGCGCGCGCGCGTGTGTGTGTGTGTGTGTGTGTGTGTGTGTGTGTGTGTGTGTGTGTGTGTGTGTGTGTGTGTGTGTGTGTGTGTGTGTGTGTGTGTGTGTGTGTGTGTGTGTGTGTGTGTGTGTGTGTGTGTGTGTGTGTGTGTGTGTGTGTTTTCATTTCCGATTGCCAGGCGAGGAAGGTTTGCCTCTCCGCCTCCTCCCCGCTAAGCCCTAAATTGAAATATACTCAACGGATTTAGCGCAATAAAGGAAAAATCGATCAATCAGCAAAACAACAATCGGTCAACCACTTAGCCGTTATCTCCTTATTGTTCTTCCCGACCATATTTCGCTAAATGTCGGAGAAGTTTGAACTATTAAGGGTTGCTAGCAGTCCCCCAAATCCGGCACAAAAAGAGGATTTGTGATAAAAATACTGTGATGTCAAGACCATCACTTCTTTGAAGTACGCCCCCAAACTGCATAATCTCACTTTCTCAGTCATTTGTATTGCGAATACAGTGTCGACATCTAACAGAAATGCGAATGTAAACTTGTTCTAGCCGAAAGCAACCTTGCGCTGTAGGCGTCGTTTAGATTGCGGCCGATCTGACGGCGAAATAGGAGAAACATGAGCTCGTGTCCACAGCTGGGCGCTGTAAATCGATGCATATACTATTTTACAGTAACTTGAGATGATTATCCAGTTGACGGTCCGATCGGCTCGATTGGGTAACCTCGATTTCGCTATTGACCGGTCTAAGTGACCATGAAATAGTACAATGTGAAATGAACATATCTCAAAGAAAAATTCAACACCGACCGAAAGATGTACAATTACGCTCAAGCCAATGTTACAGGTATAGGTTTTGCGCTACAAGAATATGTAACAGAGTTTGACTTGCTTTCAGAAACTTCCAGTGTGAACGATTTATGGGTATTTTTTTCAAAAAAAGTTGAAACTAAGGGACCGATATGTACCGTCATGAGTTCGGGCGGCCCGGCGTTCTAGAAGTAAGCCCTGGTTCAACGAAACATTATGTTCTCTGGTAAATGAAAGGCAAAAAATATATGCTAAGATCAGGAAAAAAAAACTTCCTTATTGAAAAAGAAAGGCTTCGCGCTATTACCAAGGAATCACAAAAGAAAACAAGAGAATCAAAGCGGATTTTTCTTTTTAGTCTTTTAACACGCAGTTGCAAATCAACTCGTAGGAGTTCTGGAAGTACGTCAAACGTAACGGGAAAGATGGGTTCTCTATTTTAATATTTGGGGTTTTACGTGCCAAAACCACTTTCTGATTATGAGGCACGCCGTAGTGGAGGACTCCGGAAATTTTGACCACCTGGGGTTCTTTAACGTGCACCTAAATCTAAGCACACGGGTGTTTTCGCATTTCGCCCCCATCGAAATGCGGCCGCCGTGGCCGGGATTCGATCCCGCGACCTCGTGCTCAGCAGCCCAACACCATAGCCACTGAGCAACCACGGCGGGTGGTTCTCTATTCCACCGCTTGAGCTAAACGGTGAAATAATAGAAGATAACCTTAATAAAGCCAATTCATTGTATAACTTCTTTGCCTCAGTTTTTTGTTAAAAGGTATCGAATGAGCTACCACGTACCTTACCCTAAAACAATTTATTTATTTATTTTCAATACTGCCAGTCTCTTTGCGAAATCATAGCAGGTGGGCGTACAGATGGTACATGCATGTATAATAATACATCAGAGATGGATTATTAATAATACATTCAAGAGATGGGAGACATAGTGATTGATGAAAGAAGTATTAGAGCACTGCTTAAACGGTTGGAACCCTCCAAAGCAGCCAACCCGGATGGATTGTCATGCGGCCGCCTGAAGTCGTGCGCGCAGTTCATTTATCCATATTTAACAGTGCTGCATGCGAAATCCCTACTCACAGGCTGCCTTCCAAATTAATGGAAACAACCCTTTGTTGTGCCTGTTCATAAATCGTCCCCCCCCCCCCCAACACGTATGCAATTATAGACCCGTTATTACAAACAAGCATATCATGTAAACCCTGTAACACATTTTATACACTAGCATTATGAAGCACATTAACACTAATTCGCTGATTGACCCCAAAACAACGTGGTTTTAGGCATGTTGTATATTGTGTCACGCAATTAACTGAATTTGTTCACGATGTGTGTGAAGTGCCGGATCGAGGGAATTGTGCAGATTCTGTGTTTATCCACTTCAAAAAAGCCTTTGACGTTGTGGATCATGATTTATTAGTTTACAAACTGCATTGTTTTAACATTAATCCCCAAGTAATCGTTTGGATAAAGGAGTGTCTTACACTGCGATCACAATAAGTAGTGGTGAATCGACATCGAATGTTATTGATGTAACCTCTGGTGTACCTCAGGGGTCGGTACTAGGCCCTTTGTTATTTTTAATTTTTATGAATGATGTATCTACAAATGTTCTGTCATCAATGAGATTATTCGCTGAGGATTGTGTTATGTACCGTGAAATAGCCTGTTAAGATAATGCTAAAAGTTTGCAAAATGATTTAGATAGAATGTATACGTGGGGGTGCAAGAAATGCAACATGCAACAAAACACCCAGAAAACGGTTCACGTGCATTTCACAAGGAAAAAAAAATAAATGAAAACGGTGCACAGCAAGACCTGCTACATCAATGAATCTTGCTTGGGCAGCGTTCTAGAATTCAAGTATTTAGGAATATATCTTACACGGGTCCATGTCTTGGCATTGTCACATTGACCACATCACGGGAAAAGCGTGCGAAATGTTGGGTTTCTTGCGACAAAACGCCAAGCTCTTTCCAAGACATCGTGATCTGTTATGTAAAACATATGTAAGGTCTAACCTAGAGTATGTTTGTACAGTCTGCAAAAACATTGATGAGGATAAAATTGAGAAAGTGCAAAATTTCGGAGCCCGATGTGCTTCAAATAATGACCGCAGACAGCTTAGCATGACTGCTGCAAAGCAGACATTGGGGTGGGAGCTGCTCCAAAAAAGGAGGAAAAATTACGACTAAAGTTCTTCCAGAACATGTATCATTCTAGAACTGACATAGACCGCGATGGGTACATTCTACGACCTCCATGTGCATCCAGCCGTTTGGGCCATGCACACAAGGTACGCGAATACAAGAGCCGAACTTAACTGCTCAGAAATTCATTTTTCCCCCCAAACGATTCGGGACTGGAATCGTGTAGCACCAGCCGTGGTGCACATATTACTGGCGCTTTGAATGTGTACGCTCGCTTGTTTTGCATTGAGAGCTGATATACTGCCCTCTTGTCTACATGCTGTGCTCAAACATTTCTTGTGTCCTCCTTCCATATGGGTTATATGTACGTACCCCCCGCTGTATTGCCACTTATGGGCTGCATGGGCAATGTGAGTAAATACAATAAACTGAAGCCTGCAAAAATGTGGCTCACTCAAAAGATATATATATATATTACGCATATCCTTAAGCTTGCTAATGCTTGGAATCATGTGTTTGGTCACGATAAGTGTGACCATATTGATTTTCCTGTCACCGGTATAACGGGGACATGACGGACAATGCAGGCGCCAACTGCCAACTGATTTATTCCTGAAAACATACGCCGAAGTAAACTTCAGGCGCATGCGCATTCATACACACACAAACAATGACCATGCAAGGTCCATATCGTTTATACAGCCGTATCTAAAAAATTTGGCGGACGCTTAAGCGCCCGATAGCATTCAAACATGCTTCTCACACTTCCCGGCAACTGCAGCTTATGTAACCCTAATGTTTACCGGGAAACGTTGGCGACCAACGCTATGCACGAAGGCGAGCTTTCTGGCACGGGCAGAACCCGGCGGCAGTGCGCAGCCCCCACCCACCCCCCCCCCCCCCAAAGAAAAAAAGAAAGAAAGAAAGAAACATTTTGTTCAGGTTTCTGTTATTGTTTCGCACTTTTAATATTTAAGTCTGAGAAGATTTCACATAAAAGCCATGCGCTTTCGGTGTTTTGTTTCATGACATTTGTTTGCGGACTGTCATTCTCAAAATTCCGAGGAATAACTTTGTCAAAAATGTCAAGCAGGATATGAACAACTTTAGTGATAGAATGGTGTGGCAAAATTACCCGCATATACCGCATGTCATATAACAAGGCGTGGCATATACATATACCTATATATACACGGGCTCACAGACAAATCCGCCGACACCGGATTTTCCGCGGCACGGGGCCCTTGACGCCGTTGCGTGAAAGCCTTCTGCTCATCGCTAAAGAGGGAAAAGCCGCGAACAAGTTGCCCGAGAGTTAATTGGGGTTTTCCATATAAAGGAAACGGGAGCGCAATGCGTCAACGTTCCGTCATTCTCCCTCTTTAGTTATGAGCAGAAGTGTTTAGATAAGCCTGTACAAAAGATGTGGATCATGCACATGGTTGATGTTTGTATGTGTGCTAATACGCATGCGCCTGAAGTTCACTTCGACGTACGCTTTCTGGAATTGATTGATTGAACAAATCTTTATTTAAGAGATGGCCTGTGTCCTATTGGGGATGTTAGGAATGGCCGGACGGGGTGATAACATGCCAGCTTTCAGCCCGCTGCACGTGTTCCTATCCAACCGGACGGGGCGCACTTCAGAGAACTGCGAATACCCGGCAGCCACGTGGCGCGGGGTCAGCTCAGGAATGTGGTACTCGGCCGCGCCACCCGGGACGAAGGAGGGTTCTACGAATCCCCTCTGACGTCGGCTCCGGACCTTTACACCTGTCTGTGTGTGCGGCACTGAAACCTGTGCAACATGTGTTTGTGAGCCCTCCTCCAAAAGGGCGTGTCATCTAGGGTGACGTCGAACGGTGACGTCGAACGATGACTGGACGAACGTTTCCGTCCACTGGGAATCAGGGGGGATCAAGTGCTTATAAGAAGCGTTTGCCGGCTGCTAGTGTGTGCTCGTCGTCAGGAGCTGAGTGCTCATTGTCATGCTAGAAATGTACTCGTGAGCTGTGTGCTCGTAAACGGTTTGCTGTATGTTAGTCTTGCGGGCTCTATATGGGAGTCACGCTAGACTGTCGATGTATGACCTGTTTTAAATGTAAATCCTGGAAATAAATCCTGCTCGCCTAGTCCTGTCGCACCAAGGTCCTTCCTACAGCTACGACTGCCAAATCTAATAGGGAAAAGAGGGAGGGAATCTTTTTGGAATAAATCAATTGGAAGTTGGCGCCTGTCCTGTGCTAGCTTCAAGGGGTACTGACATGATATTTTCCACTATTTCGACCTTAATATAAAAAAATATATGATTGGTCGAAAGTATCACGTCAATACCCCTTTCATGTTCATGTTATATATTTCCCGCGCCATTATTAAGCTCGAATGATATACCAGCTAGCCCAGCAGCGAGTTTTAGTTAATAAATGTGTTTGTAGTTTCTTCCTTCACTGTATACTTAATGATGAGGACGGGAACAAAGACGACCACAACGGATTAAGTACACAGCACTTGTCATGCGCAAGAAGAAACTATGAACAGTCACTGCGGCTAGCCCGATTCATTGCTCTTTTAATAAATCTGTGCTTTTTTTCTAAAGGCCTAACCTTTATGCGGTCCAAGTGCGCGCTACCGTGTGCTGCTCAGGAAACACCTCGCTACTGCTGCTGATACCTCTTCATTTGTCGAGGAACTTTTACTAATAGTAGGTTGAGGACTGCAAAATTTGGACCTGCATGAACTCACTCATACACACGAAAATACCGTCACGCTTTCAAATTCACGCACTTTTTCTATTCAAGCATCGGCGGTTAGAGAAGGCGCTGACAAACGCGGAAAATATAACGCGCCTGGGAAAGAAAGTCACGGCGACCGTTCAGCTAGCACGGAGGGTCTCCAACAACAGAAGGGGCATTAAAGAAAGTCGTACGGCTCGTCCAGGCCTTTACGATCCGCCACGTCGTTTACGTGACGGCGTTCGTCCACTGGAACAAGGCTGCGCAAGACAAGATCGACGCGCTCATTAGAAAAGCGTACAGAACGGCACTGGGTCTCCCCCAATACTCAAGAAACGAAAGGTTGCTACAAATCGGGGTGCATAACACGCTGGAGGAAATCGCGAAAGCACAGATGATAGCGCAACTCGGAAGGCTCTCCTTAACCAAGGCGGGCAGAGAAATCATGGAAAAGATCGGCATAAACTACCACGGAATAAACGCGCCCAAGACGCAGATTCACCCAGACGTCCAAGCCGCAATAAACACGGAAAATATCCCGAAGAACATGCACCCCGTACACAATGTCGAGAGAAGAAAATGCCGCACGAAAACGATTCTCAAAAACCATGGCGCGCGGAAAGGGGTGCTCTTCGCAGACGCCGCCCGGCACACCCGAGCGTACTTCCCTCTTCGCAATGGCAGTCGTAGGCACGAAAGGAAAGAACGACACTGCGGGCTCCGTAAGGTCGAGATCGTCGGAAGTAGCGGAAGAAACGGCAATCGCATTGGCTGTAATCAACGGTTGGAAACAAGACAGTACAATAATCAGCGACTCCAAGACGGCCATTAGGAACTTCACAAAGGGCTGGGTCTCCACCGAGGCGGCCAAAATCCGGAACCGCAGAGCAGAAGACTCCACGAACGGCAAAATCACACCCAAATACCTCAAATGGATCCCGGCACATATGGGAGAAGTAACCACGAATGCCCCTCACAACCTCAACGAGAAGGCCCACCGAGCCGCACGAGAACTAACCAACCCACCGCGGCTCGGACAGCGACGGCCCAACACCCCCCAACCCCCGGGAAAGGGGGGAGGACTGCGGCGTAGGCGATGGAGAACACGGAGGAGGCGACGACGACGAAGTAGCGATACAAGACGACAGGGACAGACTGGTCACGTACCACGACATACTGACACACTATACGAAACAAAGAGAAGCATACCCACAACCCCACGGACAACTCGACAGGTCTCAAGAAACAGATTGGAGAATTTTACAAACCAGAACGTCCCGAAACCCAGCACATTTAAACAGAGTAAATTGAAGGCAATTCCCAGATGCAAGCTGCAAGCTCTGCAAGCACGAACACGCAGACATGGCACACATATTATGGAAATGCACATAGATCAGATCAATATATGTAGAGCACAACATAAAACTGGACCTTCTCGGTGAGCGATGGCTAAGCGCTCGGACTAGCTCGGAACTACACGACAAACTATGGGCAATCCAGGGGACCCGGGCAGCGGTGCAAAGGCTATGCATCACCGCACATAATGCTCGGGTGGCCTGAGCCCGGGCTGGGAACCTCGCAGGTCCTTTTCTCATTAAAGCTTTTCCGTGCGTCCGTCCGTCTCTCAAGCCATTTGCGATGCATCAAATTTGGCGCGTAAAAAGCAACAATTGAATTTGGTTTCGGTTTCGTCTTTTGCGCTTGAGAATTATAACATAGCATCTATGACATCGGTGTAAAATTACCTCAGTGCGTTTATTTTATATACAAACTCCGATTATGAAACTTCAAGCTAAAATTTGTTTCACTTGAAATTTCACTCTCACGGTCTGTTGCATGTTCTGTGTTGTGCGCCACTGCCATACCGCTGCTATGTAGTTGCTCCGCTGTTCAGCAATAGAATAAAGAACCAGAAAGCGTTGGCTGTCGCACTCGTGTACAGCGTTGTCGTGTTTGTGTCAAGTGTCACGTTTCGTGCTATTGTGTTCCCGTAGCACTTCGGAGATGACTGAGAATATTTTCCTCTTCGTTCCGAACATCATCGGTACGTAAAAAACCCGAAAAATTCTAATGACGCTTATAATCGTTGAGCAGATTTTTAGTGAGCATACCGTAAGAACATGCGATTTTAGAGTGCGTGAACCACCCGCACACAGTTCACGCTTTATCTCGCGTTTCTATAGCTGACCTGCTTCCAAGACGGTAAAGCGAATTTGTGATGAATTCTTAAAAGTAGTGAGGCTACTTGTGGTCAGAGCTCGCAGTTCAGTTTTGTCTGAATGGACCTGCACGAATTAAACTGGAAAAACACGTAAAAAAATAGTAAATAAATTCGAGTTCTCTGCCACTGATATCGTTTCAAGTAGTGGGACGCTTTTGTGGGGACGGCGTCGGTATATATTTGTTGCAGCGATAGTTTAAATCTCATTATACCTTGAGGTCGTGACCTATGCCTGTGCAGTGGAGGGTCCTGAACGTTTAAGTAAATAGTTTTATCAAGCATGTAGAGTGCTGTCTGAGCCTGTGCCCTTCATGTGCAAAAATATCCGTTTTTTAACAGAATACTTGTTGCGAACTTGTGGTTAATGATGGCGCCTTCTGCTTGATAAAAAAAATATAAAAACAAATATTGACTTACATCGTTGCAGTAAATAATAAAGAACTGCGTCACCGTGGCCTGTACGTGTGAGCGGTACTACGCCTGTCATTTGTTAGTGAGTGGACAGCGTTTAATTAGTATGATTTATTGCCTTGCAGGATATGGCCGCATCATATTGGCTCTCCTGTCATTTTACTTCATGCCAACAAACTGCCTTGTTGCATCAATTTGCTATGGAGTCAGTGCGTTTCTGGACTGCATTGATGGCCACGCAGCAAGAATGTTCAATCAAAGTAAGAGAACGTGTTGGACAACATGTCATGATGCTGATATGTGTTCTGGAAATGGTTCTGTTACATTTGCTGGTAATTTCTCCTTCTGCCTTTTCACTTATGTTCCTATCTGGTCAGCACCATGGTGAGCATTAACCCCCGCAGGGGCGTCTGCGTCAGCAAGGCGCTTGGTTTGTTGTGACACCATGTACCCGAGCACACGAGGGTTGGACTCTCCTTGCGTTTAACCGTGCATGGCTTAGCCAGGTCTGGCGAAAAGGGGATCCTGAGGGTTGAGCCGATGCTGAGCGTTTAGACCTTTAAGGCTCCTTGGCGGAGGCAACACACTTCTTTGGCCTCCGCTTCACGTAGATGGCAACCCCAGACTGACCCACCCGGGGAAATCGGTAGTTACATTTTCCTATCCATCCTGCTTTCTAATCTTCATCCTCCAATTTTTCCAGACAGCAAGGGTTAACCCATTGTGGGATAGCCAACCTTGGTTATAGCAGAAACGTGCAGTTGGTGTTTGCAGGTTTGTTTCTTACAAGTCCTTAGGCATCCCCTTGATGGGCTCTACGGTGGGTGGCTGGCATTACTGCCGAAATCTGAATTACACTTATGAAGATTTCTTTTCCAAAATTTCCTGATCACCCTCAGAAACGAGGGTGCACCGAAGAAGTGGTTTAGTTTTTTGGCAACTAGAAACAAAACTTCCCGTGGTTTCACATGATACAGAATGATCAACCAGAAAAGATGGGGAGTATGATCCAACCATTCCTTGTGTTGAAATGTTTGACTGCAGCTCTTGGTTGAGGCTATAAAGTAATGAAGATGGCAAGTGGGGATTTCCTCTTGGAACTCAGAGATAAAACAACATGACAAACTCCCTAACCTATTGTCATTCGGGGACTTTCCATTGACAGTATCACCACACTGTACCATGAACGCCATCCATGATGTCTCCGCTGAGGACCTAATGGAACTGACTGAAGCTGAAGTATTAGAAGGCTGAAGTGAACAGAATGTCATTAAAGTTAAAGGAATTAAGATAAGGCGTGAGGGCAACGAGATCAAAACCAAGCACCTAATCCCTACTTTTGGTTCGAGTATACTGCCCGAGAGTATTGAGGCAGGTTACGTCAAGATCCACGTCAGGCCATATGTACCACATCCTCTGTGATGCTTCTAATGCCAACGATTCGACCATAGTCCACAGTACTGCTGAGGCCAACAGACATGTGCTTAATGTAGTTCCCGTGACCATTCATCCGAAACATGTGAAAACACCCTGTACTGTGTCAATCGTGATGGTGAACATGCCACATACTCGCAGTCCTACCTGTCTTGGAGAAGAGAAAGAGATTGTAACAATCAAAGTGAAACTTGGCGGATGCGGCCGGCGCTGCTCCGCCATCCAAGGACAAGCCATCAACCTTCGGGCTCGTGAGATCCAAGGTCGCATTGTTTGAGCTGAAGCTTTTGAAGCAAACAAACTACTCGCATGAGCACAAGACCAGTGCCTCTAAAGAAGTGATGGAAACAACACCGAGGGTGACTGCGCAGTCAGCGCTCAAGGAGCGGCGTGATTGTATCGGGCACTCGAAAAAAGACAAACCTTGCGTCAGGGTGTATGGAAAAGGCCCCATGAGCAAATGTTCGTTTCCTAAACACACAGCACAAACGCTACTCTTACTATGGAGACACATATACTACAATGGAATGTAAGAGGTCTCCTCTGTGAACTCAACAATATCAGAGAACTACTCAATAAATATAATCCAAAGGTGCTGTGTATTCAGCAAACACATCTGAAACCAACACACAAATTTTCTCCAACAATATGCCATCTTTCACAAAGTCCATGATGCGGCTACTGCCTCATCTGGTGGTGTAGCAATTATCGTGGACAAGTCTGTTGCTTATAAGCATTTGCCACTAAGGACACCACTCAAGGCAGCTCGGGCATTCATGTTTAATTGATTGGTCGCTGTCTGCTTGTTATAAACTCCTCTGAATTTTAAGCTCACTAAGATGATTTTTATGGCCTCATTGACCAGCTGCCAGAGTTCTACGTGCTTCTCGGGATCTTAATGCTCACAATACTTTTTTGGGACACTCCCAGTGCGACGCTAGAGGTCATCTCATAGAGAGCTTCATTATAAGTTCTGGTGCGTGCCTCTACTAAGAAGGAGGCCACCTATTACAGCCTACAACATAATCCATACTCATCCATCGATTTAGCGCTTTGATCACCCACTCTTTTTCTCGACCTATAATGGAATGTTATTGACAATCCTTGTGGAAGCGACCATTTTCCAATAATGTTGAACATGATCAAGCAATATGAGTCTCCTCTGCATGCCCCTAGATGGAAGCTAGCCTTCGCCGATTGGGATCATTTTAAAGAATCAACCTATTTAGCACGAGATTTTATCAAGAATTTTAGTATTGTTGACACATTCGCATGTTTTACAGCTTTTATTATTGATGCTGCAGAAAAGTTTATACCAGACAGAAAGGGTTAGTCATGTAAAAAGCGTGTACCATGGTAGAATGAAGAGTGCAGAGAAGTGTGGAAGAAACAGACTAAGACATGGGGAAAGCTGCGCCGATATCCAAATGCAAAAAATATTGTTGATTTCAAACACATCAAATCAAAGGGGAGGTGGACGCGGCGGCAGGCTAGGAGGGCAAGTTGGGAGAAGTTTGTCTCCAACATAAATTCTTACACGCAGGAGGCGACAGTTTGGAGTGGCCTCAGAAAGTTGAAGGGGCAGCAAATTCACCCGTTGCCTTTAGTTGATGACTAAGGGAGTACCTTGGAAGATCAGGCTGACGCCCTAGAGAAACACTTCGAGTGTGTATCAAGCCCCATACACTACTCAAAATCGTTCCTTAAACACAGAGAACCAGCAAAACTTAAGCCACTAGTGTGTAAATGCCGACCAAATGAACCGTACAACCGTCCTTCTAATATGGCCGAGCTGAGAGCTGTCTTGAGGGTATGCAGCAGCTCTGCACCAGGGGCTGACAGAATCATGTATGACAGGGTTAAAAACCTCCACATTGACACACTGATGGCACTTCTTGCACTTTTTAACTCTATCTGGGCTGCCGGATACCTACCATGCTCATGGAAGGAAGCTGTTGTTATTCCAATTTTGAGACAAAGTTAAGATCCATCCGATGTATCAAGTTATCGCCCGATAGCTCTCACAAGCTGCATTTGTAAGGTTTCTGAAAAAAATGGTAAATCGTCGCCTTCTAAATTTCTTTGAATTTAACAAATTACTTGAGCCTTTCCAATGCAGTTTCAGAGAGGGTCAGTCCACAAATGATAATCTCATGTGCATTGAGGGAAATATCCAGGATGCGTTTGTTCATAAACATTTCTTATCAATGTTTCTCGATATGGAGAGGGCATACGACACAGCGTGGCGTTACAGAATCTTGCGAGGCCTGTTGGGAATAGTCATCTGAGGAAACATTCTAAACATGGTAGCAGGCTATTTGTCAAATTCCACCTTTTATGTCAAAAACTGCAATGTATTGTCGAGTCCATTTATACAAGAAACTGGTGTACCTCAGGAAGGCGTGCTCAGCTGCTCATTCTTTATCGTTAAGATGAAGATACTCGGTGCTTCATTACCACCGGTTATATCTTGTTCCGTCTATGTAGACATCAAATAGCTTTCAAATCCTGTAACGTTGTAGTGTGCGAGAAATAAGCACAACAGGGCTTGAACAAGATCTCTAAGTGGGCAGACGAAAACAGGTTTAAAGTTAACCTCCACAAAAGTTTGTTTGTTCGTTTCATAAAAAATAGAGGCCTGGTTCCAGATCCAAGTGTAGAACTGTGTGGAGAAGAAATGGCTGTGCACAAAGAACACAAGTTTTTAGGCATAATACTTGATGCTTAGCTGACTTTCATAGCACACATAAAACATCTTGAGGCAAAATGCTTAAAAGCAATGAACCTACTGAAAATTTTATCACATACGACATTGGGCAGTGAAAAAAGTGTTTGATGAACCTCCACAGGAGTCTCATCTAATGATGACTGGATTATGGTGCCGTGGCATATCACTTTGGCATGCCAAGTGCGTTAATAATGCTAGATCCCGTCCATCATCTGGGACCACTGGCACCATCAGAACATGACCTATTGAAAGTCTATATGTAGAATAAAGTGAGTAGTCACTCAGTCTGCAAAGAACATACATTAGCTTCAGATACCTTCTAAATGCTTACTGCAACCGCGAACACCCTTGTTATACTACAGTTAATATGACGTATGCTACATTTTTTCATAATCGACCCTCTGTGAGACAGCCTTTCTCAGTGTGTGTGAGGGAACTGAGCGAAGAAATGGATGTCCCACTTCTCGAAAATCGCCTAATGCCTCCAGCCAAGCTGTTACCGCCTTGGGAGTGGCAGGTGGTACAATATGACATATCTTTTCTAGAAGTCTTAAAGCGCTCCCCAGAGATCAAAATACGAATGTATTTCTTGGAGCTTCAGTCGAAGTACTCCTGGTCCGAATACTGCACGAACGCATCAAAGTCACATGCAGGTGTATGTTATGCAGCAGGTGGAATCATAGTCGATTATTTTAATAATAATAATCAAAGTAAAATATTTTACATCCATAAATGAGTATCTTCACAGCTGAGACGTATGCAGTATTGTCCGCTGTTAAACACATCAAGAAAACAAAGATACAAAATGCTGCTATATTCACCGACTCACTAAGTGTTGTAAGATCCATAATGTCCTTCACTAAATACAAAAATCCCATGCTTAATGATCTTTATTTGCTTCTGTGCACAGTGTATATATCTAACCAGCAAATCACAATATGCTGGGTACCTGGCCATAGAGGTATTGAGGGCAGTATGCTTGCAGCCGAAACTGCTACATCAATGGCCACTGAAGCCACCAACATCTGTGTAGCTATCCCTGCCATAGACTGGAAACCTCTCTTGCGGAAAAGGCTTAGGAGCTGAAACATCCAATGAGCTGCACGTCACTAAACCACAGTTGGGGACCGAGGTTACCGTCTGTCAACTGAGAATTGGCCACATATATGGTACACGCTTGTAGTTGCTGAGTGGTGATGAGCCACCTGCCTGTAGTAAATGTGGCGAGATGCTGACAATCCTGCACATGTTGCTGGAATGTGGTAAATTAGATGCTCTCAGAAAAAAACACTCCCGTTTACTACGCCATCAACAAGTTCCATCACAGCCAGCAATGTTCCTTAGCAATGGCCCGCCCTTTCATGTTAAATCAACCTTAGCTTTTTTAAAGGATGCAAGTATACTGCAAGTTGGACACCCAAGTGATCTGTAGCGCAGCCTGTTATTGGGCGTTTCTGCTGCAAAAATAGTCTTGGAGCATGTGCTTGCTGGTTCTTGCGCTCAAGGACCTGGGAAAGGCTTTAGTGCTATTTCCATACCTCTGCATGTTTATCATTTGATCACTTTGCAATGTATATCCTATGGTCATAAAAGTCTCGCTTGTCATTGTCATCTTTCTTGCACATATATATTTTACGCAATTACACACTGACTGTATTTAGGCCCCCTTACAGCCATGGTACATCCTAGACTTCATATACTATTGTTAGCTCATTGTATCGTGTTTGGCGCTCTTTGGCCAGAACTGGCCCTTGTGCGATTAAAACAAAATCATCAGTCAATCAGTCAGCAAGCATTACTCACGCTTAGTTTAATGTGTGACAGATAGATTCTCATTTAACCCTTTCAGTCAGGCGCGTAGCCATGATTCTCTCTCGGGGGGGGGGGGGGCTAAGGTTCCATTATTCACGGTTAAGTTTCCCATGCTTGGTACATTAATTTGAGCAAATTCTAGGTCTGCCTGAAGGCGTGTACCATTATGTACTTGTCTAGGAAGTGCGTTTGAAGGATATGTGCCTTTGTTCATAGGCGATGTGCCAGGCATAAAAGGGAACAGGGCACCAGCTGAAAAAATTTAGCGGGGGGGTGGGTGGCTGCCCCCCCCCCTCCCCTGGCTTCGACACTGCTTTTAGTGTTTGTATTTTTTTTTTCAGAGTTGACACACCTCTCATGTCATTTTTTTAATTTCTCAGATATTATAAAACAAGCACAACAGTTTATTAGGGAGTTTTAGAATAGGGGCCCCAATAGTTTGGGGCCCCAAAGAGCTTTGCGGGTGTTAGCGTTGGGGCACGTAGGAGTGAAGAGTTTTAGAATAGGGTTTGACGTTTGCGGATATCGTCTTGCTCTGACAGCGCCACTACGGCGTCAAAGAAAAACTATTAGAAATAATTAAATAAAATATAACATTTTATGATAGGAATAATAATTTTTACTTGCGTGTATTCGCGTTTAAGTACAATTTAGAGGTTATTCTCTGTAAGCAGCAAACAATTAGTTGCGCTTAGTTTTGAGCAAACCAACTTTACTAGCCTTCACCAGCCAATCTTAGCCGTGTTAGGCCTACGAGTCATAAAATCCACAATCGAATTCAAAATCAGCGGCGTCTAATGAGTCAATCTTTATAACACACGCTAGTTGAGAGAAAGCGATAACAGCACTCACTTCTCCTAGCTTGCAAACTTCACGCGTTACCGCGAATCGAACCCAGTTTTGTGCTAGGTTAGAGCCGTCGCTTCGATGGGTGCCGCCATGTTTGCCGACGCAAAGCTTTTGGGGCCGCTATTTGGGCTCCCGCTAAATCGGTGAAATAGCGTTCCCAACGCAAAACCCAAACGGAGTTTGCGTCTTGCGCATGCGCAGTGGCTTCGACGCTATTTCTTTGGGGCCCCAAAACGTTTGGGGCCCCTATTCTAAAACTCTCTATTCTCGTAAAAATGACACTGATAATTGCAAATGCTCTCTTTTTTGATCCTAACCTTCCTGTCTGACAAAAGGAATCTGGTGAGACAGGAATGTGGAAACATACCTGTACGTCAGTGACGCTGAAATGATTAACGATTGACATGTCTAGGGTCACGTCACCTAAATGGTTTATTTTAATGTAGCTACTGATGGTACTCCAGAACATTAAAAGCTATGCAGTAAGGCCAGATTTGCCGCATCTTTCTTTTTGCGTGCAAATGTGAGATGGCTAGTATTCACTGGTAACTTGCAGTGTGCTTGTTGTGTGGCAGTTAATTCTGATTTCCGAAAAACAATATTTGCTTAACAGTACATGCCATGCTTTTTGTAATACATTTATACACTTGTGTTGTTCAGATTGTGTTGAGCATTGTATGCACTATCATGTTCAGTATGAGTTGCAATATGTATGCCATGGCCAGAGTACTCCCCGGCTTGACCTGGTCGCACTAACATGCAGCGTGCGTAAAAAAAAAATTTTGATAAAAGAAAGTAATAAATAAAACTGAAGATTGTAAAGATAACTCCAAGAGCCTGGAGTATCTCTGACATTATGTGCTTATGCTTAGGAGCAGGATATCTCTTTCTGTATATTTATTGCAGGAATTGCTACCTAAGCTGTCTCTCATTGTGTATAAAACAAAATGCACTGGCACTGTGCAATGGTGCTTTCTGTGTGACCCATCCCCACAGGTACCAAGTTTGGTGCCATGCTTGACCAGCTCACAGACCGTTGCGGCACCATGTGCCTGCTTGTAATTCTGGCACAGTTCTACCCGAGCTACACCTTCTGGTTTCAACTCAGCATGGCCATTGACGTCGCCAGCCACTGGCTGCATCTGCACACGTGAGCTTTTCCAGTATACGGTCCCTGTTGCCAAGAAGTGTGTACACTGTGCTGAATTTTATGTTGAGGACATGCATAGGTGCTGTTGTGTTCTTCAAGCATTGTGTGCTTCCTCTGTAAAAGTACAAACATTTTGTACTTAACTCTTCAAGAGAAAGGTTTGGTTTTTCTCACAGAAGTATTAATGAACGAAAGAAAGTAACGGAGAAATTCAATTATACCTTCAAGCGAAATAAAAAGCAGAGATGTTGTCAGGTGTAACAGTGATTTTGGCTGAAACTGAAAGGAACCCACAAAAATATGTTATTCATTTTCAAAGCTACAGCTTTGGCACAAAAAAGAAAGGCCTGATTGTATCGAAGGGCAGTGTGGCTTAAGCTGCAAACTTATGTGTACTCATTGGTTGTTGTGACATCATACTGCACATTGTAATTGCCCATTGTAGTAATTGTTCTACCCCGCAAGGTAGCAGGCACGGTGGGACTTGTTGCTTTCTACATTTCTACTGAGCACGTTTAGCGTTTGCTGAGCAGCTTATGCCAACAGAGCTGCCAGCTTTGCGCATTCTCTTATAGCGCACAAATGGCGTGGGAATAGTAGTTTTTGAGGCTGAATTGAATATACATTTTTTATTGAATGGTGCTAGTAGAAAATCATATCGAATAGGAATTGAATAGGCCAAAAGTGAATAGAATTGAATAGTTTGAGAATAACGTACAGCCTTCTTCCCATTTATATCAAACGATTTTAACATCCTGATATTCACAAGATTTGAAAGTTTCTGTCAATATACTGGACATTATAATGCATGCCTTATTTAAAGCGCACACGGAGCATTAGGAACAATTCAGTAAGCAGCTTGTCCACAAACTTGGGGCTCTTCAGAGCATATACAGTCAGACATTGTCATATAATGTTTAGAAAGGCAGCCTTGTTAGCCAATTAATATGTCTGTACTTTCCTGGCCAAATTATAAATGCCTGCTGCCTGTGGCAATGGTAGAGCAAAAAAGAAATAGCTTTTTCTTTAGTTTGAATGGTCGTGGCAGTTGGTACCGCGATTGTAGCAATAATATGGTGCAATGAAGCATATGCATATTTAATGCCATGAGAGGTCACAAGTGTATCTATAGATAGTAACAGAGAATGCCCACTGCTGAATGTGATGTCTATATAACATTTTATTTTGAGTGATCATGCTTAGCCGGAAAAGTCTGGCTCCCTGAACGATGCACCGTGCTATAGTACATTATGTCCACCATGAATGGAATGAAAGTTACCTTGTTTTTGCTTCAATTTCCTCTCTTATTCTGTACAGTCGATAGCATGCAGTATTTGAGAACTAATAAAAGATATTCAGATTCGAGGACCGAATTGAATCAAACAATATGTGATTTGTTTTTCAAAATTTTTCATTAGTCGTACCCCTACTCCTCTCTTTCTGTCCGTGTCATCTTTCTGCCTCTTCTCCTCCCCCATACTGCTGACCGATGCGCAGGTGTCAGCTGTGCACTGGACAGTTACAGTGAGGTTGGCCGGGCTTCCTCCTCTCTGTCAATCAATCTCTGTTTCATGCTGTGTTGTGAAGCTTGCACTTAGGAGGGTAGAAATGAAGGGAAAAAAATTCCTATGATGACTATCAACTCTCGCATTTGTCTGGCTGGCCAGCCATAGCTCTTGCTGGGACTTATCAGAGCTGCCTTCATATTTCAAAATTCGAAATAAGGCGTACAGTCTTGATAGTTCTTTCACTTGCCTTCATATCACAGTTTAGCTTGGTCATCAAGCTGTCAATATTTTAAACGGCCCTTACAAATGGCTCCCTGTTGCAGCTGCCCCAGTGCAGGTGTCAGTCTCGTTAATTCTGTCACCTTATCCTCAGCAGCATTGGCTGATGTGTTAACATGAATCAGATGATTTGAAAGTGGTGCTACACTGAAGAGCGACCTCAGTGCAGCAAATGAGAGGCAGCAGTAACCTGCACGAAACATGAATGTTTACAGAAAAGATAAGTTTGAGTTACCACACTAAATGCAGAGTGTGGATAAAGGGGAAGATGCAGGTACTGACAAAAACATGAGCATAATACAAAAATGCACTTAAAAGAACATCACACAGTCTCACAAAATAACTTCAGAGGAGCTAAAAAGTCAGGTGTTAAACACACAGTGATTAGCTTCAAATTATGAAGTAGTAGGTGTACTGAAGAGGATGCTGCATGTTAGAGACATTTATAGTGTAAAGTCTAAGAAGTAAGTACAAGCTGGGATTTCATCCATGATGCTAGTCTGATTTTAGTCCGTAATGTATAGCCAACAGCCAAGACAGAACAAGACAGAAGGTGACATGTTGTTTGTGGCCTGAGCAGACAATGCTGGTGGCCCATAGATCAGTACTGTGCCAGTGGACACTGCTGTAGGACTGCAGGCCAGGTGGGTGCTTGTTCTAGTGTTCAGTGTTCTGCATCACTTCTGGCAAGTGGTAATGGCAGTGCTTTTTTTTCTTCTCATTCCTGCATCTAAAGCATCTACTATTTACAAGCTTCTTGTGATATATCTGCTCGCATTTCAAACACAAAATTTTGCATGGAGGCTGCTTTGCATCTATGCTATAAAAATGACGTTCTGTACCTGGTCCAACATTTTGTCACACTTGGCCTTTAAAGGCAGAACCATCATGATTTTGCTGGTTGTTGGTGAATTTGGCTGAATCATAGTGCCAGAAATTGTAGTTGACTAGTATGTCATTGATTGAGTAGTGTTGGATTTGTTCTCCTAGATGAGATGTATTCTAATAACTTCGCTTTTGAACAGTTCCACTGGCACTTGTATACTGTATTTATTGGCTAGTCTTTTGTAAGACAGCATCCCTTGAATACGCAATCTTTGTATTAGAGACTGGTAGTTGATATGGCTAGATCACTTGGATTGAATGGCCTTAATCTTTTTCAAGGTCCCTTCTGTCTGGGAAGGACAATCACAAGAACCTGGATGCTAATGACAACCCCATCATGAAACTGTACTACACCAACAAGGTGAGTTGTAAATAACATTGCTTTTTCACATTGTTTAGGACATGGAGATTATTATGCAGCCGTCACTGCATGGAATGATTGATCAATCAATGAATGCAGCAACAAACATTAAACACCAAATTTGTTTTTTAGATGGCCTTGTACTAGTGCCCATGTATAGAGTAACTTGGTATAGTTTTGTGTGCTACAGAGATGCCAAATAATTTGTTATATGTAGTCAAACCCGGTTATCACAAACACCTATCAAGCTCAAGGTTATCAAGCTCACCTGTAACAAGATTAAACTATTGTGATCTATCTGTTATACAGTTCAATCTTGATAATTCAAACTCAATGAAAATTTGTTCGATTTAAATCAAGTTCAAATTAAAGGAAGCCCATTGAAATGGGGGTCATATGTGCAGCGCTGTGCTAAATGGCGCATGTGCATTGAGCTAGCGTGGGTGACGATTTCCGGACTTCTAGGCAAAATTTTTGCTGCTGTAAGCCACACCTCATGGCAAACTTCACATATAATTTGAAGCCCGATTTTACTGATCTGTTTTTTATTTATTTTAAAAATTTTTGGTGCCCCAAAATACGGCACTTGCAATGAGAGGCAGGAGCAGCAGTTGGTGTGCAGCTGCAGTGCTGAGTCTAAGTGAACTTGCATTGCTGATGAGAGCACGGTCGGCAGCCCGGTATGTTCAAATTAACTGTTGCAAACGCTTATGTGCTTGGATTACAGAGTGTTTTTTCACATTGAAATACAGATAATTTTGTCAGGGCCACAGCAGTCAGTTCAAGTAAACCGGAAGTTCGAATGAAGCGGGTTTGTATTAACAAGATTCCACTGTATATGAGGTTGTCATCTCCATTGGAGAAAAAAGCAAGGAAGGAATAAATTTTTAAAACCAAAACTATGTGTGATAAAGAGTAATTTTTCCTCCAGTTTGAACAGCTTTGCAGCATCACTCAGTAGGATCTTGCTTTGATGCGCTTACAAAAATTTCTTTATGCATGCCTCCAAAAAGGCATGTCGAGAAAAAATTAAAAAAAGCTCCCTTGAACACTGTGTTTGTAGTATGCAAGCAAATTTATGGTAGTGGGAGTGGTTGTCTTGACTTTAATGTATTGAATGTCCAGTTCGTTATGAGGGAGCTATTTTATATGAATATTGATTGGTAAGTTTCACATGTGGGATATAGAGGATAATTTGCATTATACACATTCACAAAAGGATAAGATTCCAACCACCAAGATGGATATCAACATTGCTGTTGATTGAATCATTCATAATGTGAGTTTTAACATTCCAAAGCATTACATGAGCTATGAGACACACTGTAGTAAAGGCTGTGGAAGTCTGGGGTCAATTTTAACCCCATGACATTCTTTAACATGCACAAAGAGCAAGGGCCTGTGAGTGTTCTTGCATTCCAACCGACTCAGAATGCAGCTGCCCAGAACATTGTATTTAGCAGCAGAACGCCTTAGCCACTGGACCATTGCGGCCTGTCAGCATTTGCCTTTCAGATTGTGAACAATTGTGAACAGATGCTTCTGCAAATTACTTTTTCTGACTGCATACCTATTTTTTTCTTGCTTCATTTGAGCAAACTTGAGTTGTATTTTCCTGAATGTTCAGCTGATGAAAATAATCATAATTTTATCTCTGTTCTAGCCAATCTTGTTCACAATGTGTGTGGGAAACGAGGCATTCTATGGCGGCCTCTATTTGCTCCACTTCACTGAAGGTCCATTGGGTGAGCACAGTTTGGTTTAGCATACTCCTCTAGACAGTGTTTGCATGATTTTGGGGCTTCTCGAAAGCAGTGATGGTGCTGCTGCAGCTTTGTGAGCCAAAATAATTAAGCCTTGAAATTCAGTGAACTTACGTAAAATCTTTCAGAATGTAACACCCTTGCAACACCAGCAGGACTTGTTGCAAGAGTGAGCATGACACAAGAGCTAGATGTTTTTCAGTTTTATTTCATCATCGTCATCATCATCATCGGCCCATTTTATGTCCACTGCAGGACGAAGGCCTCTCCCTGCAACCTACAATTACTCCTGTCCTGCACCAACTGATTCCAACTAGTGCTTGTGAATTTACTAATTTCATCGCCCCACCTAGTCTTCTTCCGTCCTCGACTGTGCTTCCCTTCTCTTGGTGCCCATTCCGTAACCCTAATGGTCCAACAGTTATCTAACCTGCGCATTACATGACCTGCCCAGCTCCATTTTCTTCTCTTAATGCCAATTAGGATATCGGCTACAGCCGTTTGCTCTCTGATCCAAACCGCTCTGATTTTGTCTCAACGTTATGCCTAGCATTCATCGTTTCATCGTCCTTTGTGTGGTCCTTGACTTGTTCTCAAGCTTCTTTGTCAGTGTCCAAGTCTCTGCCACATATGTCAGTACTGGTAAAATGCACTGATTGTACACCTTCCTTTTCAGTGATAATAGTAAGCTTCCAGTCAGGAGCTGACAATGTCTGTTGTTTATTTCATCATGAGTGCTAAATCAACGTTGCGAGTGTACAAGGCTAGCATGGAAAAAACACTTAACATTTACCTGTTATTGTGCTATGTCCTCTTCTAGAAATTTGTCAGAAGATCATTATAGTTCACCAAGAATATAATATTTTACAGTTCTTTGTTTTCTTAAGGATCTTGCTATCTTTTGACATGTGCTTTGATGGAGCTAGTAAGCATGAATTGGAATGATTGACTGGGTAAGTTTGTAGGATCATGAACCAGAGTTTACAACTTGATGCATCTGCTTTTCAGTTCTTGGATTGGGCCTCTTCAGAGCCATGACCCTCATCAGTGCCCCAATAGCCATAGCCAAGTCACTTGTAAGCCTTCTCCAGATGCAGATTGCTGCTGTAAACCTTGGTACCATCGATGTCACTGACCGCAGCAAACGTACAGAGTGAGCTGTTTAGGCATTGGTGCCACCACTGTGAAATCAGTTCCGGCAGCCACATTGCCAGAAGAAGCGCACAGATCACCTGTATGTGCTCTGTCTTGCCATGTTTCAGTTTCAACTTTATGTTCGGAATTCGTGTGACATTTTGGGGAGAGGAGGCGAACATGGGCATATTGTTCCTGTCGATGCACCTGCAATCCCCAGTACTGGTTTTGACAGGAACTCATTGTACCCATTATTTAGCTCACTGGCTGAGTCTGTTAGACTGTTGTGTATATTCAGTATTGTTAATTAGGGCTACCAGTGTAAAGCCTCTTTATCGTCAAACAATTAGTCAATGTGGGGGTTGTATCATGCGGCAAACAAAAATCATAGGTCATATCTGTTACCGCTGCAAGATTGGCTGTGGTGCACTCACTAATGTGGAGTGATGAAAATCATCAGCCTGGTAGGCAATCGCTTTAATTTTTCATGTACGTATGAGGTCACACATTACGTATCGATATAACCATTTGAATTGCATATTGCATTTTCTTCTACCAGATGATCATATTTAAGTTTTAATAATTCTTTTACAATTGCCCATGGCATATAGCATAATTATACTCCTTGATCTGGATTATTCAGAGGTGGACATTACTTGAATAAGAAATAAAAAGATATATATTCACCTAATTAACAAAAATTTATGAATGAACTTAATTACGTTACAGGACATATTGTAGTTTACGAATTGTAACAGGTGAGTTTGCAAGGCATATCACTTATAATTAATTTTCAATATGACACCACTTTCAAGATGTTCATTGCCAAACTGTATGATGAAATACATGGGTGTTCCACTTACTTTCGTGCTTCAATGCATGAAGTAGCGTTTTGTTAAACAAGTAAGTAGAAAAACAGTGCATTTTTATTGCTAGTTTGATGGCACCTATCTCTGAACCTATGCCATCCTCAAAATTTGTTCCAAGTGGATTTGTCGAGCAAGCTCACCGGCTACAATTAATAAATTGCAGTATGTGCCATAAGGTAATTAGTTCAGAAGTTAATTAGTGAACATTTGCTATTTAGTTGATTATGTGTTTCAATTTCTCGTTCAAGTAATGTCCACATTGACCTCTTTGAATAATCCAGCTTATGGACTACAATTATGCTATCTGCAATGGGCAATTTTTTAAATTCTGTAGAACTTAAGAATGGTCACCCTGTATAACCTCTTCAGGCACCAATTAATTTTTTTTCATTGAAAACATTGTTTCACCACATTTCTTGCATCTTCAGAATCATGAAAAACGTACAGCTTCAGAAAACAGATAAGGAATTTTCAATTCTGCAGTGAGTTTTCTCAAGTTTACAGAATGTGGACTTAGTTGTGGACTCCATTGCAAGAATGAGGCA
Source organism: Dermacentor variabilis (assembly GCF_050947875.1). NCBI lineage: Eukaryota > Metazoa > Arthropoda > Arachnida > Ixodida > Ixodidae > Dermacentor > Dermacentor variabilis. The sequence continues at coordinate 15,844,077 of NC_134570.1, forward strand.
AGAGAAGGCAGGAGTTTTATCATCCATCCATCCAGCTTCCTTGGTTCAGCCTCTTGTGACCATCCTGTCTTCCTACTCACACATTGAGGATGAAAAGTCACCTTTTTATTCTTCTTTTTTTGGTACTATATTAGCGAACACTAATAGATAAGCAGCTTTAGCATGTGGTGCACAACGTAGAAATAAACATAAAGTGAGGAGTAGTGAATACAAAAGTAAACACAGAACACAGAGAAACAAAACATGTGGTGCCAATCCATTGACTAAATGAGAAGCCACCTTTGGTCATCACAGTGATTAAATGAAGAGTATATACTGGAAGGCTTAAATGGAATACTATTAGAAAATTTAAGACTGCAGTGAGGGCCTTTGGGGTGGGGGGGTAGCAAAACATTGTGGCAGAACAAATATCTCCGCATTACAAATTACGGGGTGTCTACCAAGTTGACATTTCCAAATTCCCAGAGCTTTCCAGGTTTTTCCCGAGTGCTTTTGCAAAATTACCTGAGTGACACAGAACTTTGTTTTATGTCAAGATGGGCTGACACCGTGCCACCCAATGCTGTTAAAGATAAAAAAATGACTTAAGCCAGTTTCAATAGTACCGAGTATTGTTTATTTTTATTTTATTCAAAAAGAAAACAGAAGGGAGGGGTTAGTAAAATGCACAGCAAATAATATGTGAAAAAATGGTAAAGCCCATTGCAAATCGATTCGGACATTCTCAAATACGAAGAGAAAGTAGGTGCATACAGAAGCAAATATTTTCGAATATGAGCTATTTCTATCAACTGATAGCAAGCTCATTGGTATGAGGCCCAAACTTTGTCGCAAGTGAGATTCTCTCAACAGCTGGTATGTCAACCTCAACTGCCTTGACATATTCTCAGCCCGTGCACAATGCCTCACTCTTATGTTTCACTGCTTTTAAGAGTTTATTATGGTTTGAATGAGGGGCACCTGCATCTCGGCGTTGGCCAACAATTTGTTTTTTGAGCTCAAGCTCCTTCAAAGAAGCGGCAGCATGCTCCCTTTCCCTTTCATTCCTCATTGCGTAGGACCTTGGTGTTCTCGTCCTCCTTCGCCCCACGGACCATTTGAAGCAACCTCACTTTCGAAAAAAAAATGAAGCCATGTCTTTTGCTGCCCTTAAGGGCTCAAATCATCACAGGCATATCCGGAAAAGCTCTGAAGGCCTGCCAGTACACTTATTAGGCATATCAGTGCTCGTACTGTGACGGGAAATGGCAGGTGCACACGTACATAATTAACGAATACGTACTGTATCCCGTGATGATTGCCCCTTCCCACGTGTGTTATGCTTCACCGCAATACTTTCGCGTATGCTTCACAGTGTAACATTGCTGTAACGAGGTGAAGCCATCTTTCGGGAACTGGCATATGCAACACGCCGTGCTTTCTGAACTTCGAAGCCAATCGTGAAGATTACAAAGCGAAGCCAATAGTGAAGATTACAAAGGTGGAGTCAGTGCCATTGCTGACAGCGGCGAATTCTCTCAATGGAGAAACACGGCACCGAACGGCAAGAAGCTTAATAGTGAACTTCAAAGCAGCTAGGCTTTGCGTTTCCGCAGTACAGTAGTGGCTACAGCTGCCAGCAAATCTGCGTGCGAGAGCACCGGTTCGAGGCGGCGAAGTAATAAAAATGGCGGCAGTGGTGGCTTTGATTAATGCCGTTTCGGACCTGCGGTCATGGCAAAAAGTCCAGAAAGTTGGACGGTGAAGGGTTCTTGTGTCCGAAATTTCAGACGTTCTTATAGATTGACTCTATGGGAGATGTGGTGGTGCCGCAAGACCGTCCAAATTACCAGGCGTCCGGAAGGTCGATCATTGACTGTGCGCTGGCAACTCCTCCTGCCGACGACATGGCGTCAAAGACGATTTGTTACGATTCCTCTCTGTTATTCGAGCCAGCATTGCTGTGACTTTCGTTCCCTTTCAGTAAAATTACAGCTAATTTTGCCTGATAAAAGCACAGATTCTCTGAGTTTTCCCTGAGTGTTTCCAGACTATTAAAAATCCATGAGAATTTCTGGTTTTCCTGGTTGGTAGATGCCCTGAATTAAAGGGGTTTTTCAACTTACACCAATAATGTACTGAATGCTTATGAAGCGATATAAGTGAGTAAAACAAGGTTACTTTGACAAAGAGTTCCCGCGAGCTTGCTTTAGCATATAGTATTTGTGGCGAGCCGCAGTTGCAATTGACATAGTGTAGGTAATCCAATAGAAAACTTTAGCATTGCTGTACACCTCCACCACGCAAAGTTTTGTGGAGACATTTCAAATTATGCAAATTTACATACTAGGTGATGTGGCGAATTGGGCTTGTTGGTACATATCTGAAACGGTAGCGGCACGAAAGAAGGCACAGATGGAGATGAGACAAGGATGAGTGCAATTGTGAATGATTCATGAATATATACGAGCTGTCCGAGCCAGGGGTAATCATCTGCACGTGCATAAATATGCCAGCTCTCTGTCTGAAAGCGTGATGGAGGCCACGCTGACACATCCCGTCCCAAGTCTAGAAATCCATACAGATTCAGGTTCACTTCCGTTATCAAGAAGAGTAAAATGCGTGTGACACAGGAAATCGCAGAATCTGAACGGATTCCTAGACTTCCAACAACAATAATGTTGTTGGAAGTTCAGTGCTCGCCCTTGTCGTCTCGTCTATGTCCTTGTATTTTTTTGCACTGCCACCTTTTCAACTAGGTAGCGTGATCGAATATCTCGGCTTATGCATGACATGTGATGCTCAATTCAATTTAGTTCTGGGGTTTTATGTGCTTAAACCACGCTATGATTATGGGGCAAGCTGTAGCAGGGGGTTCCAGATAACTTTTGCCCATCTGCGGTACTCAATGCGCAGTACACGAGCTTTTCTGCAATCCATCAGTATGCGGCCCTCGAGGCCAAGATTGTACCCCTGACCTTGTGTGCAGCTGTGGAACGCCATAGTCGCTGAACTACCGTGGTGGGTACATCTTATGCGCTTGCCCACAGCTTACCTACGGTACTTCCAGATTTTATAAGCATAGTCCCTTCATCTCATGGGCACTGTGTAGTGTCTAAACTGTGCCCCTCCAGCCAGCACTAAACTTGCATTTAACTTACTGCTGGCAGGACAGGCTTTCGGCAGCAGTAAATATAGGCACTGGCAGTGAACAGTGCACAGACACCAAAAGGCATAGGCAGTGACATGATGCAAAAACGACAGTAAAAGTACTGAAAGGTAGGCCAGGAGTTTCTGCAGATTCATAATTAAAATAAGCAGTATAATATGAGGACACCACCAAAAGCAGAAAACAGACAGCAACCCGCCTCGGCAATTCAGGGGCTATTGTGTTCTGCTCTTGAGCACAAAGTTAGATTCTATTTCTAGATGCAGCTGCTGCATTTTGGTGGGAGTGAAATGCAAAAATGCTCATGGCCTTAGATATAGGGTCACATTAAAGATCCCCAGGGGCCAAATTAATCCGGAGCTGTTCACTACGGCGTGCCTCATTACCCATGGTGTACTTAAGGACATTTAAACCCCATAATTTTCAGAAAATAGCACATGCATTGTACTCTCAACTTAAGTCGCACAGATTAACACACATCCACACAAAATAAAATGTAATGCTAGCCAGATTGTACTATCTAAATAGGGAAACATCTTTTTAAGTACTTAATGAGATTCCATGGATGAAAGAATGGCAGGAAGTGGACTAATGCATCATAAGAATAGTGTTATGAGGTAGATTACTAAGGCATTTCATCGAAAAGATTAAATGTGAGTTTCATGGTTCTTTTGCATAAGAGTCAGCAGGTCTGGGCGCTGTCACATTGCAGAAGATAGGAAGAAGACATAGTAAACATATACATACATTGATGGCATTCAAATGACGGAACATTTCTCTCTTGCAACTTTCTCATTTAGGATAGATGGACATTGACTGTGTTGCGAGTTTTGCACCTATAATGTTTATAAAGCCTATATGCATTAGGTACTGCAGGAGTCAGTCATATCTTTCTGCTCACATTCATCGTGTAGTTATATCCCAAGTCGTAGAATGAATATCCCAAGCAGTATTGATTTTTAATTTTTTTTCTGTCAACTTAAGAGTGGGAGTTTAGAAGAACTTCTTGCTGGGCAACTTGGTGCATGGCTATCATAGGAAGAGTTGTGCTTACAAAAGGGCGAACGCAGAAAAAAAAAGTAGTAGACGGAAAGAGCGCAAACTATCAGCTGGTTTTATTCGTTTCGAAGCTGCATATATAGGCAGTGTTCACATGTGCCAAAAAAGGAAGTGGGGAGGACGGGGAGATGGCAAATGAAGCCTGCCTCAACTCAACAAAAGGTGCGCAGAAAATCGTTTTCTGCGTAATACAAGGTAACAGAGCATCGCATGCGTAATGCGAAGACGTGGGATCGTTCCCCACTTGCAACAAGTATTTTCACCCACTTTCACTGCCACTAATTTATCATTTCTATAATTCAATTAGTAAGTACAAGTAATTTCCCCTATGTTGTCCTTGGCGTCTTTGTTTGTTGGCTTCTCATGACATGATTAATAAAAATCGGGCCCCTCGTTTAAACCCCTTTCTTCTCATTCAAGGTAACAGAAGTGTCACTTACACAGTCATTGCCGTTTTCCTTGATCTAAAAAGCTTTTAAAAGCTTAAGGGCAATTTTGTTCTTGCTCCTGCCTGGGAAATGAAAGAAATGTGCTATGTACCATCTTTTGTGGTGTTTGTTGGGTTGCTCTTCAAAAGAAAGTGTGTTGGGACCGTGGACACAAAGGGATTTCTGATGAGGCCTCTAGGGGTACTCATGAAAATATTTGAACACAGCTTACCCCTCCCCACCCCCCCCCAAGTCAGCTGATGTAGAAAAGCATTTGGATCTCCTCCTTGTATATTGTATTTATTCTCATCCATTTGAGATGGCAGTGCTGCGAATCAGTGTTGAAAGGCAAATATACAGCAGTGATTGTTTTGTCACTGTTTTGTCATGCTACATCTGAAGCTCTTTGCATTTGTAGCCTTCCCTGCTCACTCAGGCCAACGCAGTCTTTGTGGGTGGAAAGTTTTGATATGTACACAAGGCTTAACCAGACTAAATGTACCCACTCTCACAGGAGACCATGCATTACTTTGATGGGAAACTTGTCATCTACACAAGTTGCAAGGGGTTCCTGAAAAAGAAAGCTTTACATTTGGAGAAGAAAAAAAAACTCTTCAGGATAGAACCTGGCACCAGGACCCTTCCTTGGTGGTTGCTGTACCATCAGGGCTAAATAGGAGGCTTTCTGATGGTAAGGTGAGCGTGAATTAAAGGAGCTGACAACCAACTTTTAAGGACCCATCTTTTTATGGTGAAATGAAATGCTCATCCTCAGAAGTGTTTATACTGCAGCAGTTACTCCCAAAAGCACATAGTTATATTGTAAGCAGAATTTTTTGATCTGACAAATCTCTTTAAAAAGAAGGGGCCCCGACGCCAGCAATGCCTATAGCTTGCCTCGCTAATTGAAGAAGCAAAACGATGGGTAGCTTTTGCAGGAGTGAGTGCAACTTTAATTATCCATCTTCATTTTCCATATTTTGACCCCTTCGTAAATAAAATGCTGGTGTAGTAAGTTGCTGCAAGTCTGTGGCTGCAGCAAATCCTAGTGCCAGCCAGTGGCAATGATTGGACGTGGATGCCCAATCTCGGAGGCTGTGGCACCACTTTGCTACTCATAAATATTGGAAGATTTACCTGCACATTGTAAGTAACAAAAAAGCTTATAATAGAAAAAAATGTATTGCCTTTCAATATTTAAAAAAAGAGAAAGAAGCCATCTACACTAATAGAACATCACATGTCAGGGCACCCTATTTTTTATCATGCTTTTGCCACGTGAAGGTGCCAAAGATTATTTTTGCGATTTTTTGTGAAGAATCAAAAGTATAAATCCTCGTTTAATGAACAAAGGTGCTTCATTCAGTCAATCCCAGACACAATCTTTCCATCAGTGGGGCTATCTCGATTCATGCTCTGAATGGTTGTCTGTCCCTTTAACTTAAGCTTGAAGAACAGGAACATTGAATAAATTAGTATGTCTGTGGACATTTGCAAGGTGGAGGAATTTTTTTAAAAGGAAAAACTCATTCACCTGAAGAATTTCAGGTGGATGACATTTTAAAATTTTCTATTTCATGAAGCTTTTCCCCAGTGCATTTTCAGGTGTCGTGGAGTCATTTTGAATTTGCAGCCAGGTGCCATTTCCAAATGTGCAGTTTTGTACAGCCGGCAGTGTTCAGTGTGGCATTCAGTGCCAACACACAAATGAAGTAACTTAAACCACATTGCTTGGATTCGTGTAGGTGAAGGTGTTCCTAAATAGAAATATAATTCTTGGCCCACCTGTATGGCAGCTGAAAATTGCAGGCTTGCTCAGGTTTATTTTCATGCATTTCACTATTTTGTGGCAGAACTGTAGTCATACTAAACTTTGCCATTCAGCCTGCACAGGTTATTACAGGGGCAGAAGACATGTTCAAGTAGTACCTTTAATAACAGCATTATATTGTTTTATAGAGCCAAGCTTTTGAGTGTCTGCCTTCAGGCAGCCTCAATTAAGTATCCTGTGCCAGCAGGACAACTTTTCATCTTATACCTCAAGGTTACTATACTTACCCCTGCAGGCATTTCGAAGCATTTCATGAATTCGTTGGCTGATGCAGAAAGTTCTCCCAGATGGCAGCGCTGAGCTTAACATAGACAAAGGTGTGAATTGAATGGCCAGATTTTTCTTTCCACAGCTGCTCTGTGGGCTATGAGGGGAGCTGTAAATTAATATACTGACTGTGTGTGGTTCTTTAACTTGTTCATAAATTTAGGTTCATCTGGTTGTTTTCCACTTCCATCAGAAAAAATCTCTTTACTTCATGTTAAGTGACAGAATGCCACAGCCACCACAAGTAACAAGTTTTGACTAAAGAGATTCTCTTTTACTGTGGACAGCAGTTATAAGCTATGCTATGGGCTGAATGTGTTTTTGTTCATCATGCATTGGTTCACGTATGTCACAATGTAACATTTAAAGAAAGGTAATAAATTCAAGCTAGTATATCTGGTTCAAAGAAATTATCGTGTGTTATCGAACAAGAAATTTGACCACTAAAACACTGCTGTTTCATGTAAGTTTAACAGACAGACACTTGCATGAGGTGTTAACAAATGGTGGCAGCTTCTTGTTAGGCTTGTTTGGACCTGGACAGAGATCATCAATACAGTTTGAACTGTACTTAACTCGGAGGGTGCAAGACTCTGTGCTATCCTCTTCCCACTTGCTAGGCAGGCTGAAATGGTGGTGAAATTGACCGCCAGCTTAGTCATCTTTGAAACACCAGTTGCAATAGGTTCATTACTGAAGCTCGGTGCCTGCAGTGGTGGTACACACTGCACTGCGGTGTTTTCTTCCTTCATTCCATTACTGTTCATTGCCACGCTGTTGGTAAGATTTGCAGGTTTGCAAAGAAAATGCACAAAAAGATGCACTAGAAGTAAAGGCAAACTCGACGAAGGCCACCTTACGTAAGGCTTGCTAATTGCAGATCTTGTATGTCTTTCTTGCCGGTGCATGATGCTGCGAACAGCGTGTCTGCAGCATGAGAACCAAATATTGTATCTTAATTTTATGAACCTTTCCTAGGACAGTACGATTCACATGCTGCCATCTTGGATTCTAATGTTTTGTGAGCCTGTACCTGCATGTAATGTTCTGTCACTCTTGACTGTGCTGTGCAAGCTGTGTCGCCTGTGTTCTGTTCTCTTTACACCCGCATGCCTCTATTGGTGTGCTTACTCAATTCTTTAGAGCTGCAAGAGCTTTTAGTGACCTATAGAAGCTCAGAGGTTACAAGAATTCATTGTCTTGGCAGGTGTTGTAAGATGTGTGTTGTATAACCTTGCCATGGTTTAAGCTTTCTGTTCATGTGATGCAGAATTAGTGGTTCTGTTTGTGGGGCACAGTCTGCCTCGCATTACTGGCTTGCTTTGGATGTGCACCTTTTGCCACCTGACTGTACAGTAAACTTCAGTTTAATTTAGATTCTGGTTCTATCTTTTTTTTTACTCAATTCGATGTCACGGGAGGGCACAAGCTGGCAGAAATGCAGATCTGTGGGATGTGGTTTCCGTTACCTTGATAAAAAGAAAATCTGTGAGGCACTTCACTTTTGAGAGCAAAGGTGTAATCATGACAACTGAGGGGAACACACACTTTCTCTGATGAATGTGTTTACACAAGTACTCTACAATGCATTTGTCATATACATAGTGTAGACACCATGCGTAGAGACTGCTCGTTCATTGACATTCCCTCTGAAAAGTGTTTCAAGTTGATTACTGTATTCACTGTGTTAGGAATTCGGATGCACGCACAAAGAGATCCACTTTCTCACTATTGAACAGATCATTCTAATGCTTGCAATAACAGACTCTAGTTCTCTATGAAGCTTGTGCAAAGTGACAGCTCATTGCATCTGCATTTTTGCTGCTGCTCATAGCATTCCAATATATTTGCAATGCTCAGCAGTATTCCTTGCTTTTTTTTCACCATCACACATAGTGTTCCAGTGCTTGAAATGACCTGTTCCAGTGCTTAAATCTCGTTCTTTGAAGAGCATGTACAAGGTGGTGTGTCTCATTGCACCAACTCTAGCTTCACTCTCCTGCAAAGTGGTGCCTCCTCACATAAGCACCAAGCTGCATAACATGCTTATATCATTCTATCACTTCAATGAATTTGCCAAGGTGCAGTGGTTAAAACATATGGCTCGCAACTGAAAAGTTGCAACAGTTGGAACCATGCTGGGGACAAAGGTCTTGTTATCGAATGAAGGATTTCTTTATGACAAAAAGGGTTTCTTCATGACAGACCAAAAGAAGGTATTATGTGTACATCAAATGGTTATTGATATTAAAATGGCACATGTTGGATAATTTGACCTTGGATAATGTCCGTGCATGCAGGCGCACAGACATTGGATGCTGAAAAGCTATACGAGAGTGGTTCCTGAGGGCATGCATTTCTAGTCAGGTACAATAGTGGTGAAATACATTAATGCCAAGCAAGAACAGTGCCTTATACAGTACTGTGATGGCAAAACGTGGAAAAATAGGAGGAGAAAGAACGATTCATTCCCACAAGGGCAGCATGACCAAAGGCTGTGTGCTGCAGCAGGAGCTATAGATATTGTTTCACCTTCTGCGGCAGGCAGGGTGAGAGAAATGTAGTAGAAGAAGGAGGAGGAAAAACATTTATTAAAAAATAAGGAAGGACAAGCAGGTGTCCTTCTGCTTGTGCGTAGTAGTAGAATGTAGTAAAAGTTCCCTCAAGGGACAGAATGGTATAAGGGGGAGGACTAGCAGTGGGAGAGTCTGCTATCACCTGCAGCGGCTCATCAGATTTTGTAAACTGATGGTAAACAACCAGAATCCTTACGAGCCGCAAGGTACCCTGACAGAATCTACTAGGAGCTGTATTCAATGCCAACGTGACAGATGTACATTTAAATACATCACTGTGCAATGTGACATGCAATTCAAAAGGTATTTTACCTTGCACAGATGGCCATTGATAAGTGGATTGATTTGGCACACAATGTGACGAGATATTTGGATGTCATCTCGCCTTTTCTTCTAATTTAGTTCACAAGATAATTTGACTGGTTCTTGCATTCCATTCAGGGTGGTGATAATGAAAGTCAACTATACTTGCTTAATTTAGTTTTTAAACCGAGTTTCGTGTGTTTTCAATAGGGACGTGCACTCCTCTGCTGGCTGTTTGTTCTTTTGCTGTCATCTCAAACTTCAGGAAATATAGCAGATTGATTGCACAGCTCCTTGAGCTACTGGAAATCTGCATACTTGCACCAGTAGAAGGAATACTAACCAAAGCTGTCTGCTGGTCTTTCAAGAGATTTGATAAGACATCCTTGTGTTTTGAAAACATGCCATGTACTATGAATGTGCACACCAAAGGGCATACTTATCAAACACTCGTGTTTACAATGCGACTTTAAATGTGTTTTTTTTTTGCACATGCTGAATCTTTTATTTTGGTCCTTATTGACTTAGAATGCTGTCAACTGTGTACAGTGCTGACTTTCATTGCACTATTGTATTTATTGCTGTCAAACTTAGATCACACGTAATGGTTGTGCACATCTTTGTACATAATCAGTTTTTGTCTAGTGCAATGCTGTAGTGATGCTATTAGCGTGTGTTTTTGCTCCTCATATCATCATGTTTTGTACCTTCAAATTTCCTAATTTTGGTCAGAGCTGCTGCTGGTGTGACTAGTGTAGTTCACATATACATTCACTCTAGTCGAGTGCCCTATGGTAAAATGCCTGTACATTGGCTTTCTCCCTTTTCAGAACTGTTGCTTGATTGATTCTGTGCAGCTGTGTATGTTAAAAGTGAAAATCAAGATTGAATATTGGCATTGAAAGAACAAAAAATTAACAACTTTATTACGCAGTTTATACATCATGGCATCTTGACTTTTGCAAGCATATGTTGTCATTACAGCTACACAACTGCTTTGCATGTGATGCAGAGCCTTTACATGGAAAGTTACGTGACAAAAAGGGACCATTTTCATTTTCTAAAGCAGACAAGTGGTGCAAGGTGCCAAAAAATGGTGTATTGTCTGGTTTGCAATTTTATTAACAAAGCTGCCAAATGCACAGAAATTCCTTCATTTTTTAATATTTTAGACCTGTATTTCGGAGAACATACTGCATTAAGATGTGAGGGGATTGTAATGCTTCTATGGAAGAATGAACGGCCTAGTAACATTCCTGTGATTATGATGTTGATGCTTGTTTGTGGTGTTGTTTGTGCCCCGTATTAGATATTCAGAGTTAAATAAACAGTTTAACTATGTTGCAGACATTTTTATTTCTTTTATTTCTACTCAGAGGTAAAACTTAACAACTTTGAAGGTAGCTTAAAAAAAAACTTTCTGAGATCGGGAAGAAACGAGACACTGAAGAAGTAAAAAAAGACCACCACTGGATTCAGTTATATTATTTGCTTGAATATAACACGACCACAATGGTAACATGGGGGCTAATTGTTATGTTTATTTAAAAATGAAGGTATGGCACTCTGCTATGCACATCAGCCACAGAAGAGGACCAAAAGACTGGTGAAACAGCTGCCACCAAGGGCAAGCACATTTTTAAGCGTACCTCGAAGGGCCCCTTAACAGCTTTGGCCATTTCAAACAAGCCTAGCGTATACGTGATACGCCAGCGATTGTGTCTGCAAAGTATTATGGCGCTGTGCACCACAAGAACAGCTGAAATTGCAAACCAAATGTCACGTGCCTTCACTTTCAAAGAAGCCTGTTCCTGGCCAGATAGCCACGGTCACATGCACAAATGCCTCTTCGCAGCGCATGTTTCGTCGCTCACCATGACTAATGATCCAAAATGTGGAAGGTGCAACGCCACAAGAAAGGAAAAGAAGGGGAAATAGAGACCGGCAGGGTTCGATGCTGCAATATGTTTCCCGGCTCTGGTGTGAGAGGAAGCAGGGAAGGAACACCGCTAGAGAACGCCTTTACGCTTCCAATGTTGGGTCCATAGGGTTTTTGCAAATTAAAAAGGTAACAGATTGGCAGGTACATAGAACATTAATTCAAAGTGTATTACAGAAGAACCAAGACATGATGATTTCATTTTGAGCATGGTGATCACCATGCTCTGCTGTTCCAATTGGAGGAGATCTCCTTTGTGGAGAGGGAATGCCAAAGGGGGGGCCAAGAGTGATTAGCTTTTTTTGGCCTTGTTTGCAGGTGAAGCATGGGAAATGGAGGAAATCACACTATGGTGTGACAGGAGTTCACCACATGGCATTGCTAGCTAGGCCTCACTGCTCAAGAACGGGCAGAAACCAGCTCTGCTGTGCTGCTAAGCCTATTCACGAATGAGGCACGTGGGGTCCACTAGGTTCCTCTAAGGTCTGCTTTGGAATCGCTTATACATGTTGTGCCTAACAGTAACAAGCATTTATACAACTTGTTTACTAAGCTTTATTACATATTTTTATACATGCAATTGCAAGAACACCTAGCCAAAAAAAAAATATATAATATAAAGGCACAGTCATGAATTGGGAGAATACACAAACTTGCACATAATGAACACTATGCCTGTGCACTCTCTTGTTACTGTTACATGCCCAATTTGCAAGCGATTAACAACAAGTACAGCAAATGCAGTCATCTGAATTGCTTTTATCGATCTGTCAGCAGTTAAAAACCATTACTGCAGACTTCTCACCATCAACTTACCAGAGTCTTAGCACAGCAGCAAGAAAAATGGCACCACAAGCATGATAATTCACAAACTGGATGACATATCTGTACTAAATGTTGACCACAATCTGCTAATGCATATCGTAAAACAAAGATGCTAACTTAAGCATGGTACTGGGAGCGAGTTGTTTCAATACTGCAATGTTGAGTATTCACAACACATTTTGGTAGATGGCCTTGTGAACAGTCCAGGGCTACTGATTAAAGAGGGGAACACAGCACCAGACACAATAGTACTTCAAAATCATGTTTGAAAAGCCAGAAACATCTTTCTTTCATGGCTCACAATTAACAAAATTTAATCTGGCATTCAGCACATTTTCATGCAATTTCGGTTCTGCTGACTCCCTTGAACTACATATGTAGGTGACCCTTAGCAGACTGTTTATTCAAAATTGCTATAACCAGCTCTGAAAGATTAACTTGCACGAAAAACAAACTTCTTCCTTAACACCAAAGCTCGAAGCTGTGAATCCTACACCACGTACCATTATAACTTGGCCAAGTACGTAGAAAAAAAAAAAAATGTGCACGCATGTACGAAAAACCCCTTCTCATACCAGTCATTTGCAGCAGGCCGTGAATTCAGCTCATATAACATTACACAGCAGTTACCTACCATTCCTTGCCACCTAAGCATACCTGAGACATTTCAAGGGTCAGTCACAAATGCAAACTTTAAGCATCGGGGGCAATACGCTATGTACACGAGTAGAAAGGAATACGTACATCTACTTTATACAGCAATGCCTGCACCAGTCGAACCTAGGTGTGTTAAGAAGCATGGTACTTTCAAGACATCAGCTTTGCCTCACATGTAACAGCACATAATTCCACTAAATACTATATCACACTCACAATTGTTGATGCACACCAAGAAGCAAAGTGACAGTTTTAACTACATTAACCTTACCTGAAGGGTATTTAGTGCAACACAGATGTGAATAGTATAGACAAGGTTGGCCACAGTCACAAGCATAACATTATGTCAAAAACCAAGAGACCTTTCACAGATGGCGTATCAGCAGCCAATCCTTAGAGAAGGGAATTAATAACTGCAGTCCACAATGCATGCCATCTTCAGTTTCAACAAAATATGCCTTTTCTACATGTTCCTTATGGCATCCAGTTTCATCACTGTCACCTCAGCCTCATATCCTTGATATAGTTACTTCTGTTTGTTTCCACATTTTCATTATTGTTACTGTTTCAACCCCCCTACAATAATGCCCAACTGGGCAATGTAGGTTCCCAAATAAATAAAACAGATATGGTTTTTATTTAGGACATCACCTGTATGCAAGCACGTGAGCAAGTCGAAACACTGCAGTGTGAAATAGGTGAACGTAAATCAAGCTCAATGATGCTTTGCTAAATGTATTGATGCTCAAAGACACACAAGTGCAGATGAGCTTAAACTGTCCACACTTAAGCAGAATACGAAGCTAAACTATGTTATGAGATTAACTCTTGTGCAATGCTGTGAGTTCTGGTCATTAAAAGCTATTGCTGAGCCAACTGGTAAAACATAAGGATGATTACAGTCAAACTGATTCAATAAACATCAGCCTAGCAAAGTTTTCTAAGAAATATAGTGAAAAAAAGAATGGTCAGTGGAAAAAAAAAAGTGCCACTCTTTTTCATCGAGAAATACAAATTTCCTGCTAAACTCATTTATTGCAACAGTAGCAGGCTTTTTTTAGAAGAGTTCTTTTAACAGTAATTTTTAACTATAGGTTCTGTTTTACAGTGTGTGTCCACTGAACAGGCAATTCCGGAGTCTGTGCAAAAGCGATGTATGGAGAAGAACCGAGAAAAACAGATTGCTGAGTCCTGCTTGACACTGTGCTGTTTGGCTTGGTAGTACACTGTTAGTGCTTGCACTGGGCATGTTCTTTCTATGCCCAAGGGATGTGCAAAAAACTAAGTGGGAACACTCGTGAAGCTCGGTAAGCCGAGGGCAACAACTTAGTCTGGTAGTGTTTGGATGACTCTCATGGTCTGCATAATGGTGATCAGGGATGCAGGACGGCACATTAAACAGTAATTGGGACATGCATGCAATTCACAAAAGCTGATGTTAGCATGGCAGTGTGTGTCCTTTCTTTTTTTTCACAGTGGTGTTCTTTGCACATTGTCTCATTTATACAAGCACCATTGCCAGTGGACTATTTCAGAATAATGCAGCCAAGGGGCGTATGAAGTCCACCCTCGCAGTGAGAGCATACAGTGACTGCTTCATCATCAGGTGTCAGAAGGGGATGATGGGAAAAAACACAGTGAACACTGACCTATTTCTGCATTGGTAGTTTCATTATGATATGCACATGCTGATAAGACCGGCACAACACGAAGTTGGCATATGTTGGTATTTGAATGAAATTTGCATCGAGGACAGGAGTGGATGAGACAGTCACTAGTTGAGATATTTCAACAGTACTATGGAGATTCTGCTGACAACTCAAGGAAGTCTGTCAATTGTGTTGCAATGCTAGATTTAGCAACTGTTCGGTAGGCTGTACGCTCACTTCCGAGAAGCTAAACGCTATGTGTGCCATCACGGCCTCTCAATTACCATAGCTGCATTACTTCTGCACCATGCATCATTACATCTGTGCCTGATGCCTAAAAAAAACCTAACTGCTCTGTCTATCCATAGTATTCACATTTATAGGACACTAATAATAAAGGAAGCACACATCATTCAAATATCCTTGTTTTGATAGATGACAAGCCTCTACAAACCATGCACTTAGGAGGTAGCAAAGCAACACTAACACTATTTCCTTGAAATTGGCTGCTTACATAGATAAACTGTGCTGCGAAGCTTACAAACAGACTCGTATTATTTTTGTTTGCAAAGAAAGCATTAACAATAAAATAATGCCAAGGTCCTACTAACACGGGTTTCCCTCAAAATCATGTAGCCTTGTCCCACTCCATTATATAGAATTGGCAGCCGTGAGCTGGTAGTATGAACGAAAGCCTTGGATTGCAACCTGAATTGTCAGTACAATTGTTGATAATAAAATGTCACTTTCTGCTAATCAACAAGGCAACTAAATGCTATGACATGATAAGGAAAGTAACAGTACTAATGACAACCTCTGCCACTGCAAGCTGCCATTATGAAGGCTGGCACGTTACAAGTCTGTTTTTGTACATCACGTCTCGCTCGTTCATAGAATTGCACACAATCTTCCAGCAGCTAATTTACAGCATCGCAGGGCAAACTCTGCTAGCATCAATGCACAGATGGACCACTTGCTGCAAGTAAATTCAAAGGCATTGTTTTACAATTTTACCAGTCATTGCACAGCACACGCTAACAATCAGTGTAAAACACCAGTGATGTTGCTGGGGGCGTCACAACTCATGATCTTCAGCTTGTAATTGATAACCCTTCTGTGCATTTGCCCCACCATCTTTTCAAAACCAGGCAGAGTGAGTGCAGGCAGCTAAGGAAGGTATGATTGCGGCTGCTCACTGCTATGAACGATTTGAACAGCTACAGCCATTTTACAGACATCTGTGCCCACGGACACTTTTAGTGACTGCAGTGCACTTTTAATTTCATTTGAGTTCTACAGCTGAATCACAGTAGGTGCACAGGCTGAAGTAAATGCATCTGCAGTTTTCATGCAAAATGGCCACACTGGCTTCAACACCCCAGCCCAACTACTACATCCCTCCGCATTTAGGGTAGAAAGGAGAGGACACAGTTTTTGGAAGTTTCCGAGACGTTGCACACCAGGCAAAGCGGGATCCATATGCCCCTGCAACTGAAGTGTGATGCTGATGGACAAACCAGGGCGCAGGGAACTGACACTAAGGAAAGCCAGGTGGCCAACTCTGAGACTGGCAGAACACACACTTCAGGCATTGGTGAGCGCTCGATTACTTCTATGAACAGGAACTGGCCTTGGTGGGCAACTCTACCGCAGGCTGGTGACATATGTGTAGATGTCCTCGGGGGGCACCTTGCAGACGCAAAAGGTGAATGGGGAAGCATCGTGGCCTTCGCGCAGGCTGCGTTGCCGCAGCTGCCGCCACTCCTCTAGCACCCGAGTGTAGCGCAGCACTTGGTTGGTCTTGTTCATCTCCATAGAAACCCTCAGCAGGCCCCGGTAGTCATACTCCAGACCACTGTATGCCTCTCCGAACAGTTTTGTTCCTGCCAGCCACAGAAAACATGAAGTGAAATTCAGATTCTAAGAAAGTGCCCTTTTTCCTGGTGGCATGGGCTGTTCAACAGGACTTTTGTGTAAACCTGCCACAATGGCATGGCACTTACAGCAGAATGCTGCTTATAGCAAGAGCAGGCACATAACAAAGGTGGTGAAATGCACACCTGCCAACTTTTAAGTTTTTATAGTAAAATGCTAGTTTTTTTAAACATGTTTACAAGTAACAATTCACGTCGCGGCAATATCGACGACAATAATTTTTTACTTTCTATTTGTGTACAGTTAATTGCAAATTAAGAAATACAAATACAGCTAGCGGCCAAATTTTTATAGACCAACATTTTGGAGCCACTCGATTCTATGGATCTGCCTGCAGCACTGTCACCCTTTCACAGAAGCAGCCACTATTTCGGATGCTGTTACGCGAATATTTCATGAATAAAGTGTATTAATATGTCTGAGAGTGCCTGTTCCTGCGTTCCTCCAGAACAAGCCTGCAATTTGAACAGTCAACATCCTGAGTAATAAAAGAATTCTTAGTATTTTTCATCAATTTTACTGTTTTTACTGTTACTCTCTCTACAGTAGCATACATTTCATAATTTAGGGTTGGCAGGTCAGGAATGCAAAAATGCATGTGTGGCCAGTTTTAAGCGCACCACAAGGCTCACTACTAATGAGTGTAAATAACCTGGAGCCACTGCAGTGCACCTCTAAAATTTCAGATGCTCTCTGCATATACTGGACCTGCTGCTGCATGCACTCGTCTCCCTTCTACCACACCTCCTACACCACTGCTTAGTAAAGTTGGATGAAGGACCCGCAAGACACACAGTGCTCTGGCCTTGCCTAGTTTCACACATTTATACTCGAGGGGCTACGCTATACATCTCACAACCGACATCTTCATGATCACCTGGCGATGCACACCAGGCGTCACAACAAATATATGTTTTCTCGCCCAGACTATGATGCACCTTTTGAACATAGAGCCCAACAAGTCCGCTAAAAAAATGTCAGATTTACTGTGCATGCTGGACAAGAGTCACACTTGCTGCCTCAGGCACAGGGTAAACATGCAAAATAAAGAAAGTCGCAGGACTGCTAGAGTCCAGAAAGGAGAAAGAACTGACTTTCTTATTTTCAGCACCAAAATTGAACCCTGAGAAATTTATTGACTCAAAGAGCAACAAGCCACTGCTGCCTCACCCTACAGCAAGAAAACTAATCTTTAAGACTGCTGCACATGCCTGTTTATGGTACATTTGATTACATAGTTCCTACTGCACTGCAACTTGGATTGTAGTGATGCAGAGCCTACTCATAATTGGAGCCGGAGGAGGCCTGCCCAAGCCGGACGTCCCGTCATTTGCCAGAACTATCGAAGGTCACAAGTAGAAACCATGTTGGCGTTACTTTTATTAAAAATGAACAAGATGGACAGAAAACTTAGCGCGTGAATGCATGCATAGCTCCCATCATGGCTCACACTGCACAAACAGACAGTGGAAGCTGCAGCAGCCATGTACAGTAAAAGCTTGTTAACTCGCAACTCATTTTTGAAATTTCGGATAATTAGAAGTAGCCACTGCAGTCCATCCAACAATGTATTGAAAGCAATACGTAACACATCCCGCTAATTCACACTGAAATCCGCACCACCACCGATAATTCGAACTCCGCGCCATCATGGGTGGGGAGAATGCTAGTCCGCGGGAGCACATTGTTGGCGCTGGCATCACTGCGCCGGCCACGCAGCTTTGCTCTTTCCATCTGCGGCCCTTCGCTTAGGCCCGACTGGAGAGAGAGACGAGAGAGACGTGTTTGCGCCTGGCTAGGCATGGCCAACGCCTCTGTTGCAGGTTGATTCTCTCACTCTCTCAAGATCTTCAAGATAAAAACGCGGATGCAGCACTGCGTGTTTTTATTATTATTTTTAAAAATTTTGTTTCCTTTCTTTATGTTACATCATGCAGGCTACCTCTTTCTCTACGAGGTGTTCTGCCGAGAAGCGACAGCAGGTAATGTTTAAAACATAGCGGCCGTGACGTATATCGGCACTTGCAGTACCAAAAAGCATACCCTTTGACATTCGTGGCTGTTACTCTAAGGTGTTAAGAATGGCCAGCTGCAGCGCAAGTTTGCCACCCAGTTACGCCAGTGGTGGTAACCTCATCTTGGAATGCCGCCGCCAAACTCTAGCTCCATCGCCGTTGCGAGTGAAGGAGTTCGACGAAGCAGGCTTTGTGCTGAAACCGCCAACCCCTAGCCTCGTCGCCGTTGCGAGTGAAGGAGTACTACGAAGCCCTCTGACGTTGGCTCCGGACCTTTACACCAGTGGGCGTGCAGCACGTGTATGTTAGCCCTCATCCCCCTCCAAAAGGGCTGGTCTACGGTGACGTCGAACGATGACTGGACGAACGTTTCTGTCCACTTGGAATCAGGGGGGGGGGGGACCAAGTGCTTATAAGCAGCGTTTGCCGGCTGCTAGTGTGTGCTCGTCGTAGTGAGCCGTGTGCTCGTTGTTGTGCTCGAGATGTACTAGTGAGCTGAGTGCTCGTTGTCAGGCTCGAAATGTACTCGTGAGCTGTGTGCTCGTAAGCTGTTTGCTGTATGTTAGTCTTGCGGGCTCCATATGGGAGTCACGCTAGACTGTCGATGTATGTCTTGCTAGAGATGTAAATAATGTAAACAAATCCTGTTCACGGAGTTCCTCTCTACGACCGTCAACTCCTTCAAATGGTGGCAGTGGCGAGATCGTCCGACGACTCCTACATCTGGTTGACAGCGGTGGGATCGTCCGCCAAATCTAATATCTGGTTGGCAGTGGTGAGATCGGCTTACGACTCGGAGACAGCAACGGCAGCTGATGGACGTTGGCACATGGTGACCGACCGGTATCCTGATCAAGTTGGAGGCGACTTGGGATTGACCACCTCTTGCAACTGACTGGGTACGGCGGAGAAGGACTGGTGATATGGTGCTGCTTCAGTGGGTAAGCGTTTGGTTTTGGCTGTAAGATTTACCAGGCTTCAATTTCTCTGTGTTTGTTGATTTGATTCACTGGGATCTTTTACTTGTATTTTGATTTGCGTGGGTATCGCAACAAGTATTGTGTGACAGCAGAGCCAAAGCTTAAAGTAGCGACAATGGTCCTAATGTGTTTGACGAGAGCTGACCTGTTGTGGTTGTGTGAGGAGATCGAGGTAGATGTAGAGGAGGACTTGACGGCAGCAGAAATTCGTAAGACAATTCTAAAAAGTAACAATGATTCAAAATTCATAGAACAAATGAGTAAACGAATTCTAAACAAAAAACGGGAACAGGAAGCAATTAGGCAAGAGCAGGAAGAATTTAAGCAAGAACAGGAAAAAGCTAGGCAGGAACTGAAAAGAATTTCTCAGGAAGAAGGCCTAACAGAAGTAACGAGGCAGTACATTGATGCATTGAACGAAGAGATTCAAGGTTTGGAGCAGGAAATCGAGCGAAGTCAACAGCGGCTTGAGAAATCTGTAGGCTGGACGCAGCGAAAGTGGGAGGAAGTAGACAGCAGATTTCAGTTGAAAGCCGACACAAGTAATAGTACCTGTGAGAGTAGCAGCACGTTCACAAGTGAACTCGAAGTGCTAGCAGCTAACGATGCCTTAGTGGCAACAGAGGCCGTTAAAGGCCAGAGTGAGAGCGACGAGGTGGTGTGCCAACAGAGGACTGTAGAGACAGCTAGGCCAGCTGCGAACAAATTGGCACAGTTACCGCGCGTGTGCGTCACATCTCATGGTAGCAAGGTCGTTAGCGAGGTACAGAATACTACGGACTTGACAGACGCGAGCACCCATGTTGAGTCAGATCTCCATGCCGAAGAGAAGTGCCAGCTGGACGATGCAGTTGAGAGTAGTTCTCGGGATGGCGAGCTCCGTAGCTCACGAGAGAACAACTGCATTGTTCGGGGATCGGTGCGGCTCTCCGCCAGTCTAGGTAGCCAAGAGAGGAATGATTTAGTTAAGGATCATTCAGACTGCACGGGTAAGAGACCGATCCGGGCCGACGAGATGTGTAACGGCCAG
The DNA here is from genome assembly GCF_050947875.1 of Dermacentor variabilis. Lineage (NCBI taxonomy): Eukaryota > Metazoa > Arthropoda > Arachnida > Ixodida > Ixodidae > Dermacentor > Dermacentor variabilis. The sequence continues at coordinate 15,864,719 of NC_134570.1, forward strand.
CACGAGGCGCGAGATGACGGCATGAAAGAGAGTTCGAGGAGAAAGTGCCGCAGAAAGAAGCGCTGGCTAATGTAGCGAAGCCAAAGACGGCGACAGGCGCGAAAAGGCAGGGCGCAGAGAAAAGAAAGGTGCAGTCATTGACGATGTTGACGCATCATAAACGTTCGAGCCACAGGTCAAAAAGAGACCGAGAAGCATGTTCTGCACGGACAAAGGGCATGGGGCAGTTAAATTCCTCGTCGTTCTTTTCGAAGCTCAGCATGCAGTACAAAGAGCAAGGTGGCAAGTCGAGACCAGGTGGGGAGTAGCGACGCGGTCAGCCGAGGTCGTGATGAAAACGGGGCGCCAGGACGCAAATTGGCAGGGGACTGTAACGTCTTGGGGGAGCTGATAGTGAGTCAGCCCTTTTGTTGTTCCTCGGTAGCCAGAGTAGCTTTCGGACCGCGACCCCCTAGGGTACGGCTCAAAGTACGAGTCGGACGTAAGCATTTGGAACGGGAGGCCAAGAGAGCTTCCGTAGAAGTAAAGCATGTTGTTTTGTTTTATTTTTTTGAGCATCAGATAAAATTTCGCGTTTTAAGTTTCTTTCAATAAGTAAAGTATGAGCTTTATGTTTTTGTTCAGAGCTCAGAGAGTTGAAAGACGCGTTTTAAGTAAACCTGTAGTCTCGCGAGATGTTCATTAATGAGTACATAGGCTTTCCGTTTTTTGTGTGCGCGAGAAACCTGAGTAAAGGTTATCGTTGATAGGCCTATGGTAATGCGCGTGTGTTTTAGTTAACCTTCTTTTTTTATGTGTTTTTTTTATTTTCTAAGGTTAAGCGCGTAGATTTTCAGTTAGTGCATCATTTGTACTGAGAAGAGCTCTTAGGTCCATTAGTGCGTGTCCTGTGCAGACGGAAGGAAGCAGAGGGTTTATGACTGGGTTGCTCGTGTGTGTTGAAGGCAGCCGTATTCTGACTTCTCTAGTATGCGTGCGTAGAGCTAGTTATTAGAAGACACATTTGTTCGAAGGTTCCTCTGTGTTGCGTAAGTTACGCAAGTTTGGTTGATTTGATTAAGGAACATGTCCTGTGTCGCTTAAAGGAACAAATGTGAGTAAGCGTCGCAAGTACGCGTTTTGAATAGAGACCACAAAGCTAGCGCTATTGTATTTACGTACCTGTGGAGTTGGCCAGACGGTTCAGTGGCAGCAGTACATGAGATAAGTACGCCACTGTGATAGGATAAGAACAGGCTGTTCGCGAAGTTAGGCTGCTTAAGTTATGTTTGGGTATTGGTGTTTGAGAGCCTTCAGTTTGATTCTGCGTAAACCTTTACTCTTGTGCAGCACGACGGTCAGATTGGGTTTGGTCGAACTCAAGAGGAACGTTAACGCTCGCTTTGGCGGCACGAAATTTTGGGGCAAAATTTGGGGATTCCCAGTTGAGTGGCTTGCACTGAAATTTTGATAGGAGGCCTGGGTTGCGATCGGAGATCGTTGTTCAAAACGCGCGTCCAGTTTGCGTTCAGTTCTGCCTCACGCGACTGGCTTAGGCCGCCGCCGATGACGTCAGTTGCACCCGTCGACGCGGCCTAGACCAATCGCGCGAGGCGAAACTGAACGCGCGTTTCGAACAACGATCTCGCTTCGCGCCCCTGGTGGGTTAACAGCTGATTCCGGGTGTTTGCACGCTGAGTGGTATTGTGTTGCTGGGTCGACTCTTCTGTGCCAGTTGTGAGATGGTTGAAGGCATTCCAAGTGCGCAGGGGTTGCAGAGAGCAAAGCCATCGTCTTGCTCGCCAGCCATTCTCTTCCTGCCCAGCGGTTGCCAGCACTGGACAGTCGAGATTTTCCGGGCCATGGAGGCGCTTTAAGAATGGCCAGCTGCAGCGCAAGTTTGCCACCCAGTTACGCCAGTGGTGGTAACCTCATCTTGGAATGCTGCCGCCAACCTCCAGCCCCGTCGCCGTTGCGAGTGAAGGAGTTCGACGAAGCAGGCTTTGTGCTGAAACCGCCAACCTCTAGCCTCGTCGCTGTTGCAAGTGAAGGAGTTCTACGAAGCCCTCTGACATCGGCTCAGGACTTTTACACCAGTGTATGTTAGCCCTCATCCTCCTCAAAAGGGCTGGTCTACAGTGACGTCGAACGATGACTGGACGAACGTTTCTGTTCGCTTGGAATCAAGGGGGGGGGACCAAGTGCTTATAAGCAGCGTTTGCCGGCTGCTAGTGTGTGCTCGTCGTAGTGAGCTGGGTGCTCGTTGAGTGCTCGTTGTCGTGCTCGAAATGTACTCGTGAGCTGTTTGCTGTATGTTAGTCTTGCGGGCTCCATATGGGAGTCACGCTAGACTGTCGATGTATGTCTTACTAGAGGTGTAAATAATGTAAATAAATCCTGCTCTCCTAAGTCCCGACGAAGAGTCCAGCTCCTTCCTACAGCTACGACTGACAAATCTGACAAAGGAAAGCATTGCTGGGATACATGTTCGGACGGTGCAGCTACGAAAGTACAACGGAGACCAACGTCGCAGCAGGTTGTGGTGCATTTAGCGAGTGCATTTTAGAGCGCAGCTCTTGTTCCTGCAGCAAGCGTTGGTGGCGCAAAGGTGCGTTTAATAGTCCGACGTTTTTGGCGCTCGGCATTTGCGGCCAGTCGCGCTACGCTGCTTACGCTGCGCCAGCGGAAATGTCATCCCCTCTAGGCTGCAACGCATGTGACGTCGGCTGCTCCCTTCAGAGCATTCGCAGAGTGATCTCCAACCTGCGTGCTGTGGGCCATAGAGTTTCCTATAATATACTGGAGGGGAACTCTGGCGCTGCAGTCATTGGCCCACCATGGGAATGATGGGAAGTTCATGGATTTGTTTGATCTTTGTGTTTGTGGATTCAAGTGTTCTTGTGGCATTGTTTACTATGCTTTTTGTGCCTTCATTGTCGGTAAATTTCAGAGCAAACTATACTCTTCGAAGTGCAAAAGACGCTGCGAACATGCACAATTGCCATTAATTGAAATGATTGAGCTTGTCTAGGTAGCCAAATCGAAACGCACCAAGTGTCTCAAGGCACTGGCATGCCTGCAATAAATTCATAGGGGTGTTTCACATCGCTCATCAATGCATGCCTCCGTAGCGTAATGGTTTCAATATCAGGCTTCTGTGCTACAGGTCCTGCATTCGAATCCTGCTGCAGGACAATTTTAATAATGTTTCATTATTTATTACGCAGTACATTGCTGAAAATGATGAATCTACAAAGTCAAAAGGCTGTTTGAAGCCAGATGGACAAAGTTTAGGAAAATCCATGTACTTCCCATAATTCCCATGCTGGTACAACCACTCCCATTGCTGCTCCTGTAGACACTAGCGCAAGAGTTCCCTCTAGTAATTATTGCACGAAACTCTATGGTGCGGGCACCTTTTTTCTCCGCGCTATGCATTGTGGGTGGGCACAGTCGGCGCAACGAATGTGCGGATGAAGCAAGAGCCATCTTGACGTTGAGCACGTCAGACCACGTTGATTGTCTGGTTGCGTTGGCTGCGCCAGTGCTTCGAACTATAGACGGTGTTCTCGCCAACGTGACATAGCATGTGTGCACGCGTGCTCGCACTTCGTCGGACTACATACGCATCTTAACCAAGCGATTTTTTTTCCCTCCGAATTTCATTAGTTCGAATTAACGAGCTTTTACTGTAACCAAGCTTTGCAATTCGGGTGGCTCTGAAGTGGAGCATGACACCATGAATGAACTAAGCGAATGTGTCACTAGTGCCCAGTTTAGATAAAGCACACCACGAGAGCACTCAAAGGTGACAACTCAAATATGCCGTTTGGCACCAATGTAGCAAATCTCCTCATACTTGCAATTTATAAGCAAAAAGGCTTGATGACCTCTGGCAAACTTACCAATGGCAATAGAACGGAGGTAGAGGTGTTCAGCCTGCTCGTAGAGCTTCATGTCATAATTGTAGAGTGAAGCTAGGTGACCGACTGACAAGGCCACCTCGTAATCCTCAGGCCCAAGTAGTCTCTCCTTGATGTCAATGGCCTTCAGATGCATTTCTTCCGCCTCCTGAACAGCATTGAGATATTCCACCTTATATTTACTTGTCAGAACAACTAGACCAACAAGAAATGATACATGAATGTAAGATTTGGTGGGGCAACAGAAAGTTGTATATTACTATACCGTCGAACCTCGACATAACAGTGTCATACTGCTGAAGTAAATCCGGGTTAACTAAACATTTATCGACAATCCTGCGAGAAACTTGACCAATAGCTGTGGGATGAAGAGCACTGGCATGCGTGGCAGAGATTGCAGTGAAAGCAAGCCTGGAGTGCACTTGCTGCTGGCCGCTGCCATCACGTGGTATCACACATGTATGTGCACCATCATCATAAACCACACTCACTGTGCTATTGTTTACAATGCAGGTTTCTTTTGTCACCACTGAGGCACTTATAAGCTCGTTTCTGATTGGTGTTCCGACTGGCCACTGGTGTATTTAGGAACATATCTGTCAGTGCAAGCAAGAACAGGGCACAACCAGCATGGTTTCTGTACCTACAGGACAGATGGCAAAGCAAGACATTCCATACTCACCGGCAGCATTTGCACACAAAACAGTGGGTGTAAATGATGAATTCACTGTCAAGCGATGTTTTCTTTTTCATTTAGTCCTTGGTACAGACACTCCAGCTATGTATAAAGTTGTTTTTGCTATACTGCAGAGAGAAATACCCTGTGTTCAAGGAATGAAGACTGGAAAACGAAAAAGCTTGTTTTTAACACTGACTTGGCTAAACTGGAGTTCATTATATTGAGGGCCGACTCTAGCAATAAGTTGGGAAAAAGGCCAAGCTGTTCGGCTTAATCTACACTACACACGAGCCAAGACATGGCCAATAACATACATAGCCACAATATGGTGGAACTGTAGCATGGATGACATTTGTAAACAAATGCAAGACCTTCATGTTTGCATCATGATCAGTATAATAAAGTCTACTGCATGTCAAAGGCTTCTCCCAAAACTCTCTTATTTTTCCTGTCCCATACGAGCCATGCCCAAACTGTACCAGCTAATTTACAATCTGCTCTAGTTCTCTGCAATCTTAAGTACATTTCCCTTTGCTTGTCATCAACTCTGTTTTATGCAAACGAACCAGTGGTTATCAGCACTCCATTTAGTCAGCTGGATGTCAAAGTGATGTGTTTAAAGTGAAGCTTATGTCTCCTACAACCTTGGGTTTCACATCTTTCCATGCTGTCTCACCAAGTAGGACACATCAAACTGGCTTATATGTATAGTAGCAGAAAATTAACCTACAAAATAGTGCCAATGAACACATGTTCTGCATATTAATGTTAAATCACAACACCAAACCTGTAACTATAATGTAGGTATATGGCTATCTGATGCAGAAACTTTGGATGGAATAGTGCATCAGCACCACTGAAGTATGGGCCTATTCTTGGCCAATCCTCCAGAGTGGTGTGTAAAAAAATTGCCACTGAATATTGTTTGAATATAATACTAAGTATTTTATCATTTCTATACAAAGTAATAGAAATGTTGCATGGAGTACATTGGGAGGGTAAGCAGATAGAAAAAAGGCTTATTTTATTTACATTATTTGATAGTTGTAATGTCACTCACAACATGTCTTGCCAACTGGGCAGTTTGTAAATGAGCAACAACTAATGCAATCATATATAGTGCACCATCACAATGACAGTAATGAAACAAAAGAATGGCATGCCATCAGATTCATGTCGAGTGTCGTTTTCATTGAAACTGCCTGCAGATCAGTTTAAAGGGACACAAACATGTTGAAATTGAGCAAATAAGAAAATTGATCTGCTTAAGTTAAAAAATTCACTGACGATTACGTTACTCCTTAATGAAAAATTTCAGTGCAGCTCTATTTGTGTTTTCATTTCACAATACGTATATTGAGGCGTCGCACCGATGAGTGCACCGACCGGTAGAGCCGCTATGTTCGGCGCTACGTATAGACTGGCCACACAGTTGCTGCTTCTCGGCAACTGCAGCTTATGCAACCATAATCTTTAATGGGAAGTGCTTGCAGCGAACGCGTTGTGGGGGCGAGCTTCCTGGTTCCTTTTTATGTCTTTCTCCTGCACAGCCGATGCCACAGATGCGTGCGGACGTGAGCGCCATCTGGTGGTGCTTCAAGGTGGCTTTCTACATTTTTCTCCTCATGCTTCCACTGCACCCATCTTACTCCTCTTTCCTCCTCTCGCTATCTTCACTCTCGCCGTCTTTGATACACGGCTGTGCTCCACATTTGCTGTTTCATCCTTCGCTGTGCCTGTTTGCTCACTAGCACCAAGGTACGATGCTAAGGCACGCCGAAACTCAACACAGGAATGGGCACCTAAGAGCTGCACTGTAAAAGACTAATTTGTAGGCCGTGTAAAGGTGAGGCATCCTGACTGAATTACTAGAAATTACAGGAGTTAACTCCTCCATCAATTCGCTTAAAAACTGGCACCTCTAAGCAGCAACTGCAGCTCTTCTGCCAGCAGGTCACTTGGAACATTCACAACTTGCATACCTAGCTCTTCTTCTCTGTAGACTCTGATAAGTGTTTTTATACAGCTTAACCTTGTTATACTGAAGTCGAATCCGACAAGAAAATATCTTTATTATATCCAATACTGCATTTGTTATACGCATATATTAGTTGGACACTAATAGTGGCAAAAAACGTTTCAGATTTACTTTGTTAGTATACCCAATAATTTGCTACATCCATGTCATTATATCGATGTTTGATGGTACTCGTAGCTTACATTCGAGTAGAAATAAATACTTGAAAATTTCACATTCTCAAATACAGTCGAATCGAGATAATTTGAACTCAAAGACCGAAAATTAGTTCGACTTAAAAAAGGACTTCTTTTTGAAGTGTTGGTACACTGCAGCATGATACACAAATGGTGCGAGTAGTGAAATATTGCGGCGCGCAAGCACACAGCGAGCGAGGACCACGAAACTTCCCACGCTGGCCAATGCTCCCTTCTGAATAATGGCAGAAAATGAAACTTCAAGGAGCAGGTTAAGCTTGCGCCAGGCTGGTGCGGAGGCGCACGCGCGTGGTAACCGTCGAAGATGAGGTTGTTAAGAGGGGAGCATACCGTAGTTGCAAGGAAGGATGGGAGGGAAACGGATTTGCTTTCTCGCCAGCTTGCTGGATGGTGCTAATTACCTGTGCCACCTACTGCCACCGAAGCAGCCGAGTTACCGAGGCCCGGACTGGGCCTCCACTGTTGCTTTCCTCTGCATGCTCGCACCCTTCCAATCAAGCCAACCAAAACAAATGTGAGTGAAAGCTGATGCGAGTACGAATAGAGCGATCAAACGGGTCCGCATGATACCAGTTTCCCGCACGTGCGTCACTGTAGGGGCAACTCTTATTGGTCTGCTCCGCTTGCGGCTTGCTTGCCGCCGTGGCGAGCCATGAAAAATCGGCCCAGAACTGATCCCTCCTGCAGTGCATGTTTTGCCGCTAGTGTGGCTGGGGCATTATAGGCATAATGGTCATTCTGTGTCGCAATGCAGAAACAGCGACCTTGCCATTTGAGAGAAGATTAAGTTTCCGCCACAGTTTTTTTTTTCCACGCGTGGCGTTGAGCGATTTTTCCCAAGCCTTTTCTCTATGACGGGCTCAGAGCAATGCTGGTCGGAGGTGCCGCTGCGTGATTTGGTGCGCTGCAGAGAGCGCTGTCAGAGCGCTGTATGTTCGAATTTTGCAAATGCTTGTGCATTCGAATTACCGGATGTTTTTGCCCATTGGAATACACATAACTATTACGGGACCACGGCGTCAGTTCGAATAAACCGGATGTTCAAATTAAGCGTATTCGAATTAACAAGATACGACTGTAGTAATGCACCTGAATTGAACAGCAAGGACTGTTCAACTCACATTCAGTTTTCAATATTTATACATCTCTACAAACTGTCAAATTCTAAGCTGCCTTAAACAATAAAATGCATGCAATGCAGCGGAAGAAAAAGCTATTGAATTATGTCTCAAAGAACTTGAGATGAAACGAAACATTTGAAACTCACAATGTACATATTGTGCTTCTTCAAGACTATCACTCCCCAAACAATGCACATGGCTGTGCTTTATATAAGCCAAAGGGGAAGCTTTCAAATGTGGTGCTTATCTCACAGTGCTGATGCATCACGAAGTCAATGTTTGTAGTGGGTCATGACAACACAACAAATGGGCATATTTATACATGCCTTGAAGCGTCGCATGGACTGGTAGAGACGACCAAGGTTCCCATAGTGCTTGGCTGTCTGAACATTCATCTCCCCAAAGGCCTGGCATGAGAGGCGCAGTGCCGACACGTGTAGATCCAACGCTTCCTGCAGCAGCCGCATCTCTTGTTCCTTGTCGGTGTTGTCAATGGCTATCTCCTCCAGGATCAGCGCTGCATGCAAGACATTTCCTCTGAAAAACACTAAGCATTGTGTGCTTCTGGCTAGACTGCGCATTGCAAGAACTACAGTGCTGCAGGATCAAAAATGACGAACTATGCTAAATAGATGTGAAAAAGATGCTGTTTATTTTTAAAGATAATATGACAGTGTAACAGAAGTTGGGTTTTACTGTACACATTTACCTTTTCTAACTTACTACACTATCAGCAACAAAAAAACAAGATGATATGCATTCACCTTTCACTCTTTTTGAAGAAGCCAGGAGTAAGTGGTCTTCAGGAAGCAGACGGGTCATGATCTGCATGGCTTTTTCAGCATGGTCTCTGCAGGAAGCAGATGGTGTGACATTGCTTAAAAAGTGAGCAAAGATGCAAAAGCACAAATAAGCAATGCAGGAGCTAAGTATACAAGAACAGCCACCACTGAATACCTTGCATTCTGAAACCTTCCAGATCGGTATTCGAGAACATAGGATGAGTAAGCAAGGTCTTCATGTGCAAGGGCAACATGGAGGTTGTTGCCACCATGGACACTTTGCCGTATGTCCAAGACTTTCTGCAATGTGCACATAAAAAATATCGCCAAAATTAGGTGGAATCCCACATGCCTGACAACTGAGCTTTGAAGAGCCATTTACGGGCTTTACAAGAACCCCATGTGCCCTTAGCCACTTTTTCTTCACCGTTTGAGCATTACGAATTCTCACACTGCGAGGTCATATGGGTGGACCTGGTAATTTTTTTTTATACAAAGTACATTTTTGTGTCAGGCACTCCTGGCTAACACCCATGCAAAATGTGAGTATAGGAACCAGTTGCAAGTATAGCAGTGAACTACTTTCCTTTAAGGTTGCTAAGTCTGGAAACGCCAGCCATGTACTAGTGCTTGGTTGATCTCATAATGGTTACCCATAAGCAAATCTGGTACAGCAAGTGTCATGGCATTAACACATGCAACACACCATAAAAATTCGTCGAAGCAGCAAACGATGCTAATATGTTCACTTTACTCACCCTATAGACACGTACAGATTGACTCACAGAGTCTGTGTTCAGCAGGTAGAAACCATAGTCAAGAAGGGTGTCTGCTGTTTTTGGGTGTTCCCGACCAAAATGCTCCCTGTGGGAAAGAAAAGAAACAAATGCAGTTGTTACGACCACTTGCAGCTGACAGAGCAGACCAGTAAACATAGTTTGAGCAGACAGTGGTAACAGCAAGAAACAGATCAGAACTATTCAGAGAAATAATGAATTGAATTGAATGCTGGGTTTTACCTGCCAAAACCACAACTTGATTATAAGGCATGCCATAGTGGGGAACTGCAGATTAATTCTGACCACAAGGGGATCTTTAACACGGCCCCAATGCATGGGGCACGGGCGTTTTTTGCATTTCGCCCCCATCGAAATGCGGCCACTGCAGCTGGGATTTGATCCCATGACCTCGTGTTTAGCAGTGCAAACCATAGCTGCTAAGCCACTGCGGTGGGTAGAGGGAAATAACAGAGGCATATCACGTGACAATGAATGTTCTTGCTTATCAAGTAGACAGGCCATCTACTATTTTGGGCATGTTACAGTAGAATATCTAAAACAAATACAGTGGAATCTCGATAAACGGAAATTGCTTAAATGGAACTGCCTCTTAAACGGAACACCATCCTCGGGGTTGGTTGGTTTTGTGTTCATGCAATTTTATTCAGCTTTGCCTCACAGTAAATGGAGCTCCTGATAAACGGAACCAGTTTCCCTGGTCCCTAGACATTCCAATTAAAGAGAGTCCACTGTATTAATGTAAAAGAAACAATATTCAAAACAAGTTCCCAACAAATCACACCTGGTGCCACTTTGCCTTGTGTGAGCGATACTAAACAGCCGACAGTCTGCACTTTCCTGTTTGTACATATCAGTGTTTGTCTCATGTCTACCCTTAAGTGGTTCACAAAGGTACAAATTGGAAATAGCTCTCTGTTCAGAAATCAGATAAAAAAGCTCTCGTGTTCAGAAATCAGATAACTCTGTTGTTTCTACTGTTGAAGGCACAGACAATTCACAAATAAAAGCTGCCTCTGTTGTTTCTACTGGCAAAGCACAGATAAGGAGTCTTGGTTTTGTTGCCACCAGTAGTCACTGTGGCACATATACATGTTACTGTTAGATGTGCACTAAAGCACTACATTTCACTACATTGTCATAAAGTTTGACTGCAAGGACTGCAGGTGACAGCACGCTACATGCTGCAGTAGAATCTCTAATACAATCCTGTTTCATACATTTTTCTGGGGCCAATGTTCGCAATCGAGAATGCAAAAAATACTTTTGTGCCAGTTAATACATTTCCCGAAAAACGAGATCTTTTTTGGCACCGATGTTAAGTATATGTATCGTCAAACTGAGATCGTATGCACCTCCTGGCCACTAGATTGCATGTAAACAAGAAAAGGTGCGAGGCACAAGCAACCGAGAGCATCAGGCACCCATAACAACAGTTCCCCACAGTAAACACCAGGCAAAATGCCGCCACATTCTCAGTTTTCTGTTCCAGTACCAGTAAATCTCCTTGCCGGTTGTCGTACATCACCACCCACCCTGTTGTGATAAGCATCTTCACCCATCTGTTTCACACCATGTGTAGAGCAAGAAATTCACTGCCATTCCCTGCTGCAAGTGGCATGAAATGAGTGCCACGTCTTGCTCTGGTGGCATTGTATTCTGGCGTTGCCCACCAGCTCGATTTGGTGTTGGTTTCCCATCACTGTCTTAAAATGACAATGTGCATCTTTGGTCACTTGGGCTTCATGAGCTTGGCGCGCTTCAGCGACTCGTGCCACAATTCTCGCAGAGTAGGCACGTCAAAACTTCCAACCAAACGGTTAGAAGTTTTGCGGTTGGAATAATGGGGGACTTGGTCCGCTCGGGCACCACCAGATCAGCACGCATCGACATCTTGTGCTGCAACGATTTGCTCAACACTTCTCATTACGCAGATGTCAACAACAGGTGAGTCTGCCAAATTTTTAGTTACCTTGGATCATATGTTTTCCAGGTTCCACAAGGTTCTACATGATCCAATCAGCCTGGGAGAGTTCAGTAGACTTTCTGTGTTATGTGCAATTATAATATGGGTGCTTGAATGAACAATTTCATACTGGACACCCTGTGCTTGCTATCCAGAAGTTGGCATGAGAGCAGCAGTGCTGGTGCTGACACCTTGCAAAGTTGTCTTTAAGCAAAGTATGGCCAAAAGTATTGCCAACATTTTCAGCGAGTTGTGTGATGCATAATGATGGGAAAAGCACCAGTAAAGCAGAGACTTAGCAAGAACACAGGACATTGTTTGTTTCAGTAGGGCTTTTTCCATCATGAACATTTACCGACACACCCAACTGACAGCTAGTCTAAATTCATATTACAATTTGGGAACAAATGTACTTGCCAGGCCATGTGAAGTGCCTGCTTAATCAGGAGCTCCGCCTGCTTGAATTCCCTTTTTACAACACATGCCTGAAAAAAGAAAAAGAAAAAAGAAAGGAAGGAATTAGGTGCACTCATTATAAGACATGCTCCACTGAGCAGTGCAAGTGGTGAAGTGTCACTCACTTTTGAAGCTTGCCGGAGGACATCAATAATTGACTGAAAGATGGGACACAACTGTCAGTCACAACATACTTCCGCAGTGACCAACACAAAACCATACGTGCAATGTTTCGCCACAACAGGAGCTTGGTGAAACAAATAATTGCTCCACTCATCCTACACAAACATCAAAGGCTCTGCATGTCAGAATACTTCCCCAAAGACATTGCTTTGCAAACAAGCTTCCACAATATATACAAAACATCACTGCATCAAACTAGACTGATGAAATATACACGTTAACAAGTAAAACAAACTCTTTCAACACTATCAGAATAAAGCATGCATTTATCAGTGAATAGTACTATATTAAAAATATGAGGACACCTAAGCACTTCTTAATGAGTTGTGAACATGAAAGCATTAATGTCCAATTGGATGCTGCTGAGCTGTCCTTCGAGTTTTGCACTGCGAGCAATGTTTTTGGGTTTTGCTATTAAATTGGTGCGGGTTAATTTTTTTGTACAGTTTCTACGTTAGCATGTTGGCTATAGACCGGCATAGTTTGGGTGATATTGCTGAGAAGTCAAGGATGTCACATGTCACCAACGTCATGTGTGACGAGAGACTATGCAAGAAGCAGCAGCCACCAACAAGGCATTGTGTGGTGTTGCAGTGCCATATCTGCTCCGTCGAGGCACACTGGTGACGTAGCATTGTGGCAATGCCCTTTCCCCTCGAGCAATGCCTGGCGTGCTAACGCAGCAGCAGATGTTCTGTTTCGCACACTCTGCTACAATAAGGCCTGAGCCAGTGTCACTAGTGCACCTCGCGTACTCAAGGCATGTCGTTGCAGCCAATGGGAACTCAGGCACCATTTCTTTGCTACAGACACCGCCGGCTTTTTCACTTAATGGGCCATTTGACATAAAAAGGGGTGCAGCGGTCGCGTAGAGGAAGAACACCCGCCTCGCGTGCAAGAGATCCGTGGCTCGAATCCCGGTGCCGGCACAATTTTCCACCGAATTAAAAAAAAAAAATCCGCGTGTTGATAAAATTGCATAAACAGGCCTGGAGTGTGGCCTGATCCCGGCGACCAGAACCGCTAACGCACTCCCTCACCAGAGCAGGATTGGCCACCCTGGTGCAGTACTTGGCCACAACCTCCTATATAAACACAACAATCAAACCCCGGCCCTCAGTCCCCAGCAGCTGTGAAGCAACTGACCACGGCGGCGGTCAGACCTGCGACGCAGCAGAGGGTGCTAAGAATCCCTGGCTCCGGACAGGCCGCCATTGGAATATGAACCTGGCAACGTTTAACGCTAGAACGTTATCTAGTGAGGCGAGTCTAGCAGTGCTATTGGAGGAATTAGAGGGCAGTAAATGGGATATAATAGGGCTCAAAGAAGTTAGGAGGCCAAAAGATGCCTATACAGTGCTAAAAAGCGGGCACGTCCTGTACTACCGGGGCTTAGCGGAGAGACGAGAATTAGGAGTCGGATTCCTGAATAATAAGAATATAGCAGGTAACATACAGGAATTCTATAGCATTAACGAGAGGGTGGCAGGTCTTGTTGTGAAACTTAATAAGAGGTACAAAATGAAGGTTGTACAGGTCTACGCCCCTACATCCAGTCATGATGGCCAGGAAGTCGAAAGCTTCTATGAAGACGTGGAATCGGCGATGGGTAGAGTGAAAACAAAATACACTATAATAATGGGCGACTTTAATGCCAAGGTAGGCAAGAAGCAGGAAGGAGGCAAAGCACTGGGGGAATATGGCATAGGCGCTAGGAATAGCAGGGGAGAGTTATTAGTAGAGTTTGCGGAACAGGATAATATGCAGATAATGAATACCTTCTTCCGCAAGCGGGATAGATGAAAGTGGACGTGGAGGAACCCGAACGGCGAGATTAGAAATGAAATAGACTTCATACTCTGCGCTAACCGTGGCATCATAGAAGATGTGGACGTGCTCGGCAAGGTGCGCTGCAGTGACCACAGGATGGTAAGAATTCGAATTAGCCTAGACCTGAGGAGGGAACGGGAGAAACTGGTATATAAGAAGCCAATCAATGAGTTAGCGGTAAGAGGGAAAATAGAAAAATTCCAGATCAAGCTACAGAACAGGTATTCGGCTTTAACTCAGGAAGAGGACCTTAGTGTTGAAGCAATGAACGACAATCTTGTGGGCATCATTAAGGAGTGTGCAATGGAAGTCGGTGGGAACTCTGCTAAGCAGGATACCAGTAAACTATCGCAGGAGACGAAAGATCTGATCAAGAAACGCCAATGTATGAAAGCCTCTAACCCTACAGCTAGAATAGAACTGGCAGAACTTTCGAAGTTAATCAACAAGCGTAGGACAGCTGACATAAGGAAGTATAGTATGGATAGAATTGAAGATGCTCTTAGGAACGGAGGAAGCCTAAAAGCAGTGAAGAAGAAACTAGGAATTCGCAAGAATCAGATGTATGCGTTAAGAGACAAAGGCGGCAATATCATTACTAATATGGATGAGATAGTTCAAGTGGCTGAGGTGTTCTATAGAGATTTATACAGTACCAGTGGCACCCACTACGATAATGGAAGAGAAAATAGTCTACAGGAATTCGAAATTCCACAGGTAACGCCGGAAGAAGTAAAGAAAGCCTTGGGAGAAATGCAAAGGGGGAAGGCAGCTGGGGAGGATCAGGTAACAGCAGATTTGTTGAAGGATGGTGGACAGATTGTTCTAGAGAAACTGGCCACCCTGTATACGCAATGCCTCATGACCTCGAGCGTACCGGAATCTTGGAAGAACGCTAACGTAATCCTAATCCATAAAAAAGGGGACGCCAACGACTTGAAAAATTATAGACCGATCAGCTTGCTGTCAGTTGCCTACAAACTATTTACTAAGGTAATCGCAAATAGAATCAGGAACACCTTAGACTTCTGTCAAGCAAAGGACCAGGCAGGATTCCGTAAAGGCTACTCAACAATAGACCATATTCACACTATCAATCAGGTGATAGAGAAATGTGCGGAATATAACCAACCCTTATATATAGCTTTCATTGATTACGAGAAAGCGTTTGATTCTGTCGAAACCTCAGCAGTCATGGAGGCATTACGGAACCAGGGTGTAGACGAGCCGTATGTAAAAATACTGAAAGATATCTATAGCAGCTCCACAGCCACCGTAGTCCTCCATAAAGAAAGCAACAAAATCCCAATAAAGAAAGGTGTCAGACAGGGAGATACGATCTCTCCAATGCTATTTGCAGTGTGTTTACAGGAGGTATTCAGAGACCTGGATTGGGAAGAATTGGGGATAAAAGTTAATGGAGAGTACCTTAGTAACTTGCGATTCGCTGATTATATTGCCTTGCTTAGTAACTCAGGGGACCAATTGCAATGCATGCTCACTGACCTGGAGAGGCAAAGCAGAAGAGTGGGTCTAAAAATTAATCTGCAGAAAACTGAAGTAATGTTTAACAGTCTCGGAAGAGAACAGCAATTTACAATAGGTAGCGAGGCACTGGAATTGGTAAGGGAATACATCTACTTAGGGCAGGTAGTGACGGCGGATCATGAGACGGAAATAATCAGAAGAATAAGAATGGGCTGGGGTGCATTTGGCAGGCATTCTCGCATCATGAACAGCAGGTTGCCATTATCCCTCAAGAGAAAAGTGTATAATAGCTGTGTCTTACCAGTACTCACCTACGGGGCAGAAACCTGGAAGCTTACGAAAAGGGTTCTACTTAAATTGAGGACGACGCAACGAGCTATGGAAAGAAGAATGATAGGTGTAACGTTAAGGGATAAGAAAAGAGCAGATTGGGTGAGGGAACAAACGCGAGTTAATGACATTTTAGTTGAAATCAAGAAAAAGAAATGGGCATGGTCAGGACATGTAATGAGGAGGGAAGATAACCGATGGTCATTAAGGGATTACGGACTGGATTCCAAGGGAAGGGAAGCGTAGCAGGGGGCGGCAGAAAGTTAGGTGGGCGGATGAGATTAAGAAGTTTGCAGGGACGACATGGCCACAATTAGTACATGACCAGGGTTGTAGGAGAAGTATGGGAGAGGCCTCTGCCCTGCAGTGGGCGTAACCAGGCTGATGAAGAAAAAGGAAAGAAGACTCTGATGGTGTCCTTCAATTGATAAATGCTGTGTTAACACTTAAGAACTGACACACAGCTTGCCACTTACCTTAGGGTGTGCATTGGAATTTAGGTGCATTAGAGCCTGCATTGCCCATTCATATGCCTGCGCATAAAAGACAGAACCAAACATTATGTGAAACAGTGAAGTCCTTAGTCTTTTCAGTTTCCATCACAAGAAAAACAAGGCAAACACTGTGCCCTGCTAGTATGTTGAAAGACAAAAGACATCGTGCCTCTTTATACTGGCTACGGCTGGAGTAGAGTGATGAGAACTCAGAGTAGAGGCCCGCCAGGTTGAGCGAGTGGCCCACGTTGGTGAGCTTGACAATGTACTGCTTGGTCTCCTCCAAGGTATCCATGGCCTCTGTGAACTTGCAGTATGACTGCTGCACGTGCAGTAGCCTGTAAACAGGGTGACCGCAAAAGAACAGTTGGCAAAACAGGTGCAACTGCTGGACTCAATGCTGAAAACACGACCTACTAGGTGCCTCATCAGTCCCACCAAACAAAATAAAGAGGACAATGTTGAGCTTCAGTCCTATACATAGACATCTCCAATACTTCTAAAGGAATGTAATTGTTCTCTCATTGAAAGTGGAAAAATGATTATATAATTGGGGGACTTAATGATAACTCATAGTTCTAAAATATAAATGTACCACTGTTACCAAGAGCACAGCATCAGTAGATCACAAAATGAGCAACATGAGAGGACCGAATGGCACCAGCACTTCAGAAATATGGAGTATGGAAATGTGGAATTGATGTATATCCACTAGGGCAACAATTTATCAAGGTTAGCCAACCACTAATATAAGCAAATTACACTGTTTTTGATTACAAAAACAAAAAGAGGCTTTGTCACTTTTTACTGAGCCTTATTGTCTTTAATAGCAAAAGGTCATCTCTTAGCATGGAACAAATTCATAGAGGATGGCAAGCAGAGATACATGATGTCAAACGATGCATGTAGCTACTTTGAAGAACTGCATCCGACTTTTTTCTTTTTCTGACATTATGAAAAAGTGAAAGTATTGCCAAAAGTGACCAGTAGGGAACACAGCATCCGAACAGGTAGTACCAAGACCCACCTTAGGCAACATTCCAGTGCAGACACCCAGTGCTTGTAGTCATCTATCTTACGACACAATGAAAGACAGCTAAGCAGAACCTTCTCACTCTCACGGAACCAGCCAGCATCACTGAGGAAATTTCCTGCACACACAAAGCCAAAGCATCCTCAGAGCAAGCAGCCATTAATGTGCTGACAAATTAACAATGACAAAAAAACTAGAGATATGCCCGTGCAGCGTGCCCAATATATTTGAACTATTTGGCACAGACCTGTGTGGAAAGAACTCGGCATCAGAGTTCAGCTTTCCATGAACTTAGACACAGGATATAACTATTCTTGATTAAATGCTCATTGCATATCACTCGCAGTGTGCTAGTAGCAGTTGCTTGTCACAAAGCCACACAATCAAATATTTCCACCTCACTGTCAAACACTGATAAAATCAACAACAAGAAAGGCACTGCCATGAAAAATTTTACAAATAGCTTTTAAAGGGAAATGCGCATCTCAACAAAGGCAATGACATCTGTGCCATTTAGGTAAAAGTCCCAAAAACCATTTCCGCCCTTTGCTTTCTTTTTTTGGCTGTGCATGCAATTTGTGTGCATAAGTGTGTGCCAGAAAGGAATCAGGGGAATCACGGAGTAAAATGTTTTGTGCTGACCATATGAAGCTAAGAAGTCAATAAAGTGTTGGCTTCATGTGATCATAGCCATGATACACATGTGCACATGCACAAAAAAGGCAAAAAGGAGGAAGAGAGGAGAGAAAAAATTGCTGCTGACACTAAATTGACACAGCCATGAAACTTACTGGTCTGTGCATGGTGATGTTTTTCACACATTAGAAATTAAGGTAGGTGTAAGATTAGTGGGACGTGCCCAGTATTCAGTCCATACTAATACTTGTGCTCACGCTCATAGAGTTATCGTTAACAAAGTACCAGATGCACAAGGTATTCCAGACTACATTCGCGATATATTCACTTCAAACTTCTTACATTGTTTTTCTTACTGCTGTTTTCTAAGACTTGAATAAAACTGTACCTAGCCTCAATTACTAACTAAATTCAGCTCCGATAGTGACTGCATGCTCTAATCAGATAATGAATGTTGATTTTGGGCAGTGGTTTCGCACTATAGCAGCTTTTAGCAAGTTTTTAGCATTGTGTAGCTGTTTGTTAGTATTGCTATTAGCGACGCCTTTAACACATAGCAGCATAGCAGGTTTACAGTGCAAAAATTTACCACCCTTCCACTGCTGTGAAGAGGGGCGCAAGCGAAGCTAGGGATCCGCGCCTCTTCATTGTCGTCATGCCTTGGCTTTGCGCTTCCTTACAGTGACGTCGGCATGTCGACGACAAGCCCTTTCTCGAGTGAGTTCCCAACGACGTTCATCAAACACTGCATGTTCTTTAGCCGAACGCACAATGTGTGGCCCGCTCCCGCTGCCGTTCCTTCAACGCAGCTTACTCTTCGACAAAACGAACCAAACGCAGCCTCTTCATCTTACTGCCGGGTCTTAGCTGGTGGGAAACAGCAGGCGCGAGGCGAGCGAACATGCGGTCGTGCCCTTTCCCTCCTCCGAAAGGAGGGGACGCCTGTGATCGGCTCACACCTTGTGCTGCGTCTACTTCTTCATGCATATGAAGAAATAGATGAATGATGAACCGACAGTGGCCGAATCGGTTAGCGTGGTGGTCTCGCAACCCGGAGGTCAGTGGTTAAAATCCACAGCCTGACAAGCAATCTTTATTTTCGCACAGCTTGAGTTTTTTGATACAGCAACATCAACACCAACACCAACACGAGAAGGCAATACAAGCTCTGCATGAAAACTAGAATGCTTCATTGAGGGCTATGTGGCAGCGGAAGCTCGTAGCATGTCACTCTCGGGTTGCTCAGGACCCGTGGGAGCAAGGAAATTCATTACTAGGAGTGGTGCCTAGTGACATTGTGCATCGAAAGTTTAGCTGCTGACTCTGCCACTTGACGCTATTCCGCAATGGACATAATTGTCCTTTCAGGGCTCTCACTCATCGTGGCCTCCACCTGTTTAAGAAACTCAACTACCTGAATGGCATTCGACCACTGGCAACGATTTTCTCTTTGTCACAAATGATAATTGGCAATAAAATAAGTCTCACCCCGAAAAGAAAGGATTTAGTGACACTGAAAATATAGCAGTTTCCAAATTACTCTGGTTGGCATATAAGACAACTAGGACAGCATATGGCTTCATCTCCTGCGTCAGACTGGAAGCTGATACACTGGAATGAACGTGCTAGATAGGTGACAGAAGGATTGGTGCAAAAGAAGTTAAGTCCCTAGGCAGACAGAGTGAGAATGTTAGTGCGTATGGCAATTATTCAAACCTGTGTCCTCGAATACCTTGGGCACCTGATAGATGAACCCACTGCAACAAGTCTATAGCGGAGCTTATTAACCACACAAGTATATGTGCGCACTTATAAGGTGGTTGGGGCAGCAGAAGAAAAATTCTTGTGGTGGCAGCTGGCCAATCCAACCTTCAGTAAGCCAGGCACCAAGTCAGTGTATATAGGACACACAATGGGCCCCAATAAACAGTTCACCTTTAAAGGCCTACAAAATATTTAGGGAAGGAATACACTAGGAACCGCTTTTGAAAAAAAATGTACCGCATTTGTCTATAGATAGCGTAAGCATCCGTCTATCTGTTCTGGAAGACAACAGCCTGATATTCCAATCACAAACTTGCTTCCTAACCTGGCATGGCAACAACAGTTTGCAAAAGAATAGAAAGTTGGGCGAGTTTGTTATTCACAATTTAGTTGTCCCTTTTCACTTATGCCCTATTTTCTTTACCTCTCTTTTATTGTAACATTCTTCTCACCCTATCTTTGCTCTTAGCCTGTATCTCTCCCATGGCTGTGGGATAGTTCAGGGGCACTATTTTGTAGCAGTGCTTTTTTCAGGTGCAAATGCCTCATACTATAGCACATCGTCAGCGATTGGAGCGACTCTCCGCCGTATTATCAATGAGATTAGCTGGATGTGATGACGAGACTGGCTTAGAATCGAGCAAAAGGCATCATTATAATATAGCAGCCTAGGTGTCCACTAGAAAGTGAGACAGCTGCGATGCCAGCTGGCCTTTAATTCCTACTTCGTTTTGTCATTAAAGGGACCCTGAAACTATTTCGACGATTTTCTACAAATGTACTGAGTCGTTAGAGTAGGTCCTTCTGATCATTAATTGACACATCTAAGTGCTCCACGTAAAGCGTGTAATTTATTACAAGGTTTTAAAAAATGCTTATCGCTGCCGATCGCAGCACACTGCTCGGCAGAATTTTAGGCCGCCCCTACCCATATGACGGAAATCACCCATATCACGGAAATCACCCATATGACGTCAGTGGGGCTATTTATCCAATTGGCTGACCAGGGTGCGTGATCAATAATTTTTTCCAACTTTATGGTAAATAAATGATATTCGTAATAGTTGGAATGTTGGTTAATTTGCTTTTATAAGAAGAAAGTAACATAAAGAGAATGCACAAGAACAATTTTTCAGTACACTTAAGCACTTCTGGCACACAGCAAGTGTCGTCTGCTTGTGTTACAACGTGCTCCGTCTTTGACGAGAGCTCCGCCGTCAGTGTCGGTCTGTCTTTTTGTGAGCGTTATGATTCGTTTGTTGCGTTGTGGACAGCAAACGTAGTGACTGGCAATATGTCCAGTTGCGACATCGCGTCCCTCTGCAAGCCAGTAGACGAGCGGACTGGCTGCAGCTCGTCGGACTGCCGGTATCCGACCGGCGCCAGGATTTGTGCGATTGCAGCCGTCACTTTACACCGGAAGATTACTAACGCAATAGCATTTTACCGAGTCCGGTATTAGGGTAAACGCAAGCGCAAGGGCACAGGGCCTGGCCGTGTCCCCTTGCGTGTCGTTTCAGGGGATGAACAGAAGTGCAAATGTGAATGGTCTGCATGGTGCAGCCATCTGGTGGCATAGAGCTCAACCACACACAGTAGCAGTAACAAAATGTATTCTTTTTTGCTGCTGGTGTAAATTTTTTCGCAGGAGTGTAATCATTAACACATTGTTCTTGTAAATGTTTAAAATGTCTTACACTTGGTTAGAGCAATATTAGCTCCTTCTTTGGCTGGTTAAATTCTGCATCAATGGGTGGCTCGACCATGAAGACCGATCAGGCAGCTCACATACGTCTACACTAAAGTTCTTTCATCAGCTTGAGTTTATGCCTCCACCGTTCCGTCGAAAACGTTCAGCTAGTGTGTGATTACCCGAATACCAGACATGTTCGGCGCTACGACAGAATGCTCGCAACGCGCGCTGCTTCGACAGCTCTCGCTTGGGGTCGACGGCCAAGCGGCTAGTGGAAAGGTTTCGCGCGGGCGGGGGCGGGCTCCAAAACAACCGGAAGTGGACGATGTGATGCCGCATCGTGACGCAGAACCAGTGAAGATGGAGCTTAGCCCTAATCGCTCGGCGAACGAGTTGAGGAGGAAAAACATGACTAGGGAGGAGGGTAACTTGTGATCGCTTGTAGCTCCATTAATATGTAACGCTTCACTTAAATTGTGGTGCAAATGTTCTACTTAAGCTGTACCCTACACATCTACAAAATTTGTTCGAACCATTTCAGGGGCCCTTCAGTACAATAAACTACTACTATTCTTGGAACTGCACAGGTGTACATTTATTTAGGCAAAGTAGTCACTGCGGTGCAATTTGTTAATATGAAAAGTAAGATTCTGGTCCGACACACCATACAGCAACACTAATTCTTAGGTGTTTGTTTTCCTGCTGTCCAAGATGAAGGAAGAGCTGCGACATCGACTCCCAAATACCAGGTTCATGTAACTCATATGCTCAGCCCTTGTACAACAGAAATGAAACTCACCAATAGATATTCCTACAGATATGAGGTACTCAAATGAGTAGTGGTGTGGCGAAGCATTCGGTGATGCAGATGCACACCGTCGGTGATAAGACTCGGCTAACAAATGTGCTGTCTGGGTGCCATGGTCCATGACTGCTTGGAAGCAGTGGTGCAGGAGGTGCCTGAAAGTTAATAAACGCTGAGGAAACCAACTTTCACTTTATTTGTAAAAGAAAGGAGATAGCGCTATGTAGAAAGTCTCTAGTATAAAGTATTTGCATGAATTTCAATTTGCGGAATAAAAAGGTGTATGCTAGATTTGAAGTTCATAATGGATGAGAAATTGCGTATAAACAAATAATTGCACAAAGCCGTAATGTTGCTGATAGACCCTAGGTCACAAATGTCTGTCATTTGCACAGTTCAGAGTAGAATAAATATAGTAAAAAAACAAATTTGTTTGACCTTGAACACATTTCTTCGTTTATTGGAAAACAGTTCCTTACATGCATGACTGTAATTGGTGCAAAAATATGTGTGTTCATCAGAAACATGTGATGTTTCCAGATTAATTTTGTTGAGAAAATGCTTCTTAAACATTATACACCTGAATGCCTGATGGTGTGGGTTCCTAACAGCTGGTGAGCAGCTATGTACAACAGTCATGATTTGACAAACCAGCAGGACCTTGTCAGGATGGCAGAGTTACCTCATGGCCACAAACATGCGTTTGTGGCCATGAGGTAACTAGACCTATAGCCTTGCTTAAAGGCATGTGACAGTTAAACAAGATTCTCGGGTGTGTTCCTAATTCTGTGGTAGCCAAAGGCAAATTTCATGAAAATAGGTGCAGTGTTTTATAAGAGAACTTGAGCCAGCTTAAAAGCTTATTTCTCTTACAAAACGAAAGTAACCACTTGAAAACAAAATGATGTCCCAGAAACTGCACAGTGCCAGTACCAATTGTGCATTTCAGACCAAAATGTGCTTTGACGTAGACCTATTAAGCTTAGCAGAAAATACTTAAAACTATGAAAATTAATAAAGTTGAAGTCAATTATATCAAAATATCATGAAATATACTAGAATTGTTTGATTACTCAAAATGCTGACTGTTCATCAAAAAAATTTGCTGACTTTGTCCTGTAGTGATGCTGTGAAGAGGAATGATTTGTGGTACAGGCAAACAGGAATATTTATAATATTCATGAACTAGGTGGTTGAAATTTGGGTTGTTATTATACATTGGTTCTATGGAGATCAGGTGGTGGTGCAGGCAAGTTCAAATAATCAAGCAGGCCAGAAAAATCAGGCTCCTCAAATTCAGTCGGTGATTGTACTTGTAGTCTGTCATAAACTGGATACAAATAAATAATTAAGTTGTTGGTGTCATTCTGACAATTGTAATCAAGCTCCAAAAATCAGGCACTGAAACCATAAAAGTTGGCAGGCATAGAAATTATCTCTAAACCCAGCAGGATAGACACCAAGAACATGGGGCTGGATAGATATGCCAAGATGATCAGATTATTTAAATGTGTAGGAGGGCAAGCCTTTATGATAAGCACAGACCAGCCAGTTCACAATGAAATCCCGATAAAGACAACACACTTGTGCATGCTGAGCCAAAAGTTGGAGCACAGAGAGCAACGATTAAACAAACGTGGCAAAGGATAGTAAATCATACTATCTTCAGGGAATCCGCGGAGATACAAAGGGAGGCGGAATGCTGATTACATGAGCCACAAACAAAAAGGAAAATCGATCAACCCCACAATTCACGCACACAGTCACAACTCGCGTGCTACAAAGAAACGGCCGTCATAAAGGTGCACATGTGGCTCAAAAAGAAGAAAAGAAATCACAGATGTATTGAAAGTTGGGCGAGTCAGTTTATATTTAAAACCGCGCGAAAGGACTGTGCGATCAGAAAGACAACGCAGCAGTGCCTTGTGGAGTCTTTATGTTTACAGTTCTCTAGCGCGGTTTTAAATATGCTGGAAAAGAACCATAAATTGCGAAAATACGTACCTCTTGTCTTTCACTTTTGTAATCTTTGCGAAGATATCCAAATCGTAAAATTCGAAGCCAAGAAAACATAGTTTGTTCTGCTTGTACAGCTGCAAAACAAACAAGCAAAACACATCTGCGTTATCCACGGTGTAGCAATAAGGTCGCCTCAATGCTGCCCACCGAGACTTATTACCGCCGTACCCAATTTGAGTGTGAAACGTGGAAATGCTCGATTGTCCATTTAACCAGTTATTTACGAATGAGCAATGCACAACATCAGTTGATGTGCAACGCTGCGTTCCTGATGCACCGCCGACAAGGTGAGGAGTTGTATAGAACACTGTACACGCTAATCCCTTCTAAAATTTTTTTCAAGTGCGAAACATATCAAAATATAACGACAGAATAGCACCGTGACGTGGATTATCCAGCCCACATTTTAGCAGACGGGTCATACAGTCATGAAAGAACATTAGTTTAGCGTGTGGTTTCGTGGCTTGAGAAGGTTCACACTTCGCCGGGCCTCACCTGATATAATATGTCGAAGGCGATGCTTTCCGGAAGATATCGCAAGTCCTTCTGAAAGATCGGGTAGTTATTGACCAGCGTAGTAACAGCCGAGTTGTACAGGGAATCTGGGATCCACTCTAAGCGGGAAGCCATGTTACTCCTAAATTGACATGAGAACGAATCGCAACTGCTCGCGAGGCAGCCTGGTGTCTGATAGGGGAAAAAAGGATTGCCTGGGAAACAAGTTATTTGTTATCAAGGAACATCCAGATAAAAAACTACGGTTATATATTAGTGCGTTGAAATTAATTCGACAAGTGAAGCGATGCTGCACAAATTAATCTAGGAGGAAAGTTCTGCTGTGGTACTTGTGTATTAGTTGCGCTTATCTCTTCTAATGCGTTGCAACATAAACCTTCGAAACTACTTTTTTTTATATGCAGCGTTCTGTACACAGAACTACAAAGCATGGCAGAAAATTTTAGATTTGGCCTTTTCGTGTTCATTACAATACAGCGGAGTTAGTTTCGGTATCGAACTGTGTATGTTTGTGTCGCCGAGTTCGTGTTTGTATGTGTAACGGCAGCCTTTCGAAGCCTTCGCCGCCTTGGGGCCTTTGTGACAGGGAACTTGCTGCACTTCACTGTAACTTGACTGGCTCGCTGCACGATGGACAACGCAATCGGAGAAGTAAGTCTCCCTGTGCATATCTACAATCGCTAACGCGCCTGTAGATTCCTGCGCGCACTTTCGCGCGCTGCTGTCTGCGTTGTCGCGAGCACCGAGTTCCTCTTTTCGAATGCGCCTGCAGCGCGAAACAGGTGCCCAAACGCACGTGCGTGCATTCTTTGTTGTGACATCGATGGCACTAAAGCTGTTTTGCGCGGCTCAACAGGGCGTGCGTAGTGTATACATTTAGCACTGAACGGTTAGTGGGATGTCATTATTCGCATGAAAGTGCGCGCTTTTTACTGTTACTAGCTTTTACGCGACCGATTGCATCACATGCCGGTAATTCGCCTGTGTTGCGTAGGCTTAGCCCCGCTCTGGGCTTTAACACTGCGGTTTTAAACTCTGCCGGTGTCTGCAAGCTCTTGCATCTGCGGCTACGGAAAATGCATTAAGATAAACAAAATAAAGCAGGGACAGTGCACGAGATCGTGGTTTTCTATTTCTACTTGTAGTTGCAAGGTAAAACGTACTTGTTGTCCTGTATCGCATTGTGCTACGCAGCGTGAGTGTCAAGACGGCGATTCTGCATAGTGGTTGTGCGTGCTCTTGTTGTTGTTGCCTCAAAACAACAACGCTTCTTGGGAGAACCTACGAGGGATGTCTTTTGTTTTCTTTCTTTTTCGCCATGTGCATGTTCTCGCTAAGAACGACGAAGGATCGCTCGTTCCAGCTTTCGCAAACCAAATGTAGTGGTGCCTTGGTTTACGATCGCTTCGGTTCGTGAAAAGCTTCGCATACAATAATTTGTGAGCACAAAGCATTCACAAAATTTTGCTTCCGCTCATGAACACTGCCTCGGTTGACGATCGACCTTCGTATCGGGCTCGCGGAGGTAGCTCGAGGAACAGTCAGATGAGGTCATTTTATGTTAAATAAAAAATAATTCTCATAGTAATTTTACATCGAAAGTGATTTTTAAGCTTAAAATACAAGTTGTGTATTTGATGCACCAGTTCCAGAAGAAAGGTTCAATAGTACTACAATGTTCGGGGGAAAAAAAGAAAATACGTAGCCAGAATGTGTCACGAAACGAAAGAAATGCGGCCGCCGTGGCCGGGATTCGATCCCGTGACACATGTGGTTAAGAAGAAGCTTTAGCTCGAGGGCTCCTATCTATATAAATACATGTAAGCGGGGAAGTCTTGTTTCTTTTCTTTTTTTTTTTCTGAGGAACCACTGCACCGAAATTGATGAAGTTTGCTACGTTTAAAAGAAAAAGTTAAAATCTAGTGACTGTAGGGAGGAGATTTGTTATATAGGTTATCGATTTTTTTAATAAAAATATTCTTGAAAATTGCAGTTCAAGAATGAAACTCAAGTTCACAACTGTATAACCCGCCAAAAAAAATTATATCACAATTCTTCAAACAGGATCTAACCATGGGACCTAAACAATGCATTTAATGTGGACAAACATGTACACGGATTTTGATTATAGTACTAATATATGAGTTGGACTTTTGCAAAATCCTTGTAAACATTGTTATAAATCGGTCAGCTAAGAATTCATATACCAAATTTGTCTACTTCAGGTGCTCAAACTGATGCAGTTTGCTGAATTTAATGATTTTCGACAGTGGTAACTAATTCTAGGCCCTAAATAAAAATTTTTGCTTCCTACAGTCAGTGGAATTCAACATTCTCTATTTTTCATTCAAATCAGTTCAGGTGCTCTCTCATAAAAGCATTTCCACGTTTTACATGTATTTGAATAGGCGGCATCAGAGTTAGCCTTGAGCTAAAGCTTTCTTTAAGGGAGATTGTACATTGGGTAGCGGCATGGGTGTGGACGTCGATCATACAGTTTGTTAAAGGCCATTAGGGGGAAGTGATCTCAGGACTTGAACTGTGTGGTGAGCAACAGAAATATCTCGTCGTGGCATTTTCTTATGTGGAAGAGAATGGCAGGGATGACGCTAGCAGTGGTGCCATCAAGTCTGTTCCAGAAAAACAGAATGACTTCTTTGAGAAGCACCACCCCAACATAACTGTAACCAACAAGTTGCAGCTTGGGGGACAATGCAGTTTCTCATTTCTTGAGAGTTGTGCAGTGCAAGAAACCGACGAGCCACATTGAACAGATTTTTCTTTGCCAGAACTGAGTCTGCGGGTAAGAAACAATGCACAGAGAAGGAAACTCCTGAAGGAGAACCCCACAATGTTTTTATTGGAAGTGGCTTCAGCCACCTGCTGCTCATCCACCAGATGTTTTGTATGTTTTCTCTGTTCATATGGGCACCTCACTGTACATTAAAGAACTGAGCAGTAAGTTTGTTTTCATAGATTTGTGTTGAAATAAACTTTGTTTCAATCACTAGAGTCTGAATGATTTAATGAAATTTACATTGTTTCCTTTGGAGGAAAAGAAATGTGCTTTTGCTAATGAACCACTAACTAGAGTTATGGAGCAGATCGAGCTTGTGAACCGAGGCACCATTGTGTATATATATAAAAAAATAATAAAAAAACTTCCAACTTTCTTAATTCATTGATTGAAGCCCTAGGAAATTCCTGTTTGTTATATTTGTAATCTTTGAGCTCTACATTGGCACACTTGCTGGCTGAAAAATATTTTTGTTTATTTTATCTTCCAGGTATTAAATATTACATCATTGAAAAGTGAAATAACAACAGTGGAGTAAATATGCATAAGGCAGGTAACAAGTGTTCTACTAATTAGTGTTACATACAGAATGTGTGCCAAGGGAAGGAAAGCGCAGTTGAGGATGACAGAAAATTAGGTGGTTTAATGAGGAGGAACTTGAACTTCATGATACATTGCTTGTGTTTGCGCATTTCAGGCTGTCAAGATGTACTAACTTGCCCAGCAACAAGCTCCGTTGAACTTGAAGCTGCTCTTGTTGATTATAGGTTCTGTCATCATTTGGCCCTGATGGAATAACAGACGGAAAGAAATAATAGTCCATAAAAACAGAACTAAGTTCATTGCCACTTTTTAAATAAGTACAGCATTCGCAATACTTAAAATATATGCCATGACCTATGAAATGACAGACAATGTTTCTTTAGATCTTTCTTTGAATGTTTCTTTGAAAATTATCTTTGGAGCAGGCAGCTACTCTTTCTGCCACTCCCTGCATGCGGGTACCTCCTCTGCTTACTATGCATATCTGGATTTTCACAGGGATCTTCCTAGCTTGGCATGGCATCCCAAATTCTCTAGAAGTGGTGGAATAAATAGATGTGGGAAGAGTAGTTTTTTCTGTGGTGGCGCCCATATAGGTCGATATGTGGGGAATGAAGCAGCAGTCTGTGCTTCTCATTTGCGGCGCAAGTAGCTGTTTTTCTTCTTTTTCACTGTGGGCATGCGTGCTTGTAGTTTGGCATTGTGCTCCATCAGTCAGAAATCATTCAGATCTAGAACCAAGACATCGCCCTTCTGGTCAAATGCCTTGAGAGGAAAAGGGGATGAGATATTATAGTTAAAAGCCCACCGTGCCTGGTCTTCGAGTGGTTTGCATCTGTGTGGCCCAGACGGCGCATAAGATGCCTCGCGGCATTGAGAACAAGAGCTGCCTACAGACCTGTTTCACACCAAATTTCGATAGCACTATCCTCTCTGGCTGCAGTGCTAAAGGTCTGTTGGAGGAGGCTTTGCAACATTAACTGACACCGAAGTTAGCATAAATCCTCACAGTGTATTTTTGCTTGCACACAAAAAAAGTGAGGAACTAACGTCGCTTTTGGGGAATGACAAAGCCTCCTCCTTGCACATGCTGAAACAAGGACCCGCCGTGGTTGCTCAGTGGCTGTGGTGGGCTGCTGAGCACGAGGTCACGGGTTTGAATCCCGGCCGCAGCGACCGCATTTTGATGGGGGCGAAATGCGAAAACACCCGTGTACTTAGATTTAGGTGCACATTAAAGAACCCCGGGTGGTCGAAATTTCCAGAGTCCTCCACTACGGCGTGCCTCATAATCAGAAAGTGGTTTTGGCACGTTAAATCCATAATTTCAATGGTGAAACAAGGATAATTGAAGCTCCAGTGCCAATTTTAGGAAACGCACAAACCCATTTCTCACAGATACTCTCTGCAAGTGACACTCATCACTAGCGGCATGCGTCGCATGAAGAGGGTGCATGTGAAACGAAGCCACGTCTGCACTTCGTGGTTCTGCTCAGTTGCTGCAGCTGCCATCGTGCAGTTGCTCACTTGCATGTTAAACAGGCTTAGTAGCAGCAAGTTTCGCGTTAGCTTTTGTGCATAAAAATGATCTGAAGCAGGCATACCCTAGTTCTGATATAACTGCACATACAAGGGCCATTCCAAAAGTAAGTTTCATCATTTATTTTCACATGGAAACCTTATTGCCAAAAAAAATATACACCATGGCATCATGAACCATACACGTTGCACTATTTTTCCGCATAGTCGCCAACGACATTGATTTGTCATGGCATGCAATCAGTTCGAAGAAACTACTCTGGTAAAACTCGGTGCACTGCAATACAAGGCCTCAGGCATGACTTCTTCACCATACACAATCCGTCTGCATTCATGGATGACAGATAGTATGTCCCAAGTGCCCATTCATACCGAATAACAGCATGCGCTTCCATTGGCGACCACATTGTCAGCACACGTCAGTCTGCCACCATGATTTTTACTTGAATAACTTCCGGCATGCCGTTATGCTGCTACTCTTTTTTCTTTGGCGCTCTGTGCATGAGTAATTTTTCCTCCACTAACACTACTTCTGTCATTGAACCTGCAACGGGCGTAGATTCTTATGGCGATTGTTTGTTTCACTTGGTGTACCATGTTCTGTTTAAAAAAAAGACAACTGACGAAACTTAGTTTTGGAATGTCCCTCATATGTCAGGGTGTCTACCAACTGGGAAAATCGGGCATTTTCAGGGATTTAACATAGTCTGGAAATACTCAGAGAAAACTCAAGGAATTTGTGTTTCTATCAGGAAAATTAGCTGCAATTTTATTGAAAGGGAATGCAAGTCGCGCTAATGCTGGCTTGAGTAACATAGAGGAATCGCAACGAATCATCTTTGATGCCCTGTCGTCAGCTGGAGGAGTTGCCAGTGTACAGTCAACAACTGATTTCCCGGATGCCCAATTCTTCAGACTTGCCCGATAATTCACATGGCTTCGCAACACCACCACATACCGCATAGTCAGTGTATAAGAACGTCTGAAATGTCGGGCTCAAGAAACCTTTGCCGTCTGTTTTTCCGGACTTTTTGCCATGATCACAGGTCTGAAATGTCATTAATCAAAGCCAGCACCGTCGCCATTTTGATTATCTCGCCGCTGACAGCCATAGCCACGACCACGGCAACGCTAGGCATAGCTGCTTCGACGTTCGGGGCTGCATTTTTCATTGAAAGAATTCGCCGCTGTCAGCAGTGACATCGACTCCACCTTTGTAATCCTTGCGAGTAGCTTCGGAGCTCTGAATGCACATCGCGTTGCATGATACCGGTTTCCGAAAGCCAGCTTCGCCTCGATACGGCAATATTATGCGGTGAAGCATATGCAAAGTATTGCAATGAAGCTTAACAAGCGGAGGAAGGGGCAATTGTCACGGGACACAGTACGTATTCCTTGATTATGCACGCATGCACGCACCATCTCCTGTCATAGTATGAGCACCTATATACCTAATAAGTCTACTGGCAGGCCTTCAGAGCTTTTTCGGACATGCCTGTGGTGATTTGAGCCCCTAAGAGCTCTAAAAGACTTGCATTCATTTTTTTTAGTCGATGAAGACTAATGTTGAATTCCAATGGCAGATCCAGATCAAGTTTTTCTGCTCTGTATGGAGCAATCCTATTCCAATGGTAGAATGGGAGCGTGAGCTGTGTGTTCCAATGGCAGATTGGGACCAGCCGCTGATCCCGGATTGCTCCGTGGAGCAAAAATATTTTCTCCGCCGAAATCGGCAGATTTGACCGGAAGTCCTCGTGACGTATTTCCTTCACCCGCCTCTGCTTCCTGTCACGGTCGCCTGTTTCCGGTCGCAGGCAGCTATGGACGACATGAGAAACGTGGACGCCGCTTTGCGCCGTGCGATTTTGTTTGCGCTCCTAGACAGCCCCGACTCGGACAGTACAATTTCCAAGTCGAGTGATGATTCTTCTGACACGGACAGTGAAGTGGGGTGGTGGGTTGCGCTTCCAAGCGCTTGTTCCTCTCTCTATTCTAGCGCCCTCTCACTTGATTTTCCTGTACTAAGTGCCCCCGCGGGAGCGCACGCATTCCCTTCGCAGATATGGTGTGCGCACATGAGAGTGATCTCAGTCGGAGCGACGCGCTCCGTTTGTGATCCGGCCGAGCGCTCGCGATCTACCATTGGAATTCGGCATAAGTGATCTGAGCAAGCGTAGCTTCTTGCCTTGCTGCAATAGTTTTGTCATAGTGGAGGCTTAGTTGTGCTTTTTAGGAGAAGTCGTCCGAGGTGATGACAGACGGCGCGCCATCACTTGCGTCAAGCACGCCTCTTCGCACTGTGTCCCACAGGGATATAGTGTAAGGCTTGCCACGTGGACATGGAGATGCCCGGTTTCTGTTTTTACGTCAGTGAGCCAGTGGACTCCCACAATGCCTACACTGTCGTGGAGGGCAAGTGACTGAAGAGGAAATACCGCAAGACAACCAAAGACGTGAGGGAGCAGGGCCCCAACGGACCACCTGCTCCGACTTACAGGATTGCTTTTGTGCCTCTGGACATCTCTAAGAATTTCAATTCTGTACAGACAGATTCTTAACACCTACCTTGGTAATGTGGCTCCCAAAGGAATTAACGAAGTGCATTTCAACACTAATAAAAACGGAGTCGCAGTGGAAGTAGTGACGCAGGTCATCCTAGAAAAATTGAAAATCATGCGCATACTAGGACACATAGAAGTCCGGTCGTTCATCTTGCACAGTGGTCACACTAGGGCACATGTTATTTCCGATGTCATGATTGACATCAGTGACAAAGAGCTATAAAGGCTTCTGTCTTTAATAGTGAAGGTCATTGATTTTCACTGCTTCGGTCGCTAGATGAGCATCAAGCTTCTTTTCAAGGGAGACACGCTACCTGATCATGTCAAGGCGGGCTACGTGAGACACCCGGTGCATCCTTATGTGCCCCGACCACTGCAATGCCACAAGTGCCTAAAGCTAGGCCATGTCAGCGCTGTCCGCACAGTCCAGACGGCATGCTTCCGCTGTGCCGGCAGCCATGACGTATCTTCATGCACAGTAAAAGAAATGTAGTGCTCGAATTGTCATGGACCCCACAAGGCCAATTCCAAGGATTGTCCTAAACAGAAAAAGGAGACAGAAATACTGAACCAAATGAACAAGACAAGTACGTTCCACAAGGAGGCAGCAGCGTCAGGGCAACACCGGAGGAGACGAACGTGTCATCAGTGTGGACAAGCTGTAGGTCCAAACAAAAGCTAACTGGCTACAATTCCACAGGCCCAGCAGAAGGTAGTTGAATTGGCATCAGTAGATCTCTTCAAGCCATTGCTTCAAGGAAGCCGCGCAAACCTGAAATCGAATGTATGGCCACGCTTGCCGACACACACACGGTACTTAGTTTGTCAGTGCGAGCAAGGACTGTGCACTCAGATATCATCATTGGACTCTGTCATCAAAACTATGCTGTGACAAATGATCGACACCCTGCAGCTGCTACTATCTGGTTTAAAAATGCCAGTGGCACTAACAGCGGCAAAAATTATGAAAGCTATAGACAGTCTCCTAGCTACACTGCAGTAATTTCCACCTCTGCCCGCGAACATGACTGTGCCGTGCTGTGAAGCGTACATGTACGCGTTTCAGAGAAACTATGTTGTGCTGGGCCTCATCATATTCACCATACCACCACCCTCCTTCCTCTTCACATCCTATCTCTGTTATTCCACCCAAACCCCTTCCCCATTGTGGAGTAGCAGGCTAGAGGCACTTCGCTCAGGCTGACCTCTCCACCTTTCTGCCATTAAATATTCTATCTTGCATTCATGTTTTCGGACTGCCTGATTTTTTGGACATTTTCGTGGCTCCTAAGGAGTTCGAAAAACCGGGAAGTTGACTGTACAACTGACCAAGAGGATGCTTCAAGTGGCTCGTGGGGCGAACGGGCGGCAGAAGGAGGACGAGAACAGAAAGGACTGACACATTGAGGAATGAATGGAAAAGGGAGCGTGCCACCACTTCTTTGAAGGAGCTTGAGCTAGAAAAACATTGTTGGCTGATGACGAGATGCAGGTGTCCCTCTTTTAAACCAAAATAAACTCTTTAATGCAGTGAAACGCAACACTTAGGCGTTGTGCGCAGGCTGAGAATATATCGGGACATTTTAGGTTGACTTTCCAGCTGCTGACAGAGAATCTCACTTGTGACAAAGTTCAGGCCTCATACCAGTGAGCTTGCTGTGAGTTGATAGAAATAGGTTATACTCGAAAAGATTTGCTTATTTGTGCACCTCCTTATTATTCATATTTCAAAATGTTAGTCTCGGTTTGCAATTTTTCGAAGATATTTTATTCGCTGTGCCTTTTACTAACCCTTCTCTTCCGTTTTCTCTTTGAATAAAATAGACACTACTATTTACTATTCAAACTGGATTAAGTAGTTTATTTTAAATTTTTTTAGCATGCTTATTAGTATTTGTAAAGATTGGATGTGCTTCGTAGACAATCACAAGGAAGAAGACGGGACAGGTGCAAACTAGCAACTGACGTTTGTTCGAGGGAAACACTTAAATATCGGTTCATGCCAGCACAGGCACATCAGGATATCAGCAGCAGATAAGAGGAGAAAAAAAAAAACACAAAATCAGAAAAAACCCAATGGCGTAACTCAGCTAACCATATTTTCTAGGAAATGTGCCTCCCTATTGTAAAGTATGATCGATTTGTCGCTGATGCATGCTTGTCTCTTTTTTTATATAATATGCCTCTGGAAGTTCTCGTGCTTTTTCGTTACTGCACTTGCGCAGGATCTTGACCTGGTTGAGCAGAGGCCTGCATTTATGGTCTAGGCAATGCATAGGTAAATGACATTACTCCTGGTTTTTAATAGACCTTTCATGTTCACGGATTCGCATGTAGGTTTTGCCACATGTCAGGGGAATCTGATAAATAACACCAACTTGGCAATCTACATGGGGGTTCTTGTGTTTCTCGCCACAGCCACCTTGCTTCTTTCTGGCGTGAGGTCTCCCAATGCGGGTGCAAAGGTGACTCAGTTTGCAGGTAGCCGAGAAAATGAGTGGGACACCATGCTTGGTTGCTATCTTTTTCAGATTGTGTGCAGTTCTATGAACATAAGGGATTACGACTGGCTTAGAAGCTTTGTTGGCTACATGAGTGTTTACTTTTTGAGGCGCTTTTAGCCTCTTTTCGAGCGTTTCAACAACTGCCAGCACAACCACATCAGGTCCCGTCTTCTTCCTTGTGATTGTCTATAAAGCGCATCCAATCTTTCCAAATACAATGAACCAACTTGCCCAACAACGCATCATGCTTATTAGTGAGTGACAGCATCAGGTGTCATGGTGTACAGCCTGCTTTGACATTAAATAAAGTTCTGTGTTGCTCAGGGAATTTCGCGAAGGCACTCGGGAATAACCTGGAAAACTCGGGGAATTTGGAAATGTCAAGATACCCTGGTATGCGTATGCTTGCAGACTTAAGTAACATGTAATTGGGTGCAATGAGCTGTGCTCCCAGCAACATTAATTTCTGCACTTATTTACAGAACTTTCATGAAAAGTTTGAGTGATCCATTAGCTTTCTGCTGCTGTTGCATCACCTACTGAGTAGTTACCTGCCCCTTCTCTTGTTATACCTTCAGCGTGAAACCACCTCACATCTTCATAGGGTGCCTATCCATTGCGACTTTTGCCAAATTTAGCAGTCTCCCTAATTTTGTTTTTGTGCCCTTTTATTGGGGTGGGGGGGGGGGTGCCTGCACTCTAATCACCATGTTTATTTGGTTGTTGTTTGGTGCATGCGCATGTTATTTTTGCACCATGACAAGAAAAGCTGTACCTGCAATCACTTTTCTCAGCTGCTGGAGATATGTATGAATACTTGTCTTGCACATGTGGGTGTTGTGTGTTCAAATATACTTCCAGCTTGCATGTGCTTCCAGTGAATGTGTTTCCTTAATACAACACATCTGCTGGCTGCACTCTTGTGTGTGGAGCATATCATACCACCTTTTGTATGATAAGCCATGCAGTAGTGCAGGTTTTAGCACATAAAACCTCAGAATTCAATGTTAATTAGCGCTAGTGCAGCTAGATCATGACACTGTTGTCTTCTAGGATTTGTTCATCATCATTATCAGCCTATTTCTATGTCCACTGCAGAACAAAGGACTCTCCCTGCGATCTCCAATTAACCCTGTCCTCGCCCAACTGATTCCAACTTGTGCCTGCAAATTTTCAAATTTCGTCACCCCCCCTTGTTTTCTGCTGTCCTTGACTGCACTTCCCTTCGCTTGGCATTCATTCTGTAACTATAATGTCCACCGGTTATCTATCCTGCGCATTATATGGCCTGCACAGCTTGCATTTTTTTCTCTTAATGTCATTTAGAATATCGGCTATCCCTGTTTGCTCTCTGATCCACACTGCTCTCTTCCTGTGTCTTATTGTTGTGCCTAACATTTTCAGTCGCTCTTTGCGCAGTCCTGAACTTGTTCTCAAGCTTCTTTGTCAACCTCCAAGTTTCTGCCCCATATGTTAGCACCGGTACGATGCCGTGATTGTACACCTTTCTTTTCAATGGTAGTCGTAATCTACCAGTCAGGGTCTGGCAATGCCTGTCGTATGTACTCCAACCCATTTTTATTCTTCTGTACATTTTCTTCTCATGATCAGGGTCCTGTGTAAGTAATTGACCTAGAAAAGCATACTCCTTTACAGACTGTAGAGGTACTGGCGATTCTGAACTCTTGTTCCCTTGTCAGGCTATTGAACATTATCTTTGTCTTCCGCATATTAATCTTCAACCCCACTGTTATACTTTTCCTGTTAAGGTCCTCAGTAATTTGTTGTAATTCGTCCTCACTTTTGCTGAACAGGACAATTTCATCTGCAAACTGAAGGTTGCTGAGATATTTGTTATTGATCCTCATTCCTAAGCCTTCCCAGTTTAATAGCCTGAATACTTGCAAGAATGCAGTGAATAGCATTCGAGAGATTGTGTCTCCTTGCCTGACCCCTTTCTGCTTTTCTTGTGGAGAATCATGATAGCTGTGGAATCTTTGTAGATATTTCCCAAGATATCCATGTATGACTGCTGGTATTTCTACTGAATCAAATGCCTTTCCATAATCTACGAAAGCCATATAGAGAGGTTGATTGTATTCTGCAGATTTCTTGACTACCTGGTTGATGACATACATTTTGGCTTGTCCTATGCCAATTCTTCTCACTGATTTCATGCTGCGTCTATTTTTTACTGCTTCCTCGGTCTTTCTCACATTATAATTTTGAATATCCCTTACTTTTTTCTTGTTGATCAGTTTTGACAGTATCGCAAATTCTGTCTGATCACTTGAGTTCGATGCTTTTATGCTTTGTCATTTCTTTATTAGGTCCTTTGTTACTTAGGAGAGCTTACCTACTGGTTGCCTTGGTGCCTTACCTCCCACTTCAATTGCTGCTCCTGAAATTAGCCTAGTTAACGGTTTCATTTATTACCTCTATGTCATCATCATTACTCTGTTCTAAAGCTGCATATTTGCTTGCAAGAACTAGCCTGAACTCGTCTGCTTTTACCCTTACTGCATCTAGGTTGGCATCTTCTTTTCTTTACCAAATTTTGCTTTTTCTCTGCAAAATGAGGTGAATCCTAGACCTCACTAACATATGATCACTGCACTTTATCCTGCCTAACACTTGTACATACGGCACTATGCTTGGATCGGCAGAAAGTATGAAATCAATTTCATTTCTTATTTCACCATGAGGGCTTTTCCAGGTCCACTTTCTGTGCTGTGCTTCCTGAAGAAGGTGTTCATTATTTGCAGCTTATTCTATTCCGCGAGTTCTACCAATGCCTCTTCTCTAGTCTTTCTAGGATCGATGCCGTAGTTGCCAATTGCTTGTCCACCAGCCTGCTTTTCCCCCGCTTTTGCATTGCAGTCACCCGTGACTACAATATACCAAGTTTGGACTTTTCTTGTCGCTAATTCAACCTCTTCATAAACTTCTATTCATCATCGTGACTGGAGGTTCAAGCATAGGCTTGTACTGCCCTTATTCTATACCTCCTATTCAGCTTTATTACAGTACTGCTACCTTCTCATTAGTGCTGTAGAATTCATCAATGTTGCTTGCTATTTCCTTATGGATTAGGAGTCCTCCCCCATATTGTCTCTTATCTGGAAGTCTGTAGCAGAGGATGTGGCCGTTGGTCAACACTGTATAAACCTCTCCAGTTCTTCTAGCCTCACTAAGGCCAATAATATCCCACACAATGTCTGGTAATTCCTCAAGAAGTCCTGCTAAGCTAGCTTCACTCAAGAGGGCTTTTATATTGAGTGATGCCAGGTTCAATTTCCAGTGGCAGCCTGTCTGGATCCGCAGATTCTTAGCACCCTCTGCCATGTCACAGGTCTGACCACTGCCTTGGTCAGGGGTTCCGCAGCTGCTGGGGAATGAGGGCCATGGGTTAATTGTAGGGGTCATGTGGGAGGTAGTGGCCAAACACTGCACCAGGGAGGCCAAGTCCTGTTCTGGCGAGGGGGTGTCTTTGTTTAAACTTAGTGGGTCTTCATAATTTGGTTGTGCCTGGACTAGTATAGCCCCACTGGCTCTTGGCTTTTTATTTATTTTTCCTTTCTGACATCAGGCACCACTCCAAGCCTGAAAATGTTGTGTACTGTAGGAGGGTTCAAGCTTAAGACCTGCAGATTAGAGGCCCAGCGTTCTACCTCTGCTCCATGCCACCGCCTCAGTCACACAGCTGCAAATGGAACACTTCTAATGGATCTGTAGGCATTGTAAACAAGAAATGGAGAAAGCACAGAGTTTTGTTAAAACTACAACATAAGAAATTTTAAGTGTTTCAAATACTGTGCTACTCTGTGTTCTTGCTCTTTGCTTGTTGAATTTTACCAGTTGGGAACAACGTGCAGGATACATGATTGTTGTCATGCTTACAGGGAATAGGTGAGCTCGAGTGCACGCCACCAATGGCGGCATTAAGCCCAAGCTCTGTTGCTACCCTGGTTCAAGAACTGAAAGGCACCTTTGGAAATGCGTGGCAAGCATTAAACACCGGGTAAGCTTTAGCATAACATAATCATGTATAAACATAAGGTACTGCGTGCTTCCAATGTAGGGGTGCTTACAGTGAGACTGAGGGAAGACAGTCAACTTGAGTGTTAAGTACCCAGTAGCTGTAATTAGTGTTTAGTAACCCTAACGTTCAGCACGCGTACCTGCTGTTGCAATAAATATATAACTTTCTTCTGGCAGTGCAATTCAGATAATACTTTTGTTTAAGCATGCATTACAGTGGCAGTGGACATCATTAGATGTATCGTAGTCACTGGTTAATTAATTATTAGAGTTTCACTATATGGTTGGAACATTTGTGAATGCTTTTGAGTGAGTGGATTATAATGGTCTGGCTCTGGTTCCAAATGACAGGGGCATATTCTAGCATTGACCAAGCCCCAAGTTATAGAATGTGTCATGCAAGTTTGAAGAAAGTGAATGCAGAGCTGAAGTTGTGAAATAAGCAGCCAAACATGCAGTTGGGCGTTTTTAGTTTTGTAGCTAACGTACACATGCCACAGGAAATTACTCGTAATTTGTACACTTGGGTGCTGTAGCACTTTACTCATTATAGAATATGTCAGTACCATTACTTGAGAAATATACTCTGATAGCTTTACATTTGTTCTGTATTGAGCTACCTATATTACTTTAGCACCATTCAGAGACGGCCTATGGTCAAGGTCGTGCTGCAGCTTGGTGGGCGGAATCAGCGAAATCAGTTATTTTGTGGCAGAGTATGAAGTCATATGCTGTCTGTTGGTGAGAAAGAGATTCACTTAGGCAAGCCATATTAAAAATGTGGTAGAAAGCTTTCGACTTGAAAGAATGATTCTTGGTCATTGTTAAGTTTATTGCCATGAAAAAATTGTTAGAGACATAATCATAGGCTTTTGCAAGATTTGAGAATATGGAACCAGTTTCAATCTGCAAATCAGCATTTGTAAAGAGTTCAAATGTCAAAAGCTGCATTTTTTTACGATGGTTCTAGAAACCATGCTGACATTTAAAAACGAATTATTCTACAGGAACTCTGCGAAATGTAATACATGCTTCCAAGGTTTTGCTGGGAAGGCTTGTTAATAAGATAAGTAGTAGTTGGTGGGTGACAGAGTCAGCTTGTTTGGGGAATGGAAATACCTTGCCCAGTTTCCATTTCTTGTGAAAAGGAGAGCAGTTCGATGACTGAAAAAAATAGACAAAATAACAGCAGAGTACATTTTGTAACCTCTGAATTCAGACAAGCTGCTGCCCAGGAGATGTAGAAATTAAGTTTGACTTTCACTGAACATAGTCTGGCTGTTATGTGGTCAGGTGATGCTAACAAATGGCAGCAATTATAGAGGAATTAATTAGCAGTAAAGGAGAAATATGCACAGCATTTAAACGTTACCACTTTAATGAAAATAGCATTTAGAGTTTAAAAATGAGTAGCGAATAGAGTTTAAAGAAAATGTACCCGTCATGCTTTAAAACCATAATCAAGTGGGAATGCCAAAAAATTTCCTGTGTCACTGAGACGATGTGTGTTTGATGCCC
The DNA here is from genome assembly GCF_050947875.1 of Dermacentor variabilis. Classification (NCBI taxonomy): domain Eukaryota; kingdom Metazoa; phylum Arthropoda; class Arachnida; order Ixodida; family Ixodidae; genus Dermacentor; species Dermacentor variabilis. The sequence goes on from NC_134570.1 coordinate 15,904,951, forward strand.
TTGTACAGTTCTCCTGGTGACGCTGGCCGTCTTGAGGTTGACCACTACCAGATCACTCCTCTTGACATTGATGATATGGACATGATGGTAGGTGCCTTTGGTTCACATTGTGAACAGTTTATTAGGTTGCCTGTTTGGGTCAAGAAATCACTTTCACGGATCAAAGATTTGCAGTACTACAATGGACATAGACGAAGAATAGAGTAATGATGAGGCTGACACTTGCATTCTAGCCAAGTTGTCATAAAACTGAGCATACATACCATCGCCAGTGTGTGATAAATCAGAAGTGATGCGTTATCCTTTTATTTTGCACATATTGCAGGCCCTAGCCAGGCCCAGGTAGAAGCAAGGAAGTAAACAAAAAATACCAGGGTGTCTACCAACCGGGAAAACCGGGAATTCTCAGGGAATTTGAATTGTCTGGAGGTACTCAGGGAAAACTCAGTGAAATTGTGCTTCTATCAGGGAAAGTTAGCTGGAACTTTATTGAAAGGGAATGAAAGTCGTGTTAATGCTGGCCCCAGTAACAGGGGAATCGCAACGAATCGTCATTGACGCCGCGGCATTGGCACGAGGTATTAGAGAGTTTTAGCAGTGCCGTATTATGGTACGGTAAGTGCGGTATATGGTACTGTATTACCATTCCGTACTAACATACGGCGATGACCGAAGATGTTTTAGCTGCGTGTGCCGCTCGATGCATACGGTAATGTGATCATGATGATAGCGGCTAACATTGGGACTTTGCAGAACACAATAACTATGTGCTGAGCGCGAAATATTAATTTTGGCAAATATCAGAAAGCTTTAGCTTGTCCATACACGAATTATTTTTTACAGAAGTGCCCGGCTAGGGCAAACCTAGACGCCACTCACATAAAGCCCCTCAATTACACTCACAAGGCCGGTAGCGACATCTTGTGACACTGTCTTGCAACATGTGAAACCTTTTTTTGTTACATAGGTGTTCTTATCTAATCAATACATAAAAAAGGGTTTGTTTGCTGTAAACTGCACCGCTGCCGACACTTTACAACAGCAAATAATTAGGATATAGTTAGTCACAACAATAAAAACTCTGCGTCCCCTCTAAGTAAACTCCGCATCACTTGATAGCGCCACCTACCTGAAGTGTTATTTTTTTATGCCACTTTTTATTATCTGTTTTGCTTTCGGATGATTTTCTCTTCTTTTAATATTTCTTATAAACCAGAGTACATGAATCGCCTGTTAAGAAGCGTACGTACGGCCACAGGTTCAGTTAAGCCGAAATTTACCTTCCAGTTAGATGGGCTGTCATATTTTCTGCCACTTCGTCTCGCCGCAGAAGGTGAATTGAAGTGAACGCTTGCCTTGGTTCTATCATGGTGAAAAAATGCACACGAGGCGTGGCCATGCACAACGTGGACTCTGCGGCCGACACCAGTTTCTCACTGTTTTGGCTAGCAGCGACACGGCTAGCAAAAGCGTGCGAGCCGAGCCTTACTGACTCCTTACCGTCCAGTATGCTGTACGGAAAGTCTTTCCGTACGCTTAAGTGTGCGCATGCGCAGGCCTCGACGGGTACGGTATTGCCGCACTTACCGTATGGTAACTTGGCACTGCCAAAACTCTCTATTGCCAGAGTAGTTAACGGCTGATTTTCCAGACGCCCGATTTTTCGGACATGCCCGATAATTCGCACGGCTTTGAAGCACCACCACATGCTCCATATAGTCAATATATATTCCCCTGACTGCAGGTCTGAAATGGCATTAATCAAAGCCACCACCCCCGCCATTTTGATTATCTCGCTACCTCGAACCGGCACTCTCGCACGCAGATCCTCTGGCAGCCGTAGCCACCACCGCGGCAATGTTAGGCTTAGCTGCTTCTGCGTTCGCTGTTATGCATCTTGCCATGCGGTGCCGTGTTTTTCATTGAAAGAATTCGCCGCTGTCAGCACTGGCACTGACTCTGCTTTTGTAATCCTCGCGATTGTCTTCGAAGCTCGCAGAGCGCAGCGCATTGCGTAATTCCAGTTTCCGAAAGTTAGCTTCGCCTCATTACAGCAGTGTTACGCGGTGAAGCATAACAAGCGTGGGAAGGGGCAATTGTCACAGGACACAGTATGTATTCTATAAAGGGACACTAAAGTGAAAAATGATTTCTTCTGCATCAGTAAATTACTGTTCTACAACACCATTCTTACAACGATATAAGACGTTTGGTAAGCTAGAAAAAGTGCAAGAACGAAATATGGGTGGCAACGCCTACTTAAGTTCCCGCACCTGGGGGCTGTGACGCCTTGGATTTTGATGGCATCTTCTAGGGCCTACTAATTATATATAGCGGTACAGATTGACTACATTATGTTCTAAAGGAACCAAATATTAAACATGGCAAGTTTCGGGAACCTTTATTCAGCCAACGCGGCCCAAATGTCAAAATATACTTTGGAATCCCTGACGTCACACTGACGTACCGGCGCTGGGGTTTCGGAGCGAAATTCAAGTACTGATACTTGAACTTTCATTTTCTCATCTAATAAACAAACTATTTTTTTTAAATGACTGCCTGCAGGGTTCTCAAGCAATGCTTCATTAGTCTAAACTGATTTATTGTTTTGCTTTAGTGTCACTTTAATTATACACGCGTGCACCCCTTCTCCTGTCACAGTATGAGCACCGATATGCCTAATAAGTGTACTGGCAGGCCTTAAGAGCTTTTTTGGACGTGCCTGTGGCAATTTTAGCCCTTAAGGGCAGTTAAAGAGATGCATTCATTTTTTTCGGACTGCCCGATTTTTCTGATGTTTTTGCGGCCCCTAGGGAGTCCGAAAAATTGGATGTTGACTGTACAACTGACCAAGGGGATGCTTCAAATGATCCATGGTGTGAATGCATGGCAGAAGGAGGATGAGAACAGAAAGGACCGGCGCACTGAGGAATTAACGGGAAAGGAAGCGTGCCGCCACCTCTTTGAAGAAGCTTGAGCTCAAAAAACAAAGTGTTGGCTGACGCCGAGATGCAGGTGTCCCTCATCCTTACCAAAATAAACTCTTTAAAGCAGTGCACCCAACACTGAGATGTTGTGTATGGGCTGAGAGTATGTCAGGACAGTTGAGGTTGACTTCCCAGCTGCTGAGAGAGAATCTTAGTTATGACAACGTTCAGGCCTCATACCGATGAGCTTGCTATCAGTTGATAGAAATGGCTCATATTCAAAAATATTTACTTATTCATGCATTTCCTTTTCATTTGTATTTGAAGATGTTCGACTCAATTTAGAATGTGTTTTACCATTTTTTTCGCTGTGCATTTTGCTAACACCTCCCTTTTGTTTTTTGTTTTTTTAATAATATAGGTATTACTCCTTACTATTCGAACTGGATTAAGTAATTTTTTTTTCAACATGCTTACGAGAGAGTGACAACATCGGGCAACATGGTGTCAGCCTGTCTTGACATAAAACAAAGTTCTGGCTTGTTCAGGGAATTTTGCAAAGGTGCTCAGGGAAAACCTGGAAAACTCAGGGAATTTGGAAATGTCAACTTGGTAGACGCACTGAATACACTCAGTTGCATGTTAAGTATATAATATAGCAGTCTATATGTAATATAATCTCTATAATATAGCAGTATAGCAACACAAAACTGGTTTTAATAGACCTCTCCTTGGGTACGTCACACAGCGCCAGCGAGTGTGACGTCACTGGTGCACTTGCAGCAGCTCTGGTCGGCAAAACAATGCGTCCGCCAGCTCTCGGCAGGGTGCAGTTGCACAGTTGCACCCTCGCAGTTGCACCCTCTCCCCACCCCTGTGTGTTAAAGCTCCTTCCTTTCCTACATCATGGTCGCCGATTCTCCTTTTCTTTAAGGTGAATCTCCATTTAGCGTTTAGTAGTTGGTGAATAGTGCACATGACGCCGGCAAACTTTCTCATCACTTGTTCCCGCAGTGCTCCTTTGGTCCATGCGAAGCGCTTCGTCATACGGTGGAGAGTGAAATCACTGTTCGGATTTTCGTTTGGTCATGTTTGCTCCATCACCATTCATTGACCATGTGAAGGCTGTTCCATCTGCGCTGTCATGCTCTGTCATGTGGAAGCCAGCTGCGAAGTGGTCCAATTCACGTTACATGTCACGTGACTGATTCATCTGCGATCATATCCGTTGTGTGAATCCAGCTTTATCAGCATCGCTGAAGAGGTGGGGAACAGAGCTGCTGACCAAAGATACTATGTGGACAAGTTGTGCATCCGCGAACGGAGACTGCTTTTGCAATGATTTAAGCGTTGTTGTATGCAGTTATTTTTACAGGTTACATGTGCAGACTTTTTTTTTTTTTCGCTGGTTGTTGTAATTGGAGGTGCAGGTTATACTAAAAAATGCGGAACTTTTAAGCATTAGTGTCACTTGTGTTTGCTTGACCATTTCACTGTAACCCATGCAGAGTGGATGCCTCGTGAGGTCCAGGAGGTACAAAGCTATTTATTTTCAGGTGACCATGATACAACTCGTATATAAATTTCAAACTGGATAGAATTCTACGATGAGCTTGTGATTGAAGCTCAGCATTCATAATTAACGGGACACTAAAGGCAAATATTAAGTTAGGTCAAAGTCAAAGATTAAAACTCGACTAATGTCAAAGGTGTCAATATTATAGACAACAGAGCTTTAGTAAGTGGGAAATAAGATAAATGTAGGGCACAATCTGAGTCTCTACCAGGCAGTGTATTGGAATGGAACAAAAGAGAAAAAGGGAACAAAAAAGAAATGATATTTTTAGTTTATCATATTTACTCTCTAACGCGCCCTCGATTGTAACATGCAGCTGTTTTCCGGGATCGAATAAAAGAGAAGAAAAAAATAAGCGCCTTCATTGTAACGCGCACCCGTTTGCCGTCACCTAAAAATAGAAAAGTCCTTTACAGTACCGCGCATCTCATTTTTTCATACAGAAATACAACTTTTTCTCATTTGGAAAAACAAAGATTTACTCCCAATGCACTAACGTTGCGATAAATAAAGTCGTAGTTTTTTCCAAAAGCCGAAACATTGATTGCAATAGCAAATCAGTAGATAGATAGCTGCAGTCGCCGACTGATTTTTCAGACTCCAAAAATTAGAACACGCTCGATTATCTGGACTGCATTGCGACATCGCCATTCTTCCCATGACCATAATGTATAACAACTCCCGAAAGTTTGGACACCTTGCAACCTCTCATTTGATTTTTCGGACACTCCTTGAGCCAGCTCGATTGATGGCACTTGCCCCCACCGACTCTGACTGGTGCATGGTTCGACTTGCTGAACGCCATTTTTGTTTTGAACAGAGCCTCCTCGCTGCCCCATAAGGTGACGCTACTGCAAATCCCCGCTCATAATCATCCTTTCTGCCTGGTTCGGTAGAGTGGCTACGAGTGGCTACAGCAGTTCCAGTCTCGGTGTAGTAAGCCATGTCAAGGCAATCCAGCAGCTGATTTGTTTCTTTCTTCATGCATGATGCTGCGAGTAGGCCACGTCTTTAGTTTGTGTGACTGGTGTTGGCCTGATGGCGCGGTAATGTTTGCTTTGTGTGGTGGGTCGAGGTTGCAGTGATCGGACGCGGCGTACGGAAACATCGCATCAAGTGTCTAATTTCACCGACAGTGCCCGCACAGACTGTGCTGGGGAATGCCGGCCAGCAGGTGCTGTGGAGACCCAGGATCTGTCGCCTTCCGATGTGCTTCCTACTGATGCTGAAAATGTTCTTCGAGACCTGTGCAGTGGTGGCATTGCGATTCCGGACACTGTCTCATTTGGCAGTTTCACAGATGCTGACAGTGCTGCACTGACATGCGCAGAACTCGACGACGACTAGATAATTGCAAGTTTTTGCTGGCCGACCGTTTGACGACTCCAAGTCGGAAGATGACGCACCATGTGCGTCGCTCCCTTCGCGTGCGGAGCTTGTACAAGCAGTGACTGTGCTTTCAGCTACCTATAGTGACCACACGACGCTCTCCGAGATTCGGACTGATCTGCAACGGTGCATTCACGTTTTCTTAAGCCAGCCCACTGCCGAGCCCGAATATAAGTGCGTGGAAATGAAGGATTTCTTTTCTTTTGTTCTTTTTCTAAATCTGTTTTTTCGGACACCTCTTTGAATATTCAGACGTTACCGCGGTTCTCATGAAGTCCGAATAAACGGTCGGCGACTGTATACGAAAAGTCAAGATAGTAGTTTTATCAGTCATATAAACTCTTAAACATTTGCTTACTAATTAAATTAACAGGCATGGTGTCACGCATGCACAAGCAAACATGACTCTATCAAAACGCTGGAGCAAGGAAGTGCAGTAGCCAGAGCAAGCAAATTTACCTTTGTCTGGCCTCTCGCTTCAACGTAAACTAAGCGACGAGAACAAAGCGCGGTGCGCTTCGCATAGAGTTTGTCTCCATTGTAGATCGTGTTCAAGATAAGGGCGCATGGCTGCGCCGTACGCAGCAGCCGCCGGAGTAGAACACCTCTCCTGTTTACGCCAGTCCTGCACGCAAGTTCCGGGAACTCTGAATGCCTATGATGCGACCCTATTTCTGTCCGTCTCCACACACGTGATCACTTTCCTTTTAATTGCAACTTCGTGATGAAATCAGCATGTCTTCGCAGTCAGCACTTCCATGCTGATAGAGCAAATGCACAAAACGGGAAGACTGGGAAGACGGGACAGTGCACTAACCTTAGCACACATACTACAACACATAGAGGAAGCTACGGCAGCTAGTCTCGAAGCGCATATGAGGCAGCCGTGTTGAAATGCCGATGGCAATATGGTAACGCAGATTTAGGGCCGTACTCGATTATAATGCACATGGAATTTTTGGACCCGTTTTATCGGAACAGCAGTATCACATTTCAGTGAGTACACTTGAGGACGTGTTGCTCTGAGATCATGCTCAGTGCCTTGACTCAAGGCAATGAGCATGATCTCAGAAGTCATAATTCGCTTATTGAGAAAACTACATACAGTGAAACCTCGTTAAACCGTAGTTGGCCGGAGCTCGGGAAAGGTACATACAAAACGGTAGTACTGTTTAACCGAATAGCATGAGATCGCCCACTTACCTGTCGAAAACGGAACTCGGAGAGAGTGCGATGAAAGGGGAAAAAGCATGCAGTATTTATTCACTTCGCGCGACAAAAGCGTTATTTTTGTTTGATGCAGCGGCGGCCTAGCACGCCGACGACAGCGGCTTCAAACTTACTGAAGCTGCGTGCCAGCTTTTCAGCCTGCCCCCTCTTCTTGGCAAACACTCGCATGGCAGATTCCTCGTTGGCGTTATGTATTCACCGTGCACGTGCGCAGTAGTGCTGCAGAAGTCCCGGGGGCGCCTTTTTCATTACGGGTGCCGGAGTTTGGAATAATTTTCATTTGGAATAGAGTTACGTTATCGCGCCCCTATTGTCGTCGCAACGATTGCATTCATGAGGCTGACGCAACGCGCAGCTTATGCCACTGTCGGGCCTGAATCGCCCGTGCTATCGCTTTCCGTGTCGTCCTCGTCACTGTCGCTAGTCGACACTTCGGCAACAACAGAGGCAACGATGGCGAAAAGTCGAACCTCGTAGCCGACATATCTTCGCGGTCGCAGCAGCGCTGCCGAGCAACTTCTTCGCATTCCAAATGCCACACACTGTAGTCAACAGCAGATCCCTGTTGCGTGTCAGTGCCGACTTCTTCGTGTCACGTTTGATAGCACGGACGATGTCTAATTTTTCTTCTATGCTGAGCACCCGGCGTCTTTTTTATCCAAGCTTCGGAACGACGCGAGTCCTCGCTTGCATGACGCCATAACGCTCTCTGGCACCGCGTCGAAATGATGTTGATGTTGATGTGGCTTCACGCGCAAACGCACAGGGCGCTTGGAGGCCGTTGTTCCGATCTCTGAGGTGTGTTGTTCTGCCGGGCCGCCCGACGGAGACGGCGCAGCGCCGTGTTTGCGCGACGAAAAGTTCAAACGCTACGTTTTAACCGATGCGTACGCAGTAAGCTGGTACGGTTTATGCGGATACAAAACACATTATGTTCAATGGCCGCTGAGTCGGGGATTTGACTTTACTACTTTTAAAACGAAACTACTGTTTAAGCGGGTACGGTTTAACAAGGTTTTACTGTACTATGTTTTTATCATTACCTTGCTTCAAAAATTTTTGCCTGCGAACCAAAATGTTATGAATCATTACAGATCTCTCTCTCTCTGTCTCTCTCTCTCTTTTTTTTTTTTCATTCCGAAGCAGAACTGGAACAGAATGTTTTTAGTGGAATGAAACTACAACCAGAACGAAAAAACATTTCGTTCCAACACCCTGCTACCGGGACATTCTAGTACCTCCTCACTGTGTTTGTGTCACTAGTAATAAACTACTGATATTTTTTTTTTAAATGCTGTATTTATTTGAATATAGGTCAGCTTCTTCCTTTTCTTCGAAAATGGTACCCGAAAAATGAGCGATCGACTTGTATTTGTGACTAAAGAACCTCTATCTATATTCATGAACAAATGTAGTAAACATACGGAGCTAGTGGAGTTCCCTTATCGCAGCTGCAGTAAAGTCAGTCTGAAAATTATCCATACTAGCTTTAAGAAATGGTGCAAATCCCTCGCACTCGATGGAATCAAGGCTGATATCATTTATAGTGCTAAGGGCACCTGCGAGGCATTCTATGACAGTGCAGCTTGTGGCACTGGCTAGCCAGGTTTTGTAGCATAGCTTGCGGTAAATAAAGGTATGTCGTGTTTAAACTTCTTTTTCTAAAAAGATATGAGTCGACCTATATTTGAATTATTTTTGTATCTATAGTTGGATACAACTTTAGGAAAAAGGGGGCGTTTACTCCTCCGAGGCGGAGGCACACGAGCACCCACCAGTGGGCACGCACTCTGGACTAACGTCATCAGCCAGATGGCCGCCCGCGCTTCGAACTGGGCAAGGTCGCGTCAGCTGTGTGCTTCAGTTCCTCGTCAGAGCGAATTCCAGTACTGTTTGTGATGGTCTATCATGACGGAAACGTTACTATGAGCTTGCGATGCGGCATTTGTGCCGCGTGCATTTTTCTGAGCCGTGATCCGGTGAAGGAACATTGCAGCGAGCATCGCTGGCGCTGCGCTATGCTTTGCCTGAAAACAGGATCCCGCGGCGACCGCTACGAACACACATCCTGCGTGTTTCTTCCATGTTGTTTTATTTCACTCCTGAGTGACGTTACGACGAGAAAACTTTTCCAAAGACTGGTGCCTGCTGTTAGCGGCGGGTGTGTTCGCGTACTGTGTCGCTGCGTTTTTCGTCGGACGGGGTGAAGGGATGGAGCAAAACCATTCTCAGGAGAAATCGTAAAAGTGTGCGCGCATGAAACAAACCTATGAGTGTCTCAACAGAAAATATTTGCAGAAAAAGCCTTCAACGCAAAGATTTGTCGCCGTCAACTTAGCGTGAACGATCATTGTCAGCAGTCAGATAGCCGAGCGTCTAGTGACGGTGTTCGAGCGTTGTGTAGCACCGTCGATTGATTGCTGTCTACCAGTGATCACTGCATGCGCAGCTGTAGAATGCGTGCTGTGAAATTGTGAAAACACAAAACCAAAAAATATAAACTTTATGCTATTTGAAACCAAGAGTATTTACTTAAAACGATGAATGAAGCATTTTTGTACCTTCCGGCCTCGACCGTATTCTCACCCCAGGTTTGTAATGGTTGCGATAAATGCATTGTTTTATATAAGTACTTTTTCAATAGCAACTGATTCATTTTAAGCTTGGAAAACGAGTAGTAGATACGCCGTGTACATTTAAACAAGCGCAAAAGCCTTACAGAGCTGCTCTTTCTACTTTTGCCACTTGCAATGAAGCTAAAGAGCAGACAACGGGAAGCGTTGTAGAAGGCACGGGGTTATTTTTCTGTCGCTATCCGGCATGTGTTGTAGCACATTCGAGCTCTATAAACCAGTCATCAAAATACAAAAGTCTTTATATATACCGAGAATTACGCGTTTCAGGAGCACGATTTTTTGAGTGGGACTATTTTAGTCGCGGAGGCAATCGGCTGTCGCGCTTTGGTCATCTGGGCGGGGCCTCCCCTTTTATCTAAAGTTTGTGGGGTCTCTCACACCCGTACTCTTGGAACAAAGGAACGACAACACAGTAGTGCAAACAATCACAAGGGCATTTATTGCACCTTTCATAGATCAGTGCCTGCTAGCCGAGTTGCTATCCACAAAACATGCCGATGGGCGCGCGACAAATCTAGAAGTCTGACTCACCGCGACCGGAAGCGAGCGAATATGTTCGCCCCATGCTGGATCCCAAGGCCTGGTCGTTCGCGTGTATGGTCACGCGAATCGTGGCGCGTTCGAGGGCGGCCACGCGAGGCGGTCTCGCAGAAGCATGGGTCGGCGCGCACGCGGGAGACGTCCCCGCCGTGCGCCGACCCGCCGGGCAGGAGGGTCGCTGCACGTGCGGCACGACCGTCCCGCTTGCTGTCTCGAACCCAACAGCCCGAGCGCCTTGTCTCCCGGCGCCCAAGTAACCCCGCAGCGGCGCGACGCTCGCGCCATCTCTCGCACCGCGCTTGTACCACTCCAACCGCCGCGGGCGCCAGGCCACGCGGCGGGCGAAGCCGCCCTGCGGGAAAACTAGATCTCAGGGGAGGCGTGAGAGTCACGCATCCCCACAAGTTGTATCCGACTATAGGTCAGTCCAGCTTGTAGGGGTCGTCCTAAATTCGAGTAAATATGGAAATTTCATTGCATGTAAGACAAACAAAAATGGTACCTGTCCATTTCTATTCGATCTTTAGAAAAAGGTATTCATTGATGTCACCCCTAACAATGATGCGACAGGTGGTCAAATGCTTTAGTTATTGCTCAGCCTCGTGCTGCCCACACTCTCATATTTTAGTGGTTTCGGTATCACATGCTGCTGTGCTTGTTTTGCTGACTCACAATGTTCATTCTAAATAGTCAATCAAGCACAGGCACACAATATTCAAGCGACGTGACAGACAGCCTTTGTCACGACATCTTGAAAAAATGTAGCGACAATCTTTTTTTGTTGTCTGATTACTTACAATCGTACGACCATAAAGAAAATATCAAATGTGCCGCGAGGTCACCGATTTCACTGAAGAGTATTAAATCTAGTTTTAATATGCAATCATTGCCAGTAAAAATGCATTTCATGCTGCCAGCAGTAAATGCTGTGGCGCCATCTGGTAGCTAGAAACCAAAGCGTTTTCATGACTCCAGTGCCTCTGCAATTGTGCGCATGCAATCTTGGCTACTTTGTACTCTATGATATGAGATGAAGCTAAAGCTCATTTTACTATTTATTCCTTGCTGTCATGGGGGGTGGCAAGTAGCAAGAGCAAATTCGGATGAAAGCAGGCACACTGGTTACTGTCATATTGTTATGCAATCACGTGGTAACGGGGCTGCCGCGTCGACTTCCGGGGGAAAAGCAAAATTTCTGCAAGCAGCAGAAAATGCCACATCTATGTGATGTCTTGGGATGCTTTCGATTCACTTGATTTCTGACCATGCTGTCGCATTTTACATAATAAACTGCAGCGCCGGCTGTCGCGCACCCTTTTCTAACAGCTGTAAAGGGTGGTGATGGCAAATGCAACGCCACACCTCCTTGCTTGTGGCGTGTCATGTGAATTGGGCCGGAGGAATGTAGACTCTTCTGACGTGACTGTATTTTTTAAGCTAAGTGTTTTCTTGGCACGAAACATGCACTGCAGAATTTCTGGAATGATAACTTAACAGTCCATGTTCACATAATATTTGCCTTTAGTATCTCTTTAACAAGTTGCGCTGTCCACTTCAAGTATTTCTAAGAGTATTTGTCAGTTAAATACTTTCAATACAGGCTACAAATTTTACCAGTATGTTCCAAGGTGGTTCTTACTTGCAAACTTTCTATTTAATGGTCCGTGTTTCTGAGGCAGAGTTAGTATATATCTACTTGATATTCCATTTAATTTCACAATTACACTTTGCACAGTATGAAAAGTGACTCGTGTCACGAATCTCTTCAGTCAAGCATTTTTCCATCAGTTTTTTGGAAGTGAAGTTGAGAAAGCTTGCCCATTGTTCATCGCTGTCTTTTGTATTGTCTTTCCTACTAGCATAGTGTAAACAGGGTGTGTACCAACCAGGAAAACCGGGAATTCTCGGGGATTTTTAGCAGTCTGGAAAAACTCAGGGAAAACTCAGGGAATTTGTGCCTCTATAAGGGAAAATTAGCTGTAATTTTATTGAAAGGGTCGAAAGTCACTGTAATGCTGGCTCAAGTAACAGACAGGAATCGTAACGAATCGTCTTTGACGCCCTGTCGTCGGCTGGAGGAGTTGCCAGTGTAGAGTCAACGACCGACTTTCCGGATTCCCGATAATTTGGACGGCTTCGCGGCACCACCACGTACCCATAGAGTCAATGTATCAGAACGTCTGAAATTTCGGGCGCAAGAACTCCTTGCCGTCCGATTTTCCGGACGTTCTGCATGACTGCAGGTCCGAAACGGCATAAATCAAAGCCACCACCGCTGCCATTTTGATTACCTCACCCCCTCGAACCGGCGCTATCGCACGCAGACCCGCTGGCAGCCGTAGCCAACACTGCGGCAACGCTACGCCTAGCTGCTTCGAAGTTCGCCATTAAGCTTCTTGCCATTCGATGCCGTGTTTCTTCATTTCCCCGCTGTCAGCAATAATTTTGGCTTCGAAGCTCGGAAAGCACCACGCGTTCCATGATGCTGGTTCCAGGAAGTTAGTTTCGCCTCAGTTCAGTGGTGTGGCGCGGTGAAGCATTCGCAAAAGTATTGCAGTGAAGCTTAACAAATGTAGGAAGGGGCAATTGTCACGGGACACAGTATGTATTCCTTAACTTTACACGCGTGCACCCGCCCTCTCCTGTCACAGTAGGAGCACCGCTATGCCTAATAAGTGTACTGACAGGCATTCCGAGCTTTTCCAGACGTGCCTGTGTCGATTTGAGCCCTTAAGAATAGTAAAAGACATGCATTTATTTTGTCGGACTGCCTGATTTTTCGGAAGTTTTCGTGGCCCCTAGGGGGTTCGAAAAATTGGACGTTGACTGTAAGCTGACCATGAGTATGCTTCAAATTGTCCGTAGTGCGAACGCGCGACAAAAGGAGCATGAGAAGAGAAAGGATCGATGCATTGAGGAATGAACGGGGAATGAAGTATGCGAGCGCTTCTTTGAAAGAGCCTGAGCTCAAAAAACACTCTTGGCTGATGCCGAGATGCAGATGTCCCTCCTACAAACCAAAATAAATTCTTTAAAGCAGTGAAACACAACACTGAGGCGTCATGTGCTGGCTGAAAGTATGTCAGGACAGTTGAGGTTGACTTACGAGCTGTTGAGAGAGACTCTGAATTGTGACAAAATTCGGGCCTCATACCACTGAGCGTGCTATCAGTTGGTATAAATAGCTCATATTCGAAAATATTTGCTTCTCTATGCATCTCCTTTTTATTTGTATTTGAGAAAGTCTGACTCGATTTGCAATTTCTTTCGAAGATATCTTATTTGCTGTGCATTTTACTAACCCCTACCTTCTATTCCTTTTTTGAATAACATAAACACTACTTGAAGAAAGAGGGTTAACCGAGCGGCTCGATTTTTATTAGTCGTATCATAAGAAGCCAACAAACACTGACACCAAGGACAACATAGGGGAAATTACTTGTGCTTAATAAATGAAATAAAGAAAAGATAAATTAATGGAAATTAAAGTGGATGAAAAAGCAACTTGCCGCAGGTGGTAACCGAACCCACAGCCTTCACATTTCGCGTGCGATGCTCTGCCAATTGAGCTACCGTGGCGCTGTTTTCCCATCCGCTTTCTTGGGTATTTATGTGCCCTAGTACAACCCTGGGAGTGTTAGCCGGCGCCACCACTCACAGACCTTGGCGGCCCCGCAGGGGCGTCTGCGCAAGCAGGCGTTTGGTGTGTTGCGACACCACGTACCCGAGCACACGAGGGTTGGACCCTCCCGCGTGTAGCCGTGCGCGGCTTAGCCGTGTCCGGGGAAAGGGGGATCCTGGGGGTTGAGCCGATGCCGGGTGTTTGGACCTTTAAGGCCCCCCGGCGGAGGCAACACACCTCTTTGGCCTCTGCTTCACGTAGACGGCACCCCCGGACTGACCCACCCGGGGGAAATCGGTAGTTGCCTTTTCCTGTCTCTCTCTCCCTATTACCTTCGTCTTTCCCTTACTTTCCGCCTTTCCTGTCTCCTTCTCATTTCTTTATTACTTCCGACCTTCCTGGCAGCAAGGGTTAACCTTGTGTGAGTAGCTAACCTTGGTTATGTCATATTGGGTTATAGTGGCAACGTACAGCTGGCGTTTGCAGGCCCTGTTTTTCAGGCCCTGCAGCGTCCCCTTGTTGGACTCCATGGTGGGTGGCTGGCGTTGCTGCCGAAAACTACACGTCCGCACATGGCTACTTCCTTCCCTTCACTACCTGATCGCCCTCAGAAAAGAGGGCGCACCGATGAAGTCTTTCAATTTTTTGGCTGCCAAAAAGAATCGTTCCCGCGTTTCCATGTTATCCATTCTGCAAAACCAGATAAACCAGTAAGAACTATCTCACCCTTCCTTGTTTCGAAGTCATTGACTGAAGCCTTTGGTCCTGGATATAAGGCGTCGAGGATGGCAAGCGGGGATCTCCTCTTGGAGCTCCGCGATCAAAAACAATATGAAAAATTGTCAACACTATTGTCATTTGGGGAAACCCAGATAATTATAACCCCGCACCGCACGATGAACACCACCCGTGGTGTTGTCTCTGACGATGACTTGATGGAGCTCACTGAGGCTGAACTCTTGGAGGGCTTCAGTGACCAGAATGTTATAAATGTTAAACGAATTAAGATGAGGCGAGATGGAAAAGAGATCAAGACGAAACACCTGATACTCACTTTCGGCTCTAGTGTCCTTCCCGAGTCCATCGAGGCTGGTTATATCAAACTTCGTGTTCGACCATACGTTCCCAATCCTCTCAGATGCTTTAAGTGCCAACGTTTCGGCCACAGTTCACAGAACTGTCGAGGCCGGCTGACTTGTGCCAAGTGCAGTGACAATGAACACTCCTCCGAAACGTGCCAGAACACCCCACACTGTGTCAACTGTGATGGCGAGCATGCCGCATACTCGCGCGCCTGCCCGTCCTGGAAAAAAGAAAAAGAAATTGTGACCATAAAAGTAAAAGAAAATATCACTTTCAAAGAGGCACGGAGGCGGGTGTCATACCTGTCTAAGAGCAGCTTTGCCGATGTGGCGCGTAAGGGGGCAGCGTCACAAAGGCCTCCGGCGGCTGTCCGACCCACAGGCAGTGAGTCGGCAGCTACGCCATCTGCCCCCGCGGCGGTTGCAGCTAGCGCTGCTCCGTCAACACAGCAGAGGGGACCATCGACCCCGAAGGTGGGCACAGCCGAGGCTGCGCCAACATCCCCGGCCCCTCCCAGCGCTGGCAACAGCCGGCGCAGCCAAATCCCGCAGGGTGCCCCATCGACCTCCGGGCTGGTGGGCGCAGGGGTCTTGCCCTCCAAGGCGGGACCCTCTCAGGAAACTTCTCGCTCGCAAGAGCAGGTGTCCGGCGCCTCACAAGAGGCAATGGACACTACACCTATTCTCAAGGCGCACCAAGCGCCTAAGGAGCGGCGAGGCTCCCTCGAACGCTCCAGAAAGGGCAGAACCCCCGTTACAGGGCCTCGAAAGAGCTCTGTAACCTAAGCGGCATCACCTCAATTTCCGTAAACACAGCACAAATTTTTCTTTAAATATGGATACACAAATCATTCAATGGAATGTCAGAGGTCTTGTTAGGAATCTCGATGACGTGCAAGAACTTATCCATAAACACAATCCGAAAGTGCTGTGTTTACAGGAAACACACTTAAAACCAAAACACACAAATTTTCTTCGACAACACGTTACTATTCGCAAAGATCGCGATGATGCTCTCGCATCATCGGGCGGTGTTGCAATTATAATTCAAAAAAGCATAGCCTGTCAACGTTTGCAGCTACGAACGGCCCTTGAGGCAGTGGCGGTTCGAGTCATTCTGCTAAACAAGCTTATCACTATTTGCTCACTTTATATACCCCCACATTATAAACTAAGCAAACATGAATTTCAGTCCTTTATTGATGAATTGCCAGAACCCTACGTTGTTCTTGGCGATTTCAATGCACATAACTACCTGTGGGGCGACCCTCGTATAGATGCGCGAGGACGTCTTCTCGAACAGTTCCTCTTTTCTTCTGGTGCTTGTCTGTTGAATAAAAAGGAACACACATATTACTCTCTTGCAAATAGAACCTATTCTTCCATAGACCTAAGCATAGTCTCCCCGTCTGTACTGCCTGAACTTGAATGGGAAGTTACCGACAACCCTTACGGCAGCGACCACTTCCCTATACTGCTAAGATCACCGAAAGAAAATGAATATCCACCACACGCTCCTAGATGGAAGGTTGAGACAGCTGATTGGGAGAAATTTCGATCTCTGTCTAGTATCTCATGGGCTGACTTGTCTCCGTTAGGAATTGATGCTGCAGTCGAGTTCTTTACAGCATTCATCATAGATGTCACATCTAAATGCATATCCGAAGTGAGTGGTCTGGCATGCAAAAGACGTGTGCCGTGGTGGAACAGCGAATGTAGGATCGCCCGTAAGAATCAGAACAAGGCGTGGGGGTTGCTACGCGCTTCTCCCACTGCAGAGAATCTTATGAACTTTAAAAAAATAAAGTCCCAAGGCAGGCGAACCCGCCGACAGGCCAGAAGAGAAAGCTGGCACAAGTTTTTATCAAGTATTAACTCGTTTAGGGATGAGGCCAAAGCCTGGAACAGAGTAAATAGGATTAGAGGGCGGCAAACACATTCACTCCCCCTGGTAAACACACAGGGAGATACACTGCAAGACCAGGCCGACTCACTTGGGGAATATTTTGAGAGCGTGTCAAGTCCAACAAATTACACACAATCCTTTCTCAAACACAAAGAAACAGAAGAACGTAAGCCATTACCAAGAAAAGGTCGAGAGAATGAGCCTTACAACCGTCCCTTTAGCATTGCCGAGCTAAGAGCTGCCTTGATCACATGCAAGAGCTCTGCACCAGGACCTGACAGAATCATGTACGACATAATTAAGAACGTACACACTGATACACAAT
Source organism: Dermacentor variabilis (assembly GCF_050947875.1). Lineage (NCBI taxonomy): Eukaryota > Metazoa > Arthropoda > Arachnida > Ixodida > Ixodidae > Dermacentor > Dermacentor variabilis. The sequence goes on from NC_134570.1 coordinate 15,922,184, forward strand.
TGACTTTACTTGCACTTTTTAACACTATTTGGGCTGCTGGATATCTTCCACTTGCATGGAGAGAAGCGATTGTGATTCCCATTCTGAAGCAAGGTAAAGATCCTTCGTTGGCGTCCAGTTACCGCCCGATAGCCCTCACAAGTTGCATTTGTAAGCTGTTTGAGAAAATGGTTAATCGGCGACTCATACATTTCCTGGAATTAAACCAAATGCTTGATCCCTTTCAGTGTGGCTTCAGGGAAGGGCGGGCTACAATTGATCACCTTGTGCGCATGGAGGGAAACATTCGCGACGCCTTTCTACATAAGCAATATTTCTTATCCGTGTTCCTCGATATGGAGAAGGCGTACGACACAGCGTGGCGCTACGGAATCTTGAGAGACTTGTCGGGAATGGGCATCCGTGGCAATATGCTCGCCCTAATAGATAGCTATTTGTCCAACCGTACCTTCCGAGTAAAAGTCGGTAATGCACTGTCACGTCCTTTTACGCAGGAAACTGGTGTACCCCAGGGAGGTGTGCTCAGCTGCACTCTTTTCATTGTTAAGATGAACACACTACGTGCTTCACTGCCACCGGCCATTTCTTATTCCGTATACGTCGACGATATACAAATAGGCTTTAAATCCTGCAACCTCGCAGTATGCGAGAGACAGGTACAGCAGGGCCTGAACAAGGTTTGCAAGTGGGCTGACGAAAACGGATTTAAGATCAACCCCCACAAAAGCTCTTGTGTTCTTTTTACTAGAAAGAGAGGCCTGGTTCCAGATCCTTGTGTTCAACTGAGTGGACATCAAATACCTGTCAACAAAGAACACAAATTTTTAGGTATTATACTTGACTCGAAGCTCACTTTTATACAGCACATTAAATATCTTAAAGAAAAATGCCTAAGGACAATGAACTTGCTTAAAGTTCTATCCCACTCAACATGGGGTAGCGACAGGAAGTGTCTGATGAATGTTTATAAGAGCCTAATTCGATCACGATTGGACTATGGTGCCGTCGTATATAACTCTGCCGCTCCGAGTGCACTAAAGATCCTAGATCCTATCCACCATCTAGGTATCCGCTTAGCCACTGGTGCTTTCAGAACAAGCCCGATTGAAAGCTTATACGCGGAATCAAATGAATGGTCGCTCCATCTACAGAGAACTTACATCAGCCTTACATATTTCCTAAAAATACACTGCAATCATCAACATCCATGTTTTAACACTGTTAACGATATGACCTGCACTACACTATTCAATAATCGTCCTTCTGTAAGAAAGCCTTTCTCGCTTCGAGTGAGGGAGCTTAGTGATGAGATACATGTCCCACTCCCCGAGCTTCGCCTAATGCATCCAGCCAAGCTGCTACCTCCTTGGGAGTGGCAGCTGATACAATGCGACACATCTTTCATTCAAGTTACAAAGCACGCTCCTGAGGCCGAAATCAGAATGCATTTCCTAGAACTCCAGCACAAGCATTCCTGTGCAGAGTTCTACACAGACGCTTCGAAGTCAAATTCCGGGGTATCCTATGCAGCCGTTGGCCCATCCTTCTCGGAATCCGACGTACTGCATCCGGAAACAAGCATATTTACGGCTGAGGCCTACGCATTACTTTCTGCTGTGAAGCATATAAGAAAATCAAAACTTCCAAAAGCAGCGATCTATACAGACTCCCTAAGCGTCGTGAAGGCCTTGATGTCAGTCTATACACACAAAAATCCTGTACTTTGTGAACTCTACACCGTCTTGTGTAAAGCGTACATATCTAACCAGCGTATCATTATATGCTGGGTGCCTGGCCACAGGAGCATTGAGGGTAACGTTCTGGCGGACGAGATGGCCACGTCAATCGCATCGCAAAATGTAAACCCTACCGCTGCGGTGCCTGTCACAGACCTGAGGCCTTTCTTGCGAAGGAGATTGCGGGACCACTGGCAACGAATGTGGGACGCGGAAACGAATAATAAGCTCCACCTGATAAAACCACAGTTAGGATTCTGGCCCTCTGCTACAAAATCGCGCCGAACAGATGTCCTATTCTGTCGTCTCAGAATAGGACACACGTTCGGCACCCATAATTATCTGCTTACTGGAAGTGAACCTCCAACCTGTGGTAGATGCGGGGAGAGGCTGACCGTGCTCCACGTCCTTCTGGAGTGTCGGGAAGCCGAATCTGAAAGAATGAAACATTTTTCCTTAGCTTACAGACAGCACATCCCTCTTCATCCAGTAATGTTCCTCGGCCCAGAACCGCTTTTTAACACAGACACAGTCCTAGGTTTCCTCAGAGATGTCGTCTTACATGTTATTAGTCCCATGAATTCGTAGCGCCTCCTCTCTCGAGAGGATGCCACTGCGATAATTGTTTTTGCGTAGCACATGCCTCCAGGCCCTTGTGCTTGAAGGGCTCTAAGGAGGCAGTAGTGCTCTGGTATTTCTTATAATCGTGACATATTTTACCTATCGTATCATTATTTTTATATGCATCTAAATTTTCATAGTACAAGTCATACGTCATCGCCATAATTTTATCATACAGATTTTACGCACTTTTGAGCGTATATTTTAAGGCCTCTTTACAGCCACCTCACACCAACTTCATAGCAATCATAATTACACCGCAAACTCATTACCACAGACATGGCGCTCTTTGGCCACACCTGGCCCTTGCGCCATAAAACTCCACACATCATCATCACAGACCTTGGCGGCGGACGTGGCACGTCCTTTTGGCCGCAGGCGTCACGAGAACGTGATCTTTTTGGGTGAAGGCAACTGGTCAATAAACCCACATATGCTACCTGAAGGCGTCAATGTTGCCGGATTCGAGACCTTCGTTATGTAATAAACGAGAAGAAAGAGGGTTAACCGAGGGGCTCAATTTTTATTAGTCATATCATAAGAAGCCAACAAACACTGACACCAAGGACAACATAGGGGAAATTACTTGTGCTTAATAAATGAAATAAAGAAACGAAAAATTAATGGAAATTAAAGTGGATGAAAAAACAACTTGCCGCAGGTGGGAACCGAACCCACAACCTTCACATTGCGCGAAGGTTGTGGGTTCGGTTGTTGTTTTTTGTTGTTTTTTCATCCACTTTAATTTCCATTAATTTATCGTTTCTTTATTTCGTTTATGAAGCACAAGTAATTTTCTCTATGTTGTCCATAGTGTCAGTGTTTGTTGGCTTCTTATGATATAAACACTACTTAGTATTCAAATTGGATTAAGTCGGTTCATTTAAAAAAATTGTTTCATATGCTTATTAAAGAGTGACAGCATCTTGTGATATGGTTCCCGCCCGTCTTGACATAAAACATAGTTCTGCATCACTCAGGGAATTTCGCAAAGGCACTCAGGGAATTTAGAAATGTCAACTTGGTAGACACCCTGGTAAAGGGGCACTCACTTTAGAGAACCACCAGCAATGTTATCCCTGATGATTTGCTTCTTATGAACCCCTTCAGATCCCTCTGTGACCAGTGAGGTTGTACGTTGCCACACAGCAGATGTGCCTGTGAAGGTTGGGCATTCATACCTTCTCTATTTTCAGACACATTATCACTTTTTAAAAACAGCCCTTATCATTATGAGGAATTTGAGGCCATGTCAAGGGGTAAACGTGCAATGTTTTCGCGTGTTCAGCATTCTGAAAGCGCACAGTCCTCCCCTTAAATATTATCACAGTGCACTATTACTGAAAACGTTGTGACAGTTTAGCGGTGCAACTTATTTCGTACATTTTCTCTGCGGCTATGCTCAATTTTTCCATTTTGAAAACATCTAGCTGCACTGTGGCTTTATTCCACAATGCACCAAGCACTCCATTGTTGCGTTTGTATGCCATCTCTTAAGAAAGGATGAAGATGTTGAAGTTGCAGAGAGGGGATATGTAAATTTTAACTGAATTGTGATTGCCTGTGCCCTTAGCCATGCAAAGCAAGTAGCGATGAAGCATTGATGAGCGAAATTAACTATGGGAAAGTGACAAGCGTTTTTGCACAATGCTGATGCATCTTCAGAAAAGCTATATGAAATTTGCATTACCAGAATCTGCATGCTGATAATGTGTCTTTGGTTGTAGGATACATCGCATAAAGTCGTCCCTTTCAATCAGCTGGAGCAGTATTCAGGACTGATGGACAATGTGGAGCTGGTAGAACAGCCACAGCAGCAAGCAGAGCCACCAAAGTGTACTATACCATCAGAAGCATCAAGCTGCGGACAACTGCCTGCAACGTAGGCACTTCAATTTTATCGGCTTTCTTTAACTGTAATGGCTGGGTAGATTGTCATAAAATGTTGGTCACCTCTAGAAGTGACTCTTATGGATCTACTGCACTCGCATAACTATACTGGTGCAACAGTATATAGCTGCATAGTGCTTTCGTAACTGTGAATTTTGTAAGACCAAACCAGAGATTATATGTAATATTTGCATTGAGTTTCATTGTAGCTCGTGTTGTAGCAGTAACAGTAACTCCAAGCTAAGTACCACAAGAGCAAGAACTGTGCTTGCTTGCTTGCTTGGTATGGTATGGTATGGTATGGTTATAAATTTGTGGATTTTAGTGTGTTGGGGACTACATAATGTAAAACTTATCAGAAATGGAGCTTGTGGGACTAGCCTCATTTGCACAAACCTCACATGTAGGCCATCAGGTCTGGTGAAGTTGTTTGGGATTTTCCTTTCCTGCATGTATATCAACCTGATTGTACCGAGTCATTCAGCAATGCCGTTGCATGATATCACATGGGATATCAGGTCTTATAGCATTTCTTGATGTTTGCCATCATTGTCATTGGGTGACCCAAGCTTCATGCTTGCATCATTAAGTTAGTATCGGGTCTGGTGGTGTGGTCATTGAGTAGGAAAGAATACTGATGTTCAGTTATTAATGGTAGGGGGGTGGTAAAGTCATTTTATGAGCGTATGTGGTACTGAGGTGATGTGTTTTTGTCTGAATGCAAGCTTGGTTAAGTGGACCAAAGTTAATTTTATTCCTATTCAAATTTGTTTTAAGGAAGGGATTCTGTTGCCTTGTTGCAGGAGTGTCTTCGAGGGCCATTATGGATTTGATGTGACTTGTTCATCACAAACCAAATCTACTAAAAGCGTCAGTTGGACGGTGAGAACCCCTTTTTTGAGCTCTGTTAAACTTTTTGATGTCTTGTGTAGGCTATGCTTTAATTGCATACTCTACTCTTTTTAGTATAATATTATGACACTTAATAACACCTTTGAAAGTCCTGATCCTAAAAAATTATGGAGTTTTACATGTCAAAACTACTTTCTAATTATGAGGCACGCCGTAGTGGAGGGCTCCGGAAATTTCGACCACCTGGGGATTTTCAACGTGCACCTAAATCTAAGTAGGTGGGTGTTTTCACATTTCGCCTCCATCGAAATGCGGCCGCCATGGCCGGGATTCAATCCCGCGACCTCGTACTCAGCAGCCCAACACCATAGCCACTCAGAAACCACGGCGGGTACCTGATTCTTGATTCAACCTGGACAGTTCGGTTAAGAGCTTTCATGACACTGCCTAAGTAGACTAAAGTTACAGTTAGATGCTTGCATCTGAATGTGCATGGGCATGTGTGAGGCACCCGGGACCTTTGGTGACGTGAAATAATTGTTATGATCACATGCTAGTTTCAGCAAAATGAACTTGTGTGTGCTTCGTGTGCCAATCTGCTTTCTGTCAGTGTTCACTGTTGTAAATGTCAATACTTGCTGTGAAAATGAAAAAGAAAATGGCAATAACTTTAAAGTAATCTGGATGCAGCTGAATCGCATCAAACTGAATAGCACACCATAACACCGCACTTTTGGTTGTCATTATATGTTCACATTTGAAGTGCACTGTCTCAAACGCAATGGATTTGTCCCACCACTTTATCCATTGTTCAAAACTGTTCAGCAACCCTTGCAAACTGATGACCCCCAGTACTTTCATTGTTTTCTTCATCTCCTCCAAATCATGAAAATGTGTTCTTTGAAGCTCTCATTTGTCTTGGAAATAAGACAAGGGGCAAGGTATGGGAAATGGAGCGTGTGAGGTAAGGTAGGGTTGTCATGCTGTTTTAGTGTGGAAGTGCACCATGCACAACCCTGTGTAGGCGAGAATGTTGCCGTGGTGCATCAAGGAACCGACATTCTGTGTAAACATACTTGGTGACTCACCTTGTCGTACAAATTTGAAATGAGCAAGCTCTTCAGTAAAAGAGGACAGAACTTAATACAGGCATTCTGACATCTGCCATCGCAAAATCGATACACAGGGAGAAAGAGGCTCAAAAGAAATCAATGCAGTGAGCAGGCAAAATTATACATAAGATTGTTGCTTGGCCAACAGATGGGGATGGTATTGCAGTATGAGTGCCACTATATTAGCTACTTTCCTGCCTGGTAAAAAAATCCTTGTTACTTTTCAGTCAGCCGTTGTATGTGGGATCAGTGGCAGTGCTGTTGAGGATACTAATTAGAAAAATTGGTCATTTGCTTCACTGACTTGAAATCTTTCGTTCACCTCAAACCTAACAAAAAGAAATACCCTTAAAGAAAGTGTATCCTAATAAAAAATTTTTCAAACTGATATTGGTCTATTGTCTCAAATGACTCCCTAATTCTCTATATACTTGTCATTTCGTTTACAGTATGATGAGGGTCGCCGGAAACTCTTTGCGAACATGGGTGTGGTATGCCCGTTTCGCATCTCTGTCACCAGGACTCCACCTCCAGGCACAGTGGTGCGGGTGATGGCAGTCTACTCGCAGCCAAATGATGCCATGAATGTGGTGAAGCGCTGCCTTGTACACAGGGTTGAAACTGACAAAGATAACCACGGTGAGGTGACTTGCTATCCTGGCTATCGAGGCTAGTAGGTCATTATGCAGTCCAGAACAGAGAAGCAGCACTGATAGTGACAGCACTTCATATACAGCACTTCATGTATGAAAGCTTTTGTACCCTACCCCCATTGCATAGATCCATCAGGATGTGAAACCTCGTTAAACCGTAGTTGGCTGTATCTCAGAAAAAGTATGTACTAAACAGTAATAGTGCTTAACCGAAATAGCATGAGATCGCCCACTTACCTGTCAGAAACAGAACTCGGAGAGAGTGCGATGAAAGGGCAAAAACATGCACTATTTATTCACTTCGTGCGCCAAAGTCTTATTATTGTTTCATGCCGTGGCGACTTAGCAGCGATGACAGCAGCCTCAAACTCAAAGCAGCGAGCCCGCTTTTCAGCAAGCTCCCTCTTCTCGACAAACACTCGCATGGCAGATTCCTTGTTTTGCATTGCATATTCTCCGTGCACGGGCGCAGTAGCGCTGTAGATGTCGCGAGGCGCCTTTTTCATTGCGGGGTGCTATTCTTGTTGTGACGGTTGCATTCATGAGGCTGACATAATGCATAGCTTCTGCCACTGTCGAGCCTGAATCGCCCGTGCCGTCGCTTTCCGTGTCGTCCTCATCGCTGTCGTTAGGCGACACTTCGGCAACAACAGAGGCAACGATGGCATAAAGTTGAACCTCGTAGTTGACATCTGACTGTCGCAGCAGCGCTGCTGAGCAACTTCGTCACATTCCAAATTCCACACACCGTAGTCAACGGTAGATCCCTGTCACGTGGCAGCGCCAACTTCTTCGGGCCACATTCGATAGTAGAACGATGACCAATTTTTCTTCTATGCTAAGCACTTGGTGTTTTTATCTGAGCTTTGGCATAACATGGGTCCTAGCTTGCATGATGCCACAACTATGGCCACAACGCTCTTTGGCATGGCGCTGAAATGATATTGATGTGGCTTCACACGGAAGCACTTAGGGCACTTGGAGGCCGTCGTCCCAATTTCTGAGGCTTGTTCTGCCAGGCCGCCCAATGGGGACGGCGCACTGCCATGATTGCACAATGAAAAGTGGAAGCACTACGTGCTAACTGATACGTGCGCAATAAGCTGGTACAGTTCATACGGATACAAAACGCATTATGTTCAATGGCTGCTGAGTCGGAGATTTGACTTTGTTACTTTTAAAACGAAACTGTTGTTTAAGCGGGTACGGTTTAACGAGGATTTACTGTATATCATTAAAATTCCAAAAGCACACTAAAGAAAGGCCACATACTTTCAAAAGTTTAATCTAGGAGGCTAAGTTAGCTATTAGTCTGCTTGTGTCATTTGTGCATTTTGAGGGTCATTAAAATGCAGTTAAACATTTCTTGTGCCATTTTGACAGCATTGGGCTGCTCAGCCTGTGCCTAGAAGCGACTGTGAAGTATGCAGTGCATGCCTGCATGTCTTATTTCTGCCGTATCCTGCCCATTGGATACCAGTTTTGATAAGTGGGAATGATAGAATGCAAGTGTCTTGGGTCTAAATCAAATACAGTCACCAATTTTTTGGACAATTAGGGGGCTATATGTTTGAATATAATCACTCAGGTAAAAAAGGATTCGAATGATAAAATAATTCAGTTGTGTTTTGTGATATCATTATTATAGAAAATTCGTTTACAGACTTGCTCAGTTTTGTGCTTCAGTGAAGGAATACGGTACAGTAAAACTCTATTAACTTGAAGCCATTATAATAGGATAAAATTGTGAGACACCTGAAGTTTCAAGGCAAGCAAAATCAGGAGAATGAATCAGGTGGGGAATAGCCTAGACAAAAAGCTAGAAATGTGTATCTTGAAAAAATCTGTTGCCCTCTGGCTGTGCACAGACCACATGGAGCCTTTTCAAAACGAGGCCATTAATATTCTCCGTCAAGCACTTTTGTGTGACTCGGCACTGGACACGTCGGCAACTATGGGATGTTATGTTACTGCTACTGTGCAAAGACGGTGTGCGAGGCACGGAGTCAGGTCAACGATTGATCCTAACACTAGGTTTGAGCCCCATCGTTGGAGTAGTTCATAACCGGTCCCGGGCATGAAAAAAGGTGACGTTGCGAAATGAGTTCTGGACAACTTCACTTAGCTGAAATTGAACTGAGAAAAAGTGCAACTTTCACGCCTTTAGCAGACGTCCGTGAGTGATGTGCTGTTTACACCTCACTGTTGTGCGAGCATGAAGCGAGCATCCTTATCAAGCAGCAATCTCACTAAAGCTATGCTTCTAGCACACATGCCCGCATGGTCTGATCATTCCTGTTCAATAGCAGCAATCTGTAATTTGCCCTTTAGGTGCACAGATTTCTTGCCTGTGCACATGGAGTTGAGTCAGGGAAGGAGGTAACACACAAACACCATGGCCTTGAATAAGTACATTTTATTGTATTACACATGTAATTAGCTGTGTGACTTTTTATTGTTAGGATGGTGCTCTTTCTGTCAAAGACATTGTTTCTTTGCAGACCAAAATGCACCACCTGCACATCTTATCAGGTGTGTGAACCCAAGCACACAATACCATGAGGATAAGACAACTGGCCGTCACAGCATCACGGTCTTGTATGACAGACCTGAAGGTGTGTGTTAAGTCACTTCTAAAAGTATCTTTAGTTGCCAAATGCTGCAATCATGCTGCAAGTCTTATTTACAGGAGCTGAGGGGCTGCAAGAGGCTTACTTGCAGCTACCTAAAGCATTCTGCCTGTTCTATTCTTTCTCTGAAGTTATTCTCGTTTCCCTCATACTGTCAACATAGTCAAAATAAAAATGAAATAAAACATGGGTGCAAAGTGCTCTTTAATTGCATATTGTCGAAGTTATTAGATTGTACTGACAAGATTTGTTCTGTACATATCCAAGACCGATTTTGCAGTGCTGCTTTATGTGGCCCACTTCACAACTATGCACAGTGTTTTCCTTGCATTCTTCTTGGGTCTCCCCATGTCGTCTTTCTTGACAGTGCTGTTGTGATGTTTGTGTGCCCAGCTGAAATGGCCTACACAGTCTACCATCTACGCTTCATGTGCCTGAGTTCGTGCAATACAGGCATGAACCGGCGTGCTGTCAAGCTTGTCTGGACCCTTGAGCACAAGTGAGTAAATATTGGCGATGTATGGGGCAGGGTTATGATGTTTAGGTTAGCTGCCAGTCACTCTTGTCCTTAAAAAGAATGAAAAATCAAATTGTTATAACTCATCATCATCTGCAGCGGTTGCCTATCTTATGTACAGTGCAGAACTAAGGCCTCCCCCTGCCATCTCCAATTACCCTTGTCCTGCGCTAACCAATTCTAACTCGCACCCGCGAATTTGTTAATTTCATCGCCCCACGTAGTCTTCTATCGTCCTCGACTGCATTTCCCTTCTCTTGGCACCCATTCTGTAACCCTAATCGTCCACCAGTTATCTAACACGTGCATTAAATGACCTGCCCAGCTCCATTTTTTTCTCTTAATGTCAACTAGAATATTGGCTGTACCCATTTGCTCTCTGATCCAAACTGCTCTCTTTCTCTTAACATTATGCATAGCATTCTTCGTTCCATCCCTCTTTGCGCGCTCGTTGACTTGTTCTCAAGCTTCTTTGTCAGTCTGAGTTTCTGCCCCATATGTCAGCATCGGTAATATGCACTAATTGTACACATTCCTTTTCAATGATAATGGTAAGCTTCCAGTCAGAAGCTGACAATGGTTGCCGGATGTGCTCCTCCAACCCATTCCTATTGTGTGAATTTCCTTCTCATGGTCAGGGTTCCCTGTCATTAATTGACCTAGGTAAACATACTCCTTCACTGACTCTAGAGGCTGACTGGCAATCCTGAACTCTTGTTCCCTTTCCTGACTATTCATGATTAGTGGCGCCTGACACCAGCAAAAGATGCAGCGGACGAGTGAGGCTGTACTAATGCCGGTACAACCAAATTAGGAAGGCCCGCTACGCTTCAACAAAGACACACCCTCATCAGAACAGGAATTGGCCTCCCTGGTACAGTATTCGGCCACTACCTCCCTCATGATTCCTACAATTACTGGCAGGTTTCAAGAAGGGATACTCTACAATGGATCACATTCATGTCATCAATCAGGTAAACGAGAAATTCACAGAATACAATCAGCCTCTCTATATGGCTTTCATAAATTACGAAAAGGCATTTGATTCAGTAGAACCAACAGTCGTAGAGGCACTACGTAATCAAGGAGTACAGGCCACTTACGTAAATATCTTGGAAAATATCAACAGTGATTCCACAGCTACGTTAATTCTCCACTAGAAAAGCAGGAAGATACCTTTAAAGAAATGAGTCAGACAAGGAGACACAATCTCTCCAATGCTATTCACTGCGTGCTTGGAAGAAATATTCAAGCTATTAAACTAGGAAGGCTTAGGAGTAAGGATCGACGGCGAATATCTCGGCAACCTTTGGTTTGCAGATGACATTGTTCTTTTCAGCAACACTGGAAACGAGCTACAACAAATGATTGTGGACTTTAACAGAGAGAGTGTAAGAGTGTTATAAACTAGGGGTGTGTGAATGCTGAATAGTAGATTTCAAATCCACTATCAAATCGAATCAAGAAAGAAAAGCTGAATATTGAATCGAATATTATAAAATCTTTCACATAATTTAATGCTTCTAAATTTTGGGCAAAAATATACTGTGCTGTGCATGCTCAGAACTCTCATATCATTAGATAGCAAGAATCTGGCGAGTTATCAGTAACATAGTTCCATAGAAATCAAGACATACAGTACGGCCTAGTGTTATAAAGGGAACACCAAATTAGTATGCCAACGCTCATTATAGGGCTTCTACTATATGAATGTCTGGAAAATGTTTTTTTATCAATAGAATTTTTGTTTATTGAATCAGGCGCTTTTCTTTTTTTTTTTTACTCTGAAAGTGATTAATTAGTGACGAGTTGTTGTACTGAATACCTATAAGGTCCTCAGTTTAATAGTGTACCTGGGTTTTACAGCAATATTTTATTTATTGCATAGAAAGTTGTGCTTTCCAGTTTAGTTTCTTTTTCCAAAATGCAGAAGGGCTATTCCAGCTTATTATGGCAGGTGGGTTATCGTAAGGCCAGTCTTTTCAACAGAAAAAGGACCTCGCATCGATGTGACTCACGTTGCTGATGCCTACTGTAAAGAGCAGGCAACATCTGCTCCATTTCATGGTGAGGTACGGTGTGATTTGCCACCTGTCAAATATTCTACAATTTGCAGTGTCACGGCAAGTTCACGCAATGCTTCCCCTTTTTTTGCGCCTCTACCTTCAACAGCCATTGCAGCGTTCGCGTGGTGTGTGTGTGTGATACCTGCATCAGGCTTACGTTGGGGAGTACTTGCAGTGACAAAGTCTGCTAGCATGCCAACCAGGGCAGCGTGTCCGCAGCGTATTCGGCTGTCCTTTTGTGGCGAAAATGAAATGAAGCACTCGCTTGGGAGGCATCGAGCAGGAGGGGCTCTGTGGCGCATGCGACATGTGGCACTGCATGGGTCTCTACACCGAATATATCAAATATTTGAGAAATTGAATAGTAGATATTCGATATGCAAATTGAAATATTTGAAATTCACTATTCGATTTGTGTTATTTGATATTCACACACCCCTAGTTATAACCAATCATTGCTGTAACTGGACTGCCGTAATAAAAATCTGCCGAACATACCTTTGCAACTCCAAAGCCAAATTTGCCACTTGCACTTAAGATTGGACACAGAAAGTAGGCTGTGAAAAATAAAATGTTTATTTATACCTCTAGACATGTGTCAAGCCTTAGGCATACTGAAACAGCCTGTAATCTGCACTCAGGTTCACAACCATGGTGTGCATCGCGTCCAGCTGCTGCACAAACACTAGCGGAAATCTTTTAGCGTACGAGAAATCAACGCTCGACGACAGCACGCTGCGTGAACATCAGGGGTCAAAGATGGGACATTGTCAATCTCATCATCACTGCCACCTCTGTCATTGCCGCCATTGCGCACGCCTTTCGTCTGTCGTGACAGCGATCGCCTTGTCGGAGATCTCTTCACACAACGAGGCAGCACTATATGCGCTCAAAAGCTGCTTCATCGAAACACCACCTGTTTCATTGTCAGTAGCGACGTGCTCCCAGAGCTCGATAAACGGCAGCGGATTGCATCGTGTTGGTTTCACTATCACTGGGTTCTCGCCCTGGCACACAAAGCCTGCCTTTCTGAAACAGTTGTTTATCATGGAAAAGGGTCTCTAACTCTTCTTCTGTTGATCGGCATGGCCACTGGTTCCAGCCTTCATGATCGCGGCGCACCCAGTTTTCAGAATAATCGACAGCGCGAGCTCATACTTCTTTGAGTCTTGAAAATTTGCAGCTTTGTCTCGAGCAACATGGCTTGGTGCTTTGTAGGCAACATCTTCTACAAACTGCGCTGTCCACCCTGTCCACTGCTTCGTGTCGGCATAAACAAACCATGGAATTAAAAGCAGGAGACTACGGAGAGACAAAAAAAACTTTTAACCACACAGAATGGTAGCACTTGCCTGGCAACAGAGAGTTGAAAAATTGGCTCATTTTTTAAACATACATACAGTGTCGTAAATATGCGGCGTCAACCATTTGGGACTTGTTCACAGCACCATATGTTCACGTCTTTGACCCTCAAAGGGGCTAAGTGATTATTGGGAAGCCACAAGTAAATAATTTCCGGGGGTATTAGGCCACAGTTTCAGAGGTTCCTGAAACGGCTTCACAGTTGCATGCTCGACGAAGCAAAAAAAAAAAGGGCATTTTCTAAGTAATTCATGGTGTTGTTCACAAATTGGGTCGTTGGATTGCACTTCTCATTGTTATTGACATGGTACCTACTTTGGCTTTTGTTTTACTGAGGAACTTTTTGCAATGCACAAGAGTGCGAGAGCACGTGTGGACTACCAGGCATGTACTCAAATTAATAAATTGCATGGCTTGTTCAAAATTTATGCATTGGAGGAGTAAAAGAGCAAGTACATTGTTCTTCAAGTTGTGCATACAAAGCGAGGAACCACGGGTTGCAGAGCACAGCACTGTCTGCGGTTAGCATGCATGTTAACCACGAACATTGCTGCTAACCACGCAAGTCACTTTTCATATTGATTATTCTAATGTAGAGTATATTGCAAGTTACTCTATTTCAATCTTTTATTTATGCTGAGTAGTGCCCACATCGTCTATTAAATGCTAGCGCTGGGGCAAAAATGAAGAAAACACAAGTACACGACTGTACAGATAATTTCCAACAGAAAATATACTAACGTCTGCATGATGCATGTGATAGCTCAAATAATGCTAGAACAATTTTTGTGACCAACACAGTGTGTAAAAAAGAACTCTACTGACAAGTTCGAAAATTCAAAGGTTCTTGTGTATCCAAACAAAAATGTGCGCATGGTGTCAACTGCTCTGTTAGTACATCTATATCACTGCATGCATGCTACCACACAATTGAGGCTATGGTGTGGCAGTTTTAAAGTAAAGCACATTTGAAGCACATCTAGACAAGCACAGGTGGAAAGCTTGCTGAAAAGCCCCAACTAAAATTTTGTTTGATGAATAGATGACTGCACTGCAAATCAAGATCCAAGAGCGAATTTGGTAGGTGGTATCTAGTTGCATACTCAATTTTTCTTCGCAAATGGCACGGGAAACAGTAATGCAGAATCGGCAAGAGGTAGCAGTGCCACAGAAAAAATGACATCGCATACTGTAAAGCCATTTTGCAGCAAAATATGTAAATGCAGCATCTCACACCGCTAATGGATGATATAAAATGATGGATGGATGCATGGTATGAGCGCCCCCTTTGACATGGGGCTATGGGTTGCACCACCATGCTCGTTTTGTATTTATATATTGTTACACGAAGGGACTAGTCCTTAGACGAGCAACTATTTACAGGTGATATTTACAACGGTGGTTGCAGCGCTGACCGGTTAGATTCACAGCGCGAGCCCAGTTCGTTCTTCCTCATCTTTTCTCGGGTGATGGCGCCCACGCGCCTCGTTCAAACAATCGGATACCACACGCGTGTAGCATAATCCCCCAGCGGCAAAAGCGACATCCCAGAGTGTCTAAATGTCATCACTGAGAGGGTGGTACTGCTTCAGTCGTGTAACATGCACGATATCACTGGACTGGGAAGCAGATGGGGCATCAGGGGCGATCTTGTAGGTGACGGGAGTCGCGGCACGAAGCACTCGGTATGGGCCTGTGTAACGAGACAGCATTTTTTTCGGACAGGCCGACCTGACGTGACGGAGACCATAGAAGCACCAAAGAACCAGGCGGGAGCTGCATGTCTCGGTGTCGCTGGTCGTACAAACGCCTTTGACTCTCTTGGGATTTCAGAAGGCGGTCAGGGGCAATTTCCCTTGCGTGGGCACCACGGGCGATGCCGTCAAGCGCATATTCACTGATCGGGTCCATGTGAACAGGGAGGGTTGTGTCAAGGGGCAGTGCTGGTTCTCGGGTGAACAGAAGGAAAAATGGGGAATAACCGACTGTGTCGTCGCACGAGGAATTATTGGGGGAAAGCTCCACCACTGGAAAAGCAGACGCCACCGTCGGCGTCCGCTTGACGACGTGGCATGAGGGATCACGTGGACACAGCAGCCGTGTTGGCTGCTTCGGAAGCACCGAAGCGAGCTGAAAATGAGTTTAAAGTCAGCCCTTACCTGCAGAAGACAGCTGCCATCCCAAAGTTCCAGCAGCCCATCCACAAGAAGGCAGTGCGTAGATTCCTTGGCATGTGTGCCTATTACAGGCGCTTTGTCAAGGGCTTTTCACGCATTGCTGAGCCGCTTACACATCTACCGTAAATACCGGAATATAGGTCGAACTTCTTTTCAAAAACCATTGCAAAAAGTCGACCCTCATCTTATATACCGGACATTGGCTGAAAAACTACGGAAATCTTGCAACAGTGGGCGGATGAAGTAAACAGCCACCTTCGCCATCGCCATCAACAGCGGCGTGGCGTGGCGGCATTGTGGCTCCGTCACTTTGTGTTTCACAAAGTTATATTGGTTCAAGGCTGCTTTTTCACATATTGTTTAAAAATGAGCGGAAGCCGACGGCAATTCACCGTCGCCTTCAAGAAAAAGGCAATTGAGTACGCGGAAGCCCACGGCGACCTGGCGGCACAGTGCAAATTTGGAGTATCCGAAAAGAGCATTCGGTACTGGCGGAGACAGAAGCAGCTGTTGGTTGCTTACAGCAACCAAAAGAAAACGGCATTTTGTGGGTGGACTGCAGCGTATCCACAACTGGAAACCGAGGTTGCGGAGTTTGTCCGGGAGCTGCGTGTAAGATGGCTGCCTGTGACTGCCAAACCCATCTGTTTGAAAGCGGGTCAGTCCAGATCGCGCGCGCCTCTGGACTGACGAGGGCATAATTCAAGGGCTCGCCATCTT
This sequence comes from Dermacentor variabilis, assembly GCF_050947875.1. Classification (NCBI taxonomy): domain Eukaryota; kingdom Metazoa; phylum Arthropoda; class Arachnida; order Ixodida; family Ixodidae; genus Dermacentor; species Dermacentor variabilis. Next base: position 15,938,520 of record NC_134570.1, read on the forward strand.
GGGTGCGACGATTCATGAAGAGGAAGGGCTTTGCACTGCGGCGCCGTACTTCTGTGTGCCAGAAACTGCCCGAAGAATTCGAAAACAAGCTCATCGAGTTTCAGCAATATTTTGCTTCGGCAGCAACGCGACTACATGATGGGACAGATTGGAAACGCCGACGAAACTCCAGTGTGGTTCGATATGCCCTCAAGCCGGACTGTTTCCGAGAAAGGAGCCAAGCAAATCAAGCTTCTAACGGGCAACGGGCACTCCCGGTTCACTGTGATGCTCGCGTGGACAGCTGATGGGAAGAAGCTGCCCCCTTTCATCATTTTTAAAAGGAAAACATTGCCGAAAGAGGAATTCCCACGTGACGTCATCATCCGGGTTAATAAAAAGGGTTTCATGAACGAATCGTTGATGCAGAAATGGGTCCGGCTCGTCTGGAAGCGGCAACCTGGTGCTCTCTTTGAGCGAGCGAACATGCTCGTTCTTGACTCTTTTCGAGGCCACCTCGCAGCCAACGTAAAGCGGGTCCTGTGTGACGGCAAGACGGACCTCGTGGTCATCCCTGGTGGACTGACATCTGTGCTGCAGTCACTAGACGTTGTGCTAAATAAGCCGTTTAAAGATAGAGTGCGCGAAGTCTATAATAAATGGATGCTGGGCGATAACCCGACTACCCCCATCGGCCGTCTGCGACGTCCACCGCTTGCGACTGTTTGTGGCTAGGTGTGGTCGGCGTGGAAATCTCCCCAAAGAGATGGTGCGCATGTCTTTTAGAAAATGCAGCATAAGGAACGCGCTGGACGGCACAGAGGACGATGCTCTATGGGATGTGGGCAGCGAGAAGCACTCGTCATCCGACTCTTGTTCGGACGACTCTGATTCGGAGTAGCGCTTGCGCACTTCGTGCCTTTCTGGGTACTGCACACCCGGCCAATTTTTAACAGTATCGCGCGACCATCGACCCGCGTGTTTGTCAGCACCTTATCATCACGGCACGGAGTGGCGAAATAGCGAAAGTAAGCGCATGTGTACACGTGCGCGTGTCTGAGTGAGTGAGTGAAGTAACTTTATTTTGGTCCAGAGAAGACGCAGGGGAGACCCCGCGCCACCCGGCTAGTCCCACGTAGGGACTGCCAAGCCGAGCTTGACGGCCCGATCGCGGGCACTCTGGACGGCCAGGGTTTGGTCGTTGAGTTCGGGGCTGCCCAAGAGCGCAGCCCACCTATCCTCGCTGAAGGAGGAGCCGATGGCTTCACACTCCCACAACACATGGTCCAATGTTGCCCTTAGTCCACAGGCAGGGCAGTCCGCACTGGGATATCTTTCGGGGTATATGGCATGAAAAACCGCGAGGTTAGGGTACGCACGGGCTTGTAAAAGTCGAAGGGTAACCGCCCGCGCCGTACATAAGGCGGGGTGCGGGAGGGGGAAGACCCGTCTTGACAGATAGTAGTGCGTAGTGATCTCATTAAACGTAAGCAAGGGTTCCCCGCGGGGCTGAGGGACTGCTGAGGCGGCGCGGTCAGTGAGTCCTCGCGCGGCCTCGTGTGCGCCCTCGTTAGGGTTAGAGGGAGAACCCTCAATCGACCCCAGTGAGCGGGAAACCAAAATAAAGAATGCGGAGGGATACTTTTGGCGCTTTGGAGAATGCGGAGGGCCTGGGGGGAGACCATGCCGGTTTGGTAGGCCTTAATGGCTGCCTTGGAATCACTATATATTGCCTCTCTGCGACCATCGAGCACAGCCAGCGCGATTGCAACCTGTTCGGCTACCACGGGCCTTGAAGTGCGTATCGTAGCGCAGCAAGTGAGCCTTGAATTGAAGTCTACGATGGAGACGGCGAATGCCTCTTGTTGGACATATGCCGCGGCATCCACGAAGCTTGCCTCAATGTGGTTATTGCGGACATGCTCGAGTAGAGCTCTACCCCTGGCCCGACGTCTGCCGACGTTGTTTGCGGGGTGCATATTGCGGGGCAGGGGCGCGATGTGCAGTTGAGACCTGATGTCGCTGGAAATCCGCATGGCGTCAGGGCACTGGTCGACAGGATTGAGGCCCATCTCGTCGAGTATCTTGCGGCTCGTCGGGGTGCCGGATAGCCTGAGCAGCTGTGAGTGCTCTTGTGCCTCGATAATCTCTTCGAGCGTGTTGTGGACTCCGAGCTTCAACACGTTTTCGGTTTGGGTGCTTGCAGGCAAGCCGAGGGCAAGCTTAAAAACCTTTCTGATGAGTGAATTGAGCTTGTTCCTCTCAGCCACATGCCAATTATGCATGGCCGCCGAGTATGAAAGGTGGCAGAGAACAAAAGCATGTATAATGCGGATGAGATTTTCTTCCTTGATTCCCCGGTGCCTGTTGGCGATCCTCCGAATGAGGCCGAGAGCACTCTCCGTCTTGGCGGTGATCTTTCTGAGTGCGGTTCCATTGGAACCGTTAGACTCTATATACATCCCCAATATTCGGAATGAGTCCACTCTAGACACCGGAGACCCGTCACCAGTGAAAAGCCGTATTTCGCTTTCGGACGCCGGTTTCCAATCACGATGGCCGCCACCTCTGGGTCTTTTCTTGTAGAGAAGTAGCTCAGATTTTGATGGAGAACATCTGAGCCCAGTGGGGCGGAGGAAGCGCTCGGTCGCATCGATGGCGCTCTGCATGGCGGCTTCAACTTGGCCGTCGCTCCCGCCGATGCACCAGATGGTGATGTCATCTGCGTAGATAGTATGGTTGATTCCTTGAATCTTCGCGAGCTCCTTAGAAAGCCCGACCATTGCGATGTTAAATAATGTTGGCGAGATGACTGAGCCCTGAGGCGTGCCGCGTGAACCGAGGGTGATCTCTTGCGAAAGGTATCCTTCGATCTTGAGCTTGGCAGTTCTCTGGCTAAGGAAGGATCGGACGAAGTCGTAGACCCTCTTCCCGAGCCCGAGGCCGGCAATAGACTGGAGAATGAACTCGTGTGAAATATTGTCGAATGCCTTCTGCAGGTCTAGTCCAAGGATGGCTCTGGTATCTCCCGTGCTCCGGTCGATGATCTGATGCTTTATCAGTTTCATGGCGTCCTGTGTCGAGAGGCCGGCTCTGAAACCAATCATATTGTGGTTGTACATGTCATTGGCCTCGATGTGCACCTTGAGCCGATTGACCAGGGCATGCTCTGCAACCTTACCAACGCAGGACGTCAGGGCAATTGGTCTTAGATTCTCTATTCCTGGTGCTTTACCGGGTTTGGGGATGAGTACCGTGCAGGCCGCCTTCCACTGTGTGGGGACCTGTCCACTGCGCCAGACTTCATTAATCCTTTCAGTGAGGAAGTCGATCGACTCATCATTGAGATTCCTCAGCATCCTGTTAGTGACGCCATCTGGACCAGGGGCAGATTTGACGTTGAGTGAGAAGAGGACATCTCGGATCTCGGCCGCGGTAAAGTCCTGGTCCAACTCCGGCACCGCACACCCCGCGTAGTCCGGGAACTGGGTAGGGGCAGAGCTATCCGCGACCGGCAGGTACTTGTCTATGAGCCTGTCGACAATCGACACTTCCGGGGTAGAGTCCGTAGCGAGGTGGATGGCTCGCGCGAGGGATCGTCTCTGGCTGGATCTGGTGCTGCCCTCATCGAGAAGGTGTTTGAGCAGACCCCAGCTCTTGCCTGATCTGAGCTGACCCTCGACGGATTCGCAAAGCTCATCCCATTGTTGCTTACACAGGTTCTTGCAGTGATGTTCGATCTGCCTGTTAACTTCCGAAACCTTCTTGTGGAGCCGCCTGTTATGCCTCTGCCCCTTCCATCTCGTGAGGAGGGCTTGCTTGGCTTCCAGCAGGTGCGCCAATCTGCTATCCATCTTGTCAACGTCGAGCTCAGTGACGACCTCCTTGGTTGCCGCCGTGGCGTCATCCCTGATCCCTTTGCACCAACCTTCAAAATCTGTCTCCCCTATCGGCGTGCGCTCGGCTCTGATCTTGCGGAAAACGTCCCAGTCGATCAGCTTGAATTTCCTCGTCTTATAGCGGGCTATCGGGAGGGAGACTTCGATGACGTAGTGGTCACTTCCGAGGTCTAGAGCCGTGTTGATCCACTTGACCTCCCCTACGTTCTTGACAAAAGAGAGGTCTGGGGTAATGTCCCGGCATGCGAAGTTGCCTCTCCTAGTGGGGAAGTCCTTATCGGTGATAAGGGTCAAGTCCAGTTCCATCGCAGTCTGCCACAGTTCGCGTCCCTTGGGCGTGTCATGGGTGTACCCCCACACCTTATGTGGAGCGTTGAAATCCCCGACGATGACAAGGGGGTGCCCACCGGCCAGGCTGACGGCCCTCTTGAGGAGAGAGTTCGCCCTCACCCTGCGGTAGCTGGGGCTGCAGTATACATTGAGGATATAAAGGCTGTTTCTTCTGAGGCCCTTTCTGGGTGGGTTCATGAGGATTTCAGTCATGACGTACTCGATGCCATCACCAACTGGGCCGAGGTCGCGAGAGAGGCAATTGTACCTTTTGCTGACAAGGGTAGCAACTACCCTACCTCCTGAATGTGAGGATACTACCAGATAACCTGCGAGTTTGATAGGAGTACTAGTTGCAACTTCCTGAATAGCGATGATTTTGGGCTTAACCGTGAGAGTTCTTAAATATTGCTGCAGAAGCGGCTTCTTGTTGGGAAACCCTCCGCAGTTCCATTGCCAAATACTAAAGTTCTCGTCCGCACTATCCATGGCTAGGCTGAGAGGAGGCTTGAACGGCCCTGAGAATCGCGCCCTCCGTCGGTGGTGCTAGTACATGACGTCGTGCTGCGACTTGCGAAGGAGCGGGGCTGGGTTCTCTCCTGGCATCGACCTCCTCTAATTTGCTTATTCATACACTGAGTGCACCTAAGCCCATTTTTGGGTGCGATATAGCTTCCTGGACCTTTTCTAAGCTAGCCTGCATGCTGGCGAAAGCATTCTTGAGTTCTGAGAGCAATTTTGTAGTCTCGTCTTCCTCTCTGTTCTCTACCGCTCGACGCTTGGGCGCGCGCGCCGCATGGGATGTCTCGGATGTATCCATGGCGACCGGGGCCAAAGGGGGTTGCGGCGAGGAGGGTGAAAGCGCGAGTTTCCTAATCTCCGCCATCTCCGCAGCTAGCCTGCACATTTCTTGTCTAACCTGCGCGTTTTCTTTCCTCAACTGCTCGTTAACTCGTTGCAACTCCTCGAGCTCGTGTGCGTGGTGCGAATCGCGAGGCGGGTCGTCACCTCTTGGACCCTCACGTCCCCCTCGAACCTTGTCGGCCCAGGAGAGCGTGAACTTGCTTCTAAGGGCGGTGGGCATGCGGGAGCGGGACCTGGTCCGCCTCGACGTGTCGCGCCCCGGCCTGGAGCTGGAGCGAGGCCGAGAACCGGAGCGTCCCCGGGAACAGGCCCGTCCTCTGGACCCACGGCGGGAGCCGGAACGTGCCCTGGAGGCGGAGTGGCCCCTGGATACGGAACGGACTCTCGAGCGGCCCCTGGAACGGGAGCGTCCTCTGCGCTGAGCACCCGGAGTGGACGAAGCCTGGACGAGTTCCGCAGTGTCCGAGCGCTGATGAGGGGACGGTGACACGGCACCAGCCATCTTGGCGCGCTCACTGCGACGATGACGCACGATGTATGGGATCTTGAATCTCTGAGCACAGTCCTTATTAGCCGTGAGATGCTGGCCACCACAGAGCTTACACTTGGGGGTGCACTGATGCTGCTCATCGGGACTAGGGGCACCACAGCCACGGCAAATAGCGTCAGCTGGATTGGGACACACGTCGGCGCGATGACCGAGGCGGCCGCACGTATAGCACACGTCGAGTTGCTTGCGGTAGAGTGAGCACTGCATGAGTAACGGTCCATACCTGACAAAGTTCGGTACACGATGCCCGTCGAATGCGACGATGACCGTGCCGGTTTGAGCTATTCTCTTCGCTGCTAAGGCGAGTGGATTATTGGTGTTGACAATCTTGGCATCGATGATGTCAGGGCCGTCTTGAAGAGGGATGTTGCGGATCACTCCCTTGCACGTGGAGTGCGGGGCCGTCTCGTAGGCACTGAGCTCATATACCTTGCCCGAGATGAGCATCTGCTTCATTCGGATGTAGCGGTTTGCATTCTCGCGCTTGGGAGTACTAGCAACCATAATATTTTGCTGTAGATTCGGGCATAGAGTATCTTGGCATAGATCTTCCTGACTAATGCCAGCGGCGGCGAGTATTGCGTCAGCCACCGTAACAACACCAATCTTGGAGATATTGAGTCCACCTCGCGGCCTGATCACAATCTTGATATCATCTCGAGGAAGTGAGGGCATTCGTCCCGCTCGTATCACTCTGGATTTTAGCGCAGCACCGCCTGATTTGCCACGTCGCGCTCTCGGCTGGGGCTCGGCAGTGTCAGCCGTGCGTGTTTTGGCGCCAACTCTTCTGGCCCCCGCAGACTGCCAGCCTTGATCTTGGGTAACCTCTTCCGGGGAGATATCCTCCCCCGCCACTTGATACTCCATCTTGAGTATGAAGCGTACCCCGCCTTCAAAGGGCCAGTACGCGGCGGGCAGATGGTTCACGAAGCGAAAAGCTCGGTCTCAAAGCTCGGGCACAGGCAGGAGGCTCGTGGCCGAGGCGCATGGCCTCGGGGAGCAAAGCTTGGCAATCGTCCGTAGGCTTAGCTTGGCGGCCGCCGCCTTGCTGCTGTCAAAGCGTGTAAATATGTGAAAAAGAAACTCACAGCGCTGCGGATGGTCTCTCTGAATGCCGCTTTTCGAGCTGCGTCGAATAATGCAGACGTTCTGGCGCTTCCAGGTTGCAGTCCGCAGGAAGTACGCTTTGAATCGGGAGCTCATGTGGAACAAGTCCGCTGAGTTGGCCCCCTTGCGGAAGGTTTCCTGCGCGTGTCTCGTCTGTTTCGCCGCTCAGCGCCGTTCATAAGGTGCTGGCAAGCACACGGGTCGATGTTCTCGCGCGTCAGGAGGGCATCACAAATAGGTGCGACAACATAGTTGCCATCGGGCACGGTTGCCGTTAAGGCCAATTCGATGAAGGTTATGGCTTTTGGAGTTAAGCGAACAAACGCTGTAGCACAGTGGATGTTCGGTTGTTTGGGGCGACCGTCTTAAAGCGAGGAAGCTCGAGGCACAGTGTACAGGGTGGAACAGTCATCAGAAAGTCGAGCCCAAAGATTAGGTCATGAGGGCAATTGGTCAGCACAGTGAACTGTACTGGAACTTGGTGGCTAGCAATTCCTATGCGAGCAGTGCACATACCCCTGACGGCAACAGTGGCACCATTGGTGACGCGTATGGCTTGAGTGATGGCAGGTGTAAGAACTTTTTTAAGGCGATGACATAGGTTAGCACTCATTATGGATGTTGGGCTCCAGTATCAATTAATGCCGTCAATGGAGCACCATCTTCGTCTACTTCAATTAGGTTTGTGTTGGTGAGGAGCGTCAACATAGGATTTGGACAAGATGAATGTGATGCAGCAATACCTCCAAGAGCTTCATGCCCTAGTTTTCCGTCCGTCAGTTTGGCGAGGAAAAGCAGCGAGGTTGGGGTGACGGGGAGCGATGGCGTTGAGGCAACGGCGATTGCATGGAGGGGTGGCTGTCAGGGGCATCAGAAGTAGGGTACAGACGGTGAGGTGAATAATGGTGAGCGTCGGCGTGTGGGCGAGGAGCAAGGAATGAGCTTCAGTACGGCGGCATCCAGATTTTGCAGCAGTGGTGGAATACATGACCAACACCGCGCGGTGGCAGCGGAAGCAGATCGGTTTGTCGTCCGGGGTTCGCCATTCAGCAGGATTGCGTGGTCTGGGAGCGAAATACTGGCCATTACAGGTTGTGGACATGGGAATGGGGGCCGAATCAGGTCAGGAGACTGAGCATGTGGTCGGGATGCCAACGTTTCCAATGTCTTGCCACACAACTGCTTCAATAAAGGAAATAGTGGGGGCCGCTTGGTCAAAGGTACTGTCATGGGGTCGTGGATGAAGGCGGGCCAGACTCGCCGCTTCAATCTCACGGCTAATGATACGCGTGATGTTCTCTTGAAATGGTGGCGGTAAGAGCGGAGCAAGGGGACGTGGCAGGGGTCTTTGGGAGCCGGGAAAACTGTGGGACGACCGGCGGCTTTTGGCTACTTCGAAGCGGCGGCATTCTTTGACGATGGCGTCGACGGTAGAAACGTCATTATAGACGAGCAAATTGAAGGTGTCGTCTGCAATGCCTTTTAGGATATGGCCCACCTTGTCAACCTCGGTCATGTGCTCGTTGACTTTCCAGCAATGCGCGAGCACTTCCTGTATGTAGGAGACATATGATTCGGTCGACGACTGGACACGGGTAGCAAGCTCTTTTCGCGCAGCCTGTTGGTGACCGGACGGGTTGCCAAAGGTCGTGAAGCCGTTCTTTGAAAATGTCCCAGCTGGAGAGCTCGATCTCACGGGTGTGAAACCAGACATGTGGTGTCCCATCCAGATAAAAGAACACATTGGCAAGCATGATGGTAGGGTCCCAGTGGTGGCTTTGGCTAACACACTCATACATGCTGAGCCAGTCGTCGACATCAACGTCATTTTGGGAGGAGAATGTCCCAGGATCACGAAGACTAGGAACCGTAATGTACGTTGTGGCTGGTGCCGCAGGTGTTGGTGGCGACGGGGTGGTTTCATCGGAAGCCATGGCTGAGAAGACGACGGTGCGGCCGCTTCGGAGCTCCATGGCAAGGTCAGAGAACGTTCCACGTCCATCATAATGTTAGGCGAAGGACGAGTCAGTAAGACGAGCAACTATTTATAGGTTATATTTACAACAGCGGTCGCAGCGCTGACAGGTTAGATTCGCAGCGGAAGCCCAGTTCGTTCTTCCTCCTCTTTTCTCGAGTGATGGCGCCTGCGCGCCTCGTTCAAACAATCAAATATCACTTGCATGTAGCAATATATATAAGCAGATCAAAAAAGTTTGTAGTCTCCATAATTTTCTGCCCCCAAATTTCCAATTGCCTTTTAATACTGTCTGTTGCAGACATGTTTAGTTTCTCCCTGCTATCCCTAAACCCAAGGTCTTCAAGGACCCATCACTGCTTCACTCTGGCGAAAAAAAGGAAACGCAGACAGAGTCGTCGTTCGCTTGCTCTGCAGTCAAACAGTACCATTGAGACACCTGTGTATTCTTCCGCTGTGATTGTGGGCGACAGATGCGAAGCAGCTGGTGCTATCTTGTGGCATGCTGGACCAACTCTCGATGCTCTTCGTGGCTTTTGGAATTTGCGTGCAAGAAGGACATGCTATGTGGTAATGGCGGCAGATACAAACTCGCACGGGCAAACATTTTGCTCTGTCTTGGCCTCATTCATTTAAACGAAGCTTAGCAATGCTAATGTCAAGCTGTCTGCACTAAAAGCGGTGTCCTGAAGGCAAAATTTTTATTGTTGTATTCGATATGTGGTCATAACTTATCATTACAGTTGAACCTTGCAATAACGAAATCGGCGGGAAACGCGAAAAAATGTTCTTTCGCAAGAATTTCGTCGTTGCGAAAAGAGACAGCACAGATAGGCAATGCATCGCAGAACAAAACTTTACCGTCATGATTCCGTTAGCCTACCTTGGCAAGCTTTGCTCGAGGATATAGAACCGCATTGCCAACAGTACAAAGTGTGCCACGTGCGTCGCCCAGCAGTGGCACTACTGCCATGGCATAGTATTCTCGGTCAATTGCTTTTGGAGATGCGATCCCTTTTGCGAGATTTTGCATAACTCGGCACCGGACGCAGAGCAACAGCACATGCAGCAGCAGTTCTCCACCGCATGCTGTTGCCCGCAGGCGCCCACACGTTCGGTGCCGAGTGCGAAAGTGATCGTATCTTGTGTACGCGAAGGCAAACGATTGAAATAACGGCCCTTTCACGCAAATCTACGTCCGGCGCCGAATCCGCACACGATGCCTGTCGGGTGGCACCAAAACCAGCGTTCTTGAAGTAAAGAATACGTATTCCCGGATGATCGCTCAATCATGGCCCGATGCGTGACACTCCATATGCCGCGACCGCCTTCTCAAGCGCCATAAACAATTCCATGTAGGTGGGACGTGGATTTCTTTGTTTTTGCTGCTTTTTTCTCACCGAGGCGCACATTATGCAGTGCACTGCCGCGGTCGGGGATATTCGACTGAAACGCGCGTCCAGTTTGCGTTTAGTTTCACCTCACGCGATTGGCCTAGGCCTCTCCAAGTCATCAGCAGTGGGCAACGCAAACTGAATGCGCGTTTCGAACAAGGATCTACGATCTCGCCTAGTAGGCGTGCAAACACCGTCGTCACATGTCGGTAGCAACGTGCGTGCCGCTCGTGGTGCCGCTTCAAATGGACGATCAACAAACAAGATGGCGATGACGTGTTTCCCGCACACTGATCGCTTCCGGCTCCCGCACAAGTGTAATGTGGTGGTATTTTACACAATTTTAGTGCAAAACAATCACATTTTAGTACATTTTGGAGCCTGCTAGCCTTACGCAATATGCTGAGTTATGTTCCGGCAAATTTCGTTGATGCGGGATTGCAGTACGGCGACATTTCGTTGCCGAAAGGTACGAAATGCCATGAATCCAATGGGCGTTCGCAGGGGATATGGAAATGTTTCATTGTCGTGAGAATTTCGTTGTTGTGGTATTTCGTTATCGCGGGTTCCGACTGTATATATGTGGTATTGTTATTAGTGGACTGTATTGTATAATGCAGCCTAGCAACATGGAAGTGAGATGAACTTTTGGGCGCAAGTTATGCATGTCTGTGTTGGTGGTGTGAAGCTTTAAGCGTTGCCTTTCATGTTGGAGTGGCTTACAGCCATGTCAGTAAAAGCAAGCATGTGAACAAGCATGTAGTAGAGCTCCCTCATAAATCAGTTCCATGTTGTCTGCATGCTGGTTGAATGCACCGTTCAATACAGTGCATGCTGCAGCCAAGTGGCATGAATCCGGTGACTACTTTCAAATGTGGGCTGGGTGACAACCATTAACAGCATTTTTTGCAGAGGAAACAAATGATATGTTGCTATACCTTATTGTAGTTCATTGCCCACTGCTTAAAAGGCTGGGACACAGCAAAAGGAAACACAGACATTGCTTTTGTCATGCCCCTTTTTGATGTTCATAACGTGCATTCTTACTGACTTGCCCAAGTGCACTTGTTGGTCATTTTATTTATTTTTATTTATTTATAGATTCTGCGATCTTTTACAAGATCTTAGCAGGGTGGGAACATTCAAGTACATCCACAAAAACATACAGTTTAAGCAATCATGTCGACGCTTGAATTCGATGAGAGCAGCATTCCGGGCAAGTTGGTAATCCATTGCTTATATGATATTGCGCGACATAAAAACGACACGGACGTGAAAGAAGACGACACACCAAGCGCAAGCTTTCAACTAAGTTTATTGTGCCACTGCGTCATTTTGTACATGGCAGGCAACGTAGATCGTGCATGCGCTTACAAGGAAATGAAGTGCGAAGTCATGTAACATGGTTACGTGTCATGTGACACCGCGTCCAAGTAACGTAATTCTTTTTCTGTGAGAGCCAGAGATGGGAAGCTAACACACGCATCACCCAATTTCGCGATCATCTGCGCTTCAGATATCTCACGGATGAGCTGCGTTCTGCCACGGGAAACAATCGTGCATTGATCCTCAAGAGGCTTGCACCCATGATCGCGACAGTGGATCGCCAAGAAACCACCTGAGCCGTTTTTTACATTGTTGCTGTGTTCGCGAAGCCGATCATTGAGGCAACGCCCAGTTTGTCCGATATATTTCTTCCCACATGAAAGCGGCAGGTTGTACACCACCCGGTGTACACACTCGACAAACTTTTTTCGGTGATGCTTTCTGCACTTATCGGAAGGGACGGCATTTGGATCAGTCCAAATGCCCGGAATGCCCGGAATGCTGCTCTCATTAAGTTCATTTCTATTTCAACGGGCCCTTTTCTAAATGTTCTTCGTGATCCCTGTGCCACTGTTTCCCTCATTGCCGCTATCGTTTGCAAAGCACGGACGCTCTCCTATTGTTTACGCAAGAAGACCACCCCTCCGAACTTGGTCTCCCTGTTCGGAGGCTTTGTTCCTTCAGCGGGACACTCCGCCAGAATCTGCAAGATCCTGCGATCCGAGTGGAACTACCAAGCGCGACTCTACAGACAGTACCTATCGGTACAACTTCAGAGCGGCGCAGGGCGCTTCACAGCTAATAGTCGGCATCACAAGTACTTTCGGTTGGCGGACCAGACAACTGAATTCCTTTGGCAGCAGCAACTACGTAGACTCCGAGAACAGCAGCCACAAAAGAACGGTCGGCCCCGCAGAACCTCGTCCATATTCCAGAGTCTGTTGCTTTGCCTGAAGAGATTCGAGAGGTCCTATCTCTCGGGCCGAAGTTTGCCGTCCAAACCAAAAGGCCCCCCAGAGAACTTCTGTCCTACGTTCGAGATGTCTCAAGGCTTGTCCCAGACCACGAGGTAGGCCGTATCGTATCGGAAGGTGTGGATGCACTTCAAAGGTGCAAGCAACCGAAGGCGAGGATTTCGGTGAATCGGGTGGCCTCTTCACTCGTGGACAGTTTGCTGTGTGTAATTCCTGCCGATTAAGAAGGCGGTTTTGCTGTGTTACCTGCTGAAGACTTTAACGCCAAGGCTCTAGAAGCCATCAGTGCCACGTTTAACTGTCATAGGGAGGTGTCGCTGGCCAAGGTAAAGGCTGTGGCAAAGCGCATGTGCAACAGACTTAATCTGCAAAAATTAACCAAGGCCTTTGAAAACAGCAAGCGAGATCATCTACAAGTTTTCTTCAGTGCCAAAACGCATAAACCCGGTGTTCCGTTACGGGTTATTGTGTCAGAAATCGACACTTGGCAAAAGCCGTTGGGGGTGTTTTTACAACAAAAGTTGGGCCTTCTGCCTGTCAGCGACCCTTTCCTCGTTAAGAGCTCAGGTACTGTGATTGATTTTTTGAAGTCACATTCTGACCGTGGTCTTCAGGCGTTTTCTATTGATGTAAAGGATCTTTATTATTCCTTGCCGCATAGAAGCGTACTGTCCTGTGTCGAGCAATGTATTGATAAGTATGGTGCTGTTTCCTTCCAGAATGAGGCTGGCATGTCTTGCAGTCAATTTTTAGAACTTTTACAGATTTATCTTAATTCCACCTTTATCACTTGGGATAACCAATGTTTTTTGCAGAAGAGCGGAGTTTGTATTGGCTCTTGCATTGCTCCCATTCTTAGTGATTTGTTTTTATCCTGTTTAGACCATGACATTTCTTTACAAGTGCAAGGCACTGCAGTTTTTAAAACATTTAGATACGTTGATGACTTTTTAATTTTCATTGACTGCTCTTCTGATGCCTTCATTCTGGAAAGCAAGAAAGCATTAGAAACGTTTCAGAAGTGCTTAGTCCCCCTTCAAACTACTCATGAGATGCCGGTAGATAGGTCTCTTCGTTTTCTTGATCTTCGCCTGAACTTTCAGGAAAGCCACACGTGTTGGTCGTATGAGCCGCGAGCCAACAAACCACTTCTGCCGTATACGTCCGCACATTCTAAGCTTGTTAAGCGGGCCATTATCAGTTTGTGTTTCAAGAATGCCCTTAGCAAGTCTTGCTGTCATGTTGTGGACGCAAGCTTAGCAGCGCAAACTTTACGGTTGTCCCTGGCTGGATATCCTAGGATGGTGCTACTGTCTGTCGCGGAACGCATCTTAAGAGAAACGCGATCCAGCACGCAGAAGTCAGTTGCCGATGCCCCTCCTGGCATACGCCCTAAAGTAAGTGTCATACCATACATGCACGGGATATCCCACAACTTGAAAAAGATTGCCCAAAGGGTGAACGTAAGAGTTGTTTTTTCTGCTCCCGACAAGCTCAGCAAGCTTTGCAGGCTGACTGATCCAAATGCCGTCCCTTCCGATAAGTGCAGAAAGCATCACCGAAAAAAGTTTGTCGAGTGTGTACACCGGGTGGTGTACAACCTGCCGCTTTCATGTGGGAAGAAATATATCGGACAAACTGGGCGTTGCCTCAATGATCGGCTTCGCGAACACAGCAACAATGTAAAAAACGGCTCAGGTGGTTTCTTGGCGATCCACTGTCGCGATCATGGGTGCAAGCCTCTTGAGGATCAATGCACGATTGTTTCCCGTGGCAGAACGCAGCTCATCCGTGAGATATCTGAAGCGCAGATGATCGCGAAATTGGGTGATGCGTGTGTTAGCTTCCCGTCTCTGGCTCTCACAGAAAAAGAATTACGTTACTTGGACGCGGCGTCACATGACACGTAACCATGTTACATGACTTCGCACTTCATTTCCTTGTAAGCGCATGCGCGATCTACGTTGCCTGCCATGTATAAAATGACGCAGTGGCACAATAAACTTAGTTGAAAGTTTGCGCTTGGTGTGTCGTCTTCTTTCACGTCCGTGTCGTTTTTATGTCGCGCAATATCATTTAAGCTTGAATTTGAAAATGGCAAAAGGACAAAATGCATGGAAAAAGGAGCAAATAAAGTATGTGCGGTTGATTCATGAGTGCAGGTGGCCTGAAAACGGGATAAAGAATTTTCTGTAACGACTTTATCAGGAAGTTTATTCCAATCAACTATTGTTCTTGTAAAATAAGAGTATTTGAAGCAGTTGTGCGGTGTTAACGGGTTTACTGCTAGGGAGTGTTTATGACGAGTAGCATAACCAGTTAAAGGTGTTAAGATGTGTGAGGTATCAATATGGTAGTGGCCATTCATTAGTTGAAAAAATAATTTTAATCGGGAGACACGATTTTGTTTTGTAATCGAAGAGAAGCCACTACGTTTAAGGAGATCTGTTATAGATGTTCAACCGTATCAATTGTAGATGAATCGGACAGCTTTCTTTTGAATTCTTTCTAATTTCTCTATATTTGTTTTTGTGTAGGGGTCCCAAATGATTATTGCATATTCTAAAGTAGGACGAACTATTGTATTATATGCCAGGAGGCGGACAGTTGGTGTGGAGAATTTAAGCGACCGTCTGAGGGTGAACAATTTGCGAAGACAATTAGCCATTACAGTGTCAGTATGAATAAAGGGAAAATGAGACATCCACCCGTTCGTAGCAATTGTTACAAAGGAAACCCATACGGGTTCCTCGAAAGAAAAGCCTCATAGTTGAAGAAAAATTCGTCCTGGTCCGGGACTCGAACCCGGGACCACCGCCTTTCCGGGGCAGCCGCTCTATCATCTGAGCTAACCAGGCGGCTAGCAGATGGCAGGGCGAAGTCGAATTTGTCGACAACACGAAGCAAAGGCAAGAGTTTGACGTAGTAGTTCCGCGGAAACCCGCAAGGTGGAGAGAAGTAATGAATAAAGGGAAAATGAGACATCCACCCGTTCGTAGCAATTGCTACAAAGGAAACCCATACGTGTTCCTCATACGGGTTCCTACGGGTTCCTAGCCGCCTGGTTAGCTCAGATGGTAGAGCGGCTGCCCCGGAAAGGCGGTGGTCCCGGGTTCGAGTCCCGGACCAGGACGAATTTTTCTTCAACTATGAGGCTTTTCTTTCGAGGAACCCATATGGGTTTCTTTTGTAGCAATTGCTACGAACGGGTGGATGTCTCATTTTCCCTTTATTCATTACTTCTCTCCACCTTGCGGGTTTCCGCGGAACTACTACGTCAAACTCTTGCCTTTGCTTTGTGTTGTCGACAAATTCGACTTCGCCCTGCCATCTGCTAGCCGCCTGGTTAGCTCAGATGGTAGAGCGGCTGCCCCGGAAAGGCCGTGGTCCCGGGTTCGAGTCCCAGACCAGCACGAATTTTTCTTCAACTATGAGGCTTTTCTTTCGAGGAACCCGTATGGGTTTCCTTTGTAGCAGTTGCTACGAACGGGTGGATGTCTCATTTTCCCTTTATTCATTACTTCTCTCCACCTTGCGGGTTTCCGCGGAACTACTACGTCAGTGTCAGTATGTATTGACCAGCAAAGATTGTGGGATATGTGTACACAGAGATATTTATAGTGAGATACTTCGGAGATATAAGTGTTCTGGGCAAAATAGTGGAAGAGAAGAGGCTTTTTTCTTAGTGTAATTCTCATAAAGACGGTTTTTTCATAGTTAATAGTCATTTGCCATTGATGGCACCATGCAACTATTTTGCCAAAGTCACTATTTAACCTGATTTGATCTTAGGGTGAGTCAATTTCATCATATAGTACACAGTCATCCGCGTAAAGTTTAATTTTTACAGATAGATTATTGCCAATGTCATTTATATAAAGCAAAAATAAAAGAGGACCCAGCACGGATCCCTGCGGAACGCCAGAGGCAACAGGTAATGTGTTGGAGGAAGTCTGGTTTATTTTAACATATTGGAAACGGTTGGTTAGGTACGCCTGTATCCATTTGAATAACTTATCATTTCTAATTATAAAACTTAATTTGTGAAGTAATTTGCTGTGGGCTACTTTGTCGAATGCTTTACTGAAATCCATGAATATAGCGTCGGTTTGTTTTCTATTATTTATTGTGTTGGCAAAATCGTGAATTATTTCTGCTAACTGAGTGGTTGTGGAAAAGCCCTGCCGAAATCCATGCTGAGCGTTTGTCAATACGCAATGCTCATCAAGGAAACCGATTACGTGCTTATAGACTATGTGTTCAAAAATTTTGCATGTTGTTGAAGTCAAGGAAATTGGTCGATAGTTTTTTATGCAATTCTTGTTTCCCGATTTGTGTAAGGGTTTGATTATTGCAGTCTTCCAGTCATCCGGAAGGATGCCATCCTGAAGCGATTTACTAAATAAAATTTCCAAGTATTTTGCACACCACTCGGCATAACGTTTTAAGAAAGTGTTTGGTATGCCATCTGGACCAGGGGATTTTTTTTCATCAATTTTTAACACTAAGTGACGTATACCATTCTCAGAAATAACAATATCGGGAATGGGAGGCAAATCCATGTAAAAAGAGGGCAGACAACCGTTATCCGTTGTGAATACACTACTGAAATGATTGTTAAAAGCAGAACATACGACCTGCTCATCGTGTACACTCTCACCGTCTATTATAAACATATCGGACAAGGAAAAAGAATGACTCATCGTCCTCCAGAACCTCCCTGGAGACGTTTTCATGAAACTAGGAAGCTGTACATTAAAGTAATTATGTTTGTCATTTATGATCATTTGTTTTAATTTATTTGATACTTCCTCAATGACTCTTTCGGAATTCGAACTAGTTTTCCAATTTTGCGGAATTTTTAAGCCGTTTAAGCCTGCGTTGCTCGTGCAACGTCTCCCGGGAAATCCAAGGATTCCGATGGGTAGCCTTCCTCGCAATTTTTGGGACAAACTGTTGCATACAGTTGAATATAATGCCTTTAAATAGAAGCCACAGATCATTCATGCTAGCTGTGTTATTTTTAAAGTCGTCCAGATGAAATGCTAGTGTATCAATTACAGATTCGTCATCTGCACAAGAAAAATTAGGTTAATATTGAATCTTGTCGTTTTTACTACGAGGGGCACATTGCAACGACAATACCACTGCTTGATGATCTGAAATGCCATTTGTGACCATACATGACATTATGTTGTATATTTCCACTCACAAAAAATAGATCAAGAACTGCATTTGAATCTTTGTGGGTTCTAGTGAAATCTTAACTACCTGTAATAAGCCAAATTAAAAGCAATATCGATCATCTCACTATCAATATTTGTGGTGGAGCGGGACGTGAATGTGCTCCAGTCGACATGTGGCAAGTTAACATCGCCGGTTAGGATTAGTTTATCTGCTTGTCCTATGTGGGTGTACATATATTCTCCTAAGCATTTCAAGTTTGCGACAGGCGAATTAGGGGGCCTGTATACGGCACCAAGAATGTATTTCACGTTGTTAATACAAAATGTGCAGAAAACACTTTCTACTCCAGAGGTGTCCGGCATTCTTAAGATTTTAAAGGAATCTTTAAAAAGAATAGCTACGCCCCCTCCTCTTCTATCGCGGTCTTTTCGCATTATTCTGTAGTTTATCGGGACAAATTCGCTATCACATATATCTTCATTTAACCATGTTTCCCTCAATACGGCAATATCGGGGTCAAGCGAGCAAAGGATGCCTTCAAGCTGTTCTACTTTGTTGACAACACTGCGGCAGTTAAGGTTTAAGATGGTGAACAGTGATTGGCAAGTGTTAGCGCGTCATTTGCTCCTTCTTTTTAGCTTACAGCGCTTGTCCTTTTCCACATCCCACACAAACATTTCACCATCAATGCTGCATTTATCGAAAGCTAGTTTAACTTTGGAGCCCTGATCACGTTCTTCTTTTGAGCTTTGCCATAATTTTTTTCTTATCTCCCGAACTTTCAAAGATGTAAATGATTGTAAAAGATTGTAAATGATTGTAGAAGATGTAAAAGATTGTAAATGAGTATAAAATCAAATTTATTCAAGATGTGTTCCCCTGTAGACTGTTGTTGTGATGGCAGTTGAAAATTAACGTGCTATATGATCGTTTGTTAAGTTTTACATTCTTGGTGTCTGCAGTTCGCTGCTTTAGGTAGAAGAAAACGCATTAACAAAAGATCCAAGTCGACATTTCCAACACTAAAGTGTGAAGCTGAGAAAAAAAGAAATGCTTGAATGTTTCTGAAACTGATTTAGTAATAGTTTTAGGCACAATCATTTTTATTTTCCCAGGTTTTCTTTTACCGGACTGCTTGATTTTTTTGGCAGGTGAGGCTGCAGTAATATGATTAAACGCGTGTTGGGGCCTCCGTTAAGCAGGATGAGAAAGGAGGGAGGGTGCACGTCACTCCGCTTGTTCCAGTTGGATCTCAAGCTTCCGTGGCTCTTTCCGTGCCTCATATCAAACTTTAGCCTTTCTGTCAGGGTTGTCGAAAAAGCAGTCCATAGTAGTGAGAAATTTTGTTTCAAAAATTGTAGCACGGCTTTTGAAGTTGCAATTTGTGGTAGCTTTTCTCTATTCAAGTGCATAGGACTTTGTCTGGACCAGCAGCAGTTCAATTTATCTGTCAAGTCGAATTAAGAGATTTCAGATTGTCAGGATTTCACTGTATTGACGCTTCAAATATATGAGGTTCTAGGGAAAAAATGCGTAAAAAAAGTTGAATGCTTTGATATATCAAGAATATTGTTACAGAACTTGTTGCTGGGCGAGTTGGTTGAGATCTAATGAATACGTTATTGCGCCAAAAGGAAATAAAGACTTAGGAGGGAGAGTAAGAAACAACAGGGGTAGAGCGCTGAACATCAACTGATTTTATTCTTACAGCAGAGCAGGGAGAATCACCAAATGCGCATGCATACATCAGTGTTGTCTAGACCAATTACAGGAAGTTTTTAACAGCTGCATCTCGTCAGACAGAAAAACAGACGTATCACTAATACAACTTGTGCCTCTCTCTTTTATGTGATATGCCTCCAAAAGTTTTCTTGCTAACATATCATCACTCCCTCCAAGTATCTTAACCTCATGCAGTAGTGGCTGGCATCTGCCTCCCAAGGAAACAGGGCAGCACAAGATTGGAAAAAGTGTGTTTAAAGAAGTCGTTAAAGTATGTGTGTTGACCTCTTCTGGCAGCCCAAGCTGCTACAAACAAGTTTAGTCAGTCAGATTCCTGAAGCAGGAATGCCTGTGGGAATTTTACAGATTTTAATGTTCACAGGTTGGTAGGTATGTAAATGCTATCTGGTACTGCCTGTTATCTTTTCCACATTCCCACCAAGTACATATTACTGAGCTTCCACTGAAATCTTCTCCGCTCCTGTTGCAGTGGCAGCATCATTGGCAGGCAGGTAATCGACCTCAAGGTGTGTGCCTGTCCTGGGAGGGATCGCAAGAATGAGGAAAAGATGGCTGCCAGAGAGATGAACAACAGCCTCTTGGGACTGGTGACGGGAGGTGCAGCACCCCATCCTGTAGCCAATCACCCTTCCCACCAACCTGTCAACACTGCACTGAGCCAGACACGACCTCAGAAGAGAGGTGAGTGATGCTCCGGCTGTCACTACATTGTAGCAGATGTTCCAAAAGTGCATGCCCAATGAAATCTGTGTCAATACCTTGGCACAGTATAGTCATCACAGCTGCTGCACTATCAAAGTCCTAATCCATTATTATACAGCAGAACCTCTGTGGTACAATCTCGTTTCGAACAACATTTGCGATCGAAAACACTAAAAATGATCTAATGCAGTTATGTTTATTTTTTACCATTTGATACATTCCCGGAGAACATAATCTTTCCTCACCAGAGCTCAGTACATCGCCAAACTGCGTTAATAGGATGCATTTTTCGGGCTCTAGAT
The DNA here is from genome assembly GCF_050947875.1 of Dermacentor variabilis. Lineage (NCBI taxonomy): Eukaryota > Metazoa > Arthropoda > Arachnida > Ixodida > Ixodidae > Dermacentor > Dermacentor variabilis. The sequence continues at coordinate 15,958,852 of NC_134570.1, forward strand.
CCACTGTAAGCAAGAAAAGGCACAAGGCATGTGCATTTGACAATAGTAGCCGCCCATTGCAGTATCTTCCCACTGTACTCACCCACCCGTGTCACATGGAAACGCTGGCACTCACTCAATTTCTTATTTCGGTACCAGCAAATCTCCTCGTGGGTCATGGCACGTCACAATCATCACGCAACTACTATCACCTGAAACGTACCCCATTGTGGTAGTATTTTCATCCATATGTTCTACAGCGGGTGTGGCGTACTGCCATTGGAAGTATATCTTGCACACTTTTAATAAGCCGTAACCCAAATTCGCCACCATTCCATCTTTCCCTGCTACAGGCAGTGCGAAGTGAGCACCGTGTTTCACTCTCGCGGCATCGTATGCCAGCGTACCCCACCAGTTCGACTAGGTTTTGGTTTCCTGTCCCCGTGATTTTCGTGTTCATGATCACGAATGTTGGCACCGGGAAAGCCTACAAAACGGGATTGTATCAGTGAGCTTCTGCTGTATTCACACGACCGCTTATCAGAAAAGGGAAAGTAACAGTGCAGTATTAATGTGCCTTGCGCATTTACTCGCTCTATTTCTGGCAACAGGGTTAATGTCTGTGGCCACTGTCATCACTGGAGGCATTGCGGGAGCCCCAGCAAAGATCCGGAAAACAGAGCCGGAGTCCGAGGGGGAGTACACATTAACGGTGAGTGACCAGCAGCTGTGCAATGAGCCTGCTTTTAATGAACTCGAGTGTTATGCTGCAACCGCTCGTTAGATCCCAGTGTACCTAATAAGTGGACTGCTCAGAAAGATAAAAAGGAAAACGCCAGTCACCAGCTGAAGGCATGATGAAAATTTCGAAAAAATAAGTCAGTTATAGCAGCTTTCCTAATAACTGATAACGGTGGTTTTAAATTTATCGCATGGAGAAACGCTCCACACTATGGCTCTTGACATAGACAAGCCACAAAGCTGGAACCAAGCTGGAATCCAATCTAATCCATGACGGCTAGGGGAAATTCATTTTTCCTCTGCCATTCCCAGGTGTTTTCATCACATATGGAAACATTAGCAAAAAATATGAGGTAGAAGTGGAGAAAATAGCACTTCTTTAGTGTGCTCTCGACAAGAATTGGGTAGAAAATTGGGGCTTCAGGACATGCCATCACACTGCAGATGATGTGGCTTTTTGTTCAACGCAATGGATGCAATCCTGGTGAGACCTTAAAGCCTTTACGACCTTGATATGGTCGTAAAGAGGGGCGATGAGAGAAGAGACTTAAGGTGGCCACAGCACCATATTTCACCATGCAAAAGTAAAAGCAACAGCTGCAAGTGAAAAAGAGAAAAGAAATGGGGGAAAAAACTAGCATTTTCTTTGCTGCAGCCACCATTGTGCATTTCCAATTTTATCCACATCTAGGCCTCACTGCAATCACGCCAAAGATTGAATCATTCGAAGAACAGTCTCTGCACTTCCTGAAAAGGTGGAAGTTTGCAGTACAGCGTGGTGTACGTTATCGTGGCACATTTTCTTGCTATGTTGAGCGTGTTCTGCATTGTAAGAAAATTGCTATGAAATCTGCTACAGACATAACATTTACAAAATGTCTGACTTATTTTGTTCCAAAAAGCTACTGCATCATATGCAGTAAGAAAGAAAAACTAGAAAGTGAGCATAAAAGAAGTTTAAAACATGCAGTAACGTGAAGTGCACTTTTGTATTTCTTGCACTCAGAATGCCTCTTGGACTTTTGAACTTGGCCCTCGAAAACTAAGCACAACATCGAATGTTTCCGCTTCAGAGTTTTCGATGTTGTGGGCTAAAAAAAATGAGCCCACTCTGAAGCCTGTATGTTTTCTTTTTTTTTGTTTTTTCCTCCCAATTCTTGCGTTCTGGTTGCAGCGGCTACAACGACAGACTCTGGCGAGCAGGAAGCTTTCCATTGTTTTACAAAGAACTTCTGCTGAAAGTGTAGACAACTATGTCCATCTGGTGTGTGACACCCCCAACAAATAGAAGATAGCCTGCGATGTGCTGGCATCTACCGTATTTACTTGCATCATGATCGCACTCGCATAATGATCGCGCCCCTGAATTTTGTCGTCAAAATTAAATTTTTTTCTTTCCCATGTAATGATTGCACCCCGAACTTTGCCACAGCAATATGTCATGTGCCAAGCCTAGCTATTGATGATCACGCTTACCATCTGTCGAATGCTGTTGAATACTACATGAACGACTCTTCAAGACATACCAAGCGGAATGCACGCACCAAACATTCTTAAAGGGACACTAAAGTGAAAAATGATTTCTTCCGCATCAGTAAATTATCGTTCTACAACACCAAAAACACCACTCTTACAACGATAAGACGTTTTGTAAGCCAGAAAAAGCGCAAGAACGAAATACGGGTGGCGATGCCTACTTAAGGGGGGATGAGGGTCTTGAAAACTTTTTTCTTATTTCTTAACATATCTTTCTGAAAATCGGCATGCAGATATATCTTTGAATGCTGATCCCAAATATATATTCACATTTTATATATCTCATCTAGAAATGAAGATATTGCAAAATAATTTATCCCACATAGGTCTTTTCTTACGGGCCATTATGATAATTTCTTAATTAAAAAAACTAGTTTTAAAGAATAGCTGTCATTTCCAAGGGCCCACTGCACATCCTAAAGCTAAAGAAATTTTCAAAAAAGTCATCATATAGGTCATGAATGAATAACAAAGTAGGAAGAAAAAAACATTGTGGGAGTAATTAGCTTACATCTGACTTAATTGCTAGTCTATTGGGTTTAATGAAAAATGGAAAGCTTTAGGATGTAGCTGATGTCTTAATGAAAAAAAATGATACCTAATTCAATAAAATCAGTTGATGCAAACATTATGAAAAGTTCTCTAAGGCAAAGGCATTTGATCGAAAAAGCAAAGCTGAGAAAATTGCATTCAAAGTTTTGCTTACTCTACCACTTTTGTTTACCTATCACATGGAAAAATTTAATGCTTTAGCATGCAGCCCAGTCATTACTGAACACAATAACACCAAACTCACAGAAATCTGTTCATGTAATGATTGTGAAAACCTCTGTATTGCATTGGCACTTGACAAAAAAAAAAAAAAAAAAGCTCAGAAAGTCACTTGCTATTTTCTTTGAATCTGCCACACATTCACAAAAGTCCTGGGCAGTAGTCCTGGGTTCTGTCAGGCTTGTGCTTCTTGGCCATCCTCTTCTTCACTTTTTCAGCGTTGGTGTGACTTTTACCAGACCTGCAGAGCCTCTGTTTACCTTTTTCAAGGCTCCTACGAATGAGGTAGCTCCCAGGACTGTAACCAAGCTGTGCTGCAACAGCTCTGCTGGTTTTCTCACTGCTCTTTCTCACTGCACTTTGCGAGTTGGAGAGTGGCCATCCCACACTTCCTGAAGCTTGAGGACGCAAACAGCTTCTTTAGCACAGAGAGATCAACGATGATGTACTCTGTGCCGCGATCGTCGTCTTCACTTCCTGTGCCGATGTTCATTAGCTCGAACTCACGGGAAGTTGCGGAATTCTTCGCCAATGAAGTTTTAATGTTGTCTGCGTATTTTTTTGCGCCCCGCGCACTCCGCCTCCGTGAAAAACACCATGTTGAAGCGTTGAGCGCGCGAGCTCGGTTCAGCCGCGTCCGTCGGCACCGAAGCGGTGTGCGGAAACGCCGAAGTCGACGTTAGGCTTCGGTCAGCCGGCTCGGCCGCTTCCGACGACACGGAATCCGAAGCGACTTGCAGCGTCTCAAAAGTTGGTATTTTCGACGGGCTTAGTCCAGGCGCATCCACCGCCACTGCAGAGACTTGCGGTAACACCGAAGTTGACACCGATCGGCACTGTCCAGCCGCGTCCACCGGTGAAGCTAGCGTCGATGGGGTTTGTTCAGCCGCGTCCTCCGGCGAAGCTGTTGTTGGCGAGCTCAGTCCAGCCGCATCCACCAAGGGCACAGCAGCTTGCGGCATCACCGAAGCTGTAGTTGTCGACGATGTAGCGCTCTTCTTATTCCATGCGCGTCTCTTTTTGCTGACTGCTTTTCGCGTGCTTGCTTTCAAGCGCGCGTCTCGCGCCATCGTGACACGCGGAACAAAGACACCAGGCACGCAAAAGCAAGAAATTTGTGGTTAAAAGAAGCGACTCAATAGACAAAGTATCTACAAGAACGATAAAGAGAAAAGCAGAACGAAAAATACTAGGAAACAAAGAGGAGTGCGAAAAATGACGTGCGTGCAGGCGAAAGCAGACGACGTGAAGGAGTCGAACAACGCGGCCGCGGGGCCGCGGCAGGCGAAGCAGGCCCCGCACACTCTCAAGTTCAACAAATGGCCACAGAGGGCGAAAAGTCAATCTAGGCGCGTTTCAGCGTAAGCGCGTAAGTGTAGCTACTGTAATTTGGTCGAATACTTTAATTTGTGCTTTCTCTGCTAGGGGCGCTGAACATGCCGGATTTTTTACTTTACCCAAACCATTGACATAAACAATCGAGGTGTCTAAGGATGTTTTGTTACCTCAGACAAATAGGCAGTTGATTTTTTTAAAATTCGATTGTTGAAGCTGCTTTTTAGTCATAGCGTCAAGGTTTTTGTACTTGATTAACCACCAACAGCCGACAGCCTATTGGTATCGATGTGTTTCCTGGCCGTTGGCGTTCGAATACTACGGCGGTAAAACATTTGCGAAAGCATGCTGGTTTCGTCTGCGAGTCATTACATAGACTTGCTGTAAAGAGGTCTACTCTTGGCAAAAAATAGTGCCTCATTTTGTATTGGGCGTTGATTATCATAATGAATGCGGCGGAGGTTGAGGGAGTACGCTTGAAGATACGTTTTTATGCCGTTGATCTCCATAACACCGTAAGTACGCAAACCGATGTCGCAGAACACCCGATGCATCATTGTGTGTTCTCCGTCATCGCTTGTTTGCTGTACGCCTACTAATTCTTCATTTCTTCTTCAAGTGTTGTACCCTCCTTTTGTCCTTGTTCTCTTGTGCTTCACTTACAGTATGTCGTTCCGTCAGCTGTAATGCGCATTTGCAAAACCAATACGTTTGATAAGACGCTGTGGTTATCATAATTTTACTACACATGTATTAAGCTGGCACATATGGTTCAGATACAGATGCCTGTTTGCGAACTTGCACGACGTTGATGCGGAGATTAGGATAATTATGACACCCGTAAGGAAGAGGCAACTGACGGCCGTAAGCTGTTGCGTTCTTTCCGCCAAACTACCCGGCCTGGTAGTGCTGTAAAGATGCTGTACAAAAGTGACACGCGGTGACAGGGAAATTATTATACTTAGCAGCCGACCGTACGTTTTGTAGCTTAGGTCTTCTTTCTTGTGCGCTTGTGCTACCCTTATTAATGAGCCATTTCTTGACTATGTTCTTGCCTATGTAACCGCGTTTGTGTGGATGCGTAGACGTGTGCTCTGTGTTGTACTTGTAAAATGCAAATAAAATATTTCCAGGCTTGCTCAATCTTTGGTGTCGTGTGCGTTTATTCCAGTCGAGGCCATCGTGCCACCTGGAAACCGCATTCTGTCAGTAGCCCTACACGAAATGCAACAGCTGGAGCGCGGCGGCACAACTCGGGGTAACGACGGCGTAATAAACGAAAACCCGCTCGGGATGCCCTTAAAAGTCAGTTCATAGTGTGCCTCAACTCGATATGACTCAGCGCTACATGTATTCTGCTGTGCCTCGATCATGCTACCGCCAGTTTGGTTGCTGTGTGGCAAACGTAGCGCCTACATATATATGTAGGTGCTAAGTCTGCCACACAGCAACTAAACTGGCGGATGCACGATCGAGGCGCAGCAGCCAGAAACCCAGTAAAGCCACAGAACACCTGGTAAAGCCAACGGCCATACTGTGCAAAACCCCGTTTCCGTTTCCTGTTGTACAGCACCACCTGTGGTCACATACTTTAGTTCACAACGCCACCGTTACGCTTATTTCTGTAGCACTGTGGAAGGTACAGTTTCCCTTCTCTAAGTTTGTATAGGTGTTCTGTGGGCGAAGCATGCGTCACGGCCAATCAGAGGGCTGCCCTCGAGGAGGCGCCCGTTTCACCCAATCAGCGGCTGTCTCGCGACGATTTCCCGCTTGAGAACGGGTGCCGATCGCTCCGCTGCGCGATAGTCTACAGCGTGCCGAGGGGCGCCACAATGGAGAGCGGGAAACCAGCTTTCAAACGAGACCAAGATGGCGCCGATTGGTTCGCGTCGCGCGGAGATACGGCAGCTTGAAAATGAGGCAAACCTTCGCGCTTGGCGTTCAATTTCGGCTCACCGACATTTCTAAATTGCCGTTTTTTTTATACTTCGAGTAGGAATTGAGCCATAATATTTTGTAGAGACATAGTTGGGACATTAAAGACTTCAAAAACGCAATTTCTGAAAATTGCCATTTTTGACCATTTTTCGCGATTTCAAGACCCGCGTCCCCCCTTAAAGGGATACAGAATAAAAATCGGAGAATATAGAGAAAACCCCACAATTGCATTCCTAAGACACGATTGCTATAGTATATAGTCATTATTCGGGTTACTTTTGAGCGGATGGCTTTATTTTTGACTCTCTATGAGCGGCCACCGCGTAACTCGCAAAGCGCTCCCGACAACAAGCCGGCGGATCTGACGTCACACCTACCCTCAGCAGCCGCGGAGCGAGCTGGCCGGCTGCGCAGTTTTGTTTTCCTCGCGCTGCGCAGTGCAAAATGCAAAGTTCTAGTGAGAGCGATAGCATGAGCGGAACTTATGACTCCGACTTGGACGAGCGGCCTACTGAACGACCACGAACGATAAAGGCGTATGCCTACGATCCGTCCGCGTCGTCAAGCGAAATTGACGACGACCCGCCGCAGCAGTCCCCCTCCGTGGTGCCGAGAGAGTCTCGACCAGCAAAGTGGTGTTTACACTGTGCATTCCATGTACACGCGTTCGCCTCGAGAGATCAGGGATGGCATCATAGGTGGAAACCAGATTTAAACGCGGTTCCTGCGGCTCGGATCGCAAGCTCGCACCTGTCACGAATGAGTTAGCGAGACGAGAGGCGCACGCCTCATTGACAGTGTTGCATCCGAGGCAGTGCGCCCAGCGTGATTCACTCACGCAAACGCTTTGCCATGTTTGGTTTCGACAGAGCGAGGACGCTTATGCCTCAGGCTATGTAATGTCAGGCGACGTAAGGAATTTACTCTGCATTTGTGCGCAAAGCGGCTTGCTCCGCCCGCTTGGATGATGATGATGAAAAACTTTATTTATCCCTCTTTAAAGGGAAGGGGGCAATGGAATAGAGGGTGGGGGGAGGAACTACTTCGCTTGGATGGGTAGCTGCTAGCGCGTAAAACATGAAAGCCATCAATGCACAGTACAGGTGCCGTGAGTACACACTGTACAAAAAAAAAACGTAGAAATCGTTGAAGATATTGACGCGTGTAGACCTCCCTGTACCTACGCCATCGGAGCAGGTGTGGCCGGCGGCGTGAGCATAACAGTCGGCTGCCGACTCTCGCGCGGCAGGTGCTTGATGCGCGCAAGTAGCTGTTTTGAGAATAGATGCGATGAAGCAACGGGTAAGGATTGGAGCCAGGCATGTGCAGTGACTGAAATGCGCCTCTGTAAGCAGGGAACGTCTTGTTATTCCCGGAGTGAACGAGTACATGCGCAGCGGTTTCAGCATCCCGTTGTTTCATCGCAGCCGAGCACTCCTTCCCTTGGTGCACACGAGATGGCGCCACCAGTCTCATGTCGGCGAATTTTTTTTTCGTCAGCCGTCGCGTCAGACGATGCGGATTTCGATTCATTCTGGCAGAATTGGCCAAACATCTGGCTCAGAACGTCGTACAAACGACAAATTACGGTCAAACGGCAACTGTGCGCAAAACTACAACGTGAACAAGTACGCGAGAAAAAAAATACCGCTGCCTGCCGTTTTCACATGCGCACAGCAGACCCTCGGCATTTTGCGGCGTTGACACGGCTGCTCCACACATCAAACCACAAATCCACGAGATCAAAGACGAGGTTTTCGAACAGCTCACACGAGGAAGCGGTACGAATAGGACGGTCGAACAAAGAAAGCGCGTTGCTTCAAACGTCAACTCGCCCCTTCGCGCGCTCAGTGTGGACGATCGCTCGCAACGGGCCTCGAGGTGGGTAAGCGTGACGTGATATCCGGTTTTGCCAGAGCTTTCGGAGGAGGCCGGTAGGTGCTGTGATTTGAGAAATATTCACTAAAATAATTACTTTTCGCTCACTTCTCCTCAGAAAGAGTGTTGTTTTGGTCGCTCTCGGTGCGACAGCTATCAATGGAGACAGAAATCTCAGCGACAAATTTTTTATTCACTATCCCTTTAAGTTCCCGCACCTGGGGGCTGTGACGTCTTGGATTTTGATGGCATCTTCTAGGGCCTACTAATTATATATAGCGGTACAGATTGACTACATTGTGTTCTAAAGGAACCAAATATTAAACATGGCAAGTTTCGGGGACGTTTATTCAGCCAACGCGGCCCAAATGCGAAAACATATACTTTGGAATCTCTGACGTACGATGACGTACCGATGACGTCTCACGATGACGTACCGGCGCTGCGGTTTCGGCGCGACATTCAAATACTGATACTTGTACCTTCATTCTATCATCTAATAATCAAACTATTTTTTTTAAATGACTGCCTGCAGGGTTCTCAAACAATGCTTCATTAGTCTAAACTGATTTATTGCTTTGCTTTAGTGCCCCTTTAAGCAGATGCCCCATTTCATTCCTTTCATCACTTTCCGTACTTCCATGAAAAAAAAAAAAGCTACAACCAAACTTGTCTTGACTTTATTATTTGTAGACATTGTAATGGTTGTAGTCAACAACAAAAAAAGTTGCCTTTTGATTTTTCTCTTCTGCACTCGTGGGCACGCAACAAATCGCGAGCGGCAATGACGGTAGCCACGTTTACACTGATACATTAGAAGTGCACACTGTTCATACTCAGACGCCTGTAACACAGCTAAGATATTCACCCACCCTAAGCGGAAACGTTCTGTATTAGGATAGTGAAGAGAAATGCCGCAGTTTCCGCAGCATGCCCGCCATGTGTTTCTATGTCACTGGCAGCTAAGTGCGCCCATCTCCGTTTCTGTCCCCTCAAAGTGGACATGGCTACGTTATTGTCACAAACTTGCCAATAGTATTCATTACTGATATGGAATAAACTGTTTCAATGCACGTAATGTACTCATGAGAAGAAGAAAAAAAATCGCATTTGGCTTGCTTTGCTGGCTGCCATATATGGTTTTGGTGTCTCGCACCGTTACAGCGGCAGACACCTGTTTGTTGACCTGTTGTCACCCGCAACAAATGCGGATGAAAAATAACTCTTTTTTTTTCTTTTCGTGGAAAATTTAACCCGCGTAATGATCGCACCCCTGATTTTTTTTTTTAACAAAAAAGTGTGATCATTATGCAAGTAAATACGGTATCAAAAATAGCCAGAAACAGTCATTTATTTAGCGGCTGGTGGATCGCTGGCTGTGGAAGCAAATGGGTTAGGTTAGCAAGAACCACCGAGGATAGGTGCTTGGTTCCTCAAGGTGACGTTAGTAACAATATTGTACACTTAAGTTACAATACCTTATTATTTTATTTTTACATATCACTACACGATTGCCTTTACTTGTAGCTGTTTAGTCTGACAAAGCATCCACCTTCCACCCTCTTGTTTCTTTGTATGCAGTGCTCCAACAAGAAGATCTACAAAATTCTGAAATTTCTTCGTGACTCAACTATGCTGTACAGCACAATGAACCCAACCGCCTTGAGGTGAGTACTAGCATTGATGCTTTAATTTTTATAAACGTTTGTTGGTCTATATTTGGCTGAGCTGGTCATTTGCAAGCTATCATAGTTGTGCACATATGTTCTGTAAGACTTGCAGATTAGTCAAATATGCTAATTGCTGCTATAGCACTGATCTCGCCAGCAGTAATTTAAAGTGGTGGGTTACTGCTCCAAAATCCCCATAGCATTACAGTTACTGAAGATAGGCTTTCTGAGAATATGATGGAAAAATAGGATTGCACTGGCACCATTATTGCGGAAATACGGAACCAGCTTCTGACTGTACTATGACTCATTCATACATTGTTCTTCAGCATGAAAGAAAAGGAAGCTGACCTGGAGCTACCCCTTTCTCTCTGCTTCTTTCACCCCATCCCCTCCTTAAACGAATTTTTTGGTACATACTAAGACATCTTGGTTACTAGTCACGAACACACACAGAAACAAGAAAGGAGATGGGACAGAGCACCTCCCGTCTCCTTTCTTGTTTCTGCGTGTGTTCGCGCCTAGTACCCAAGATGATTTGTGACCAACTCGCCCAACACGATGTCCTTTTAATACTAAGACATAATAATAAAAAAGCGTGTGGCATTTAATACTGAAAACACTTCAGCTACTTTGTGAAGTTGTTGCTACTGGTGCTAGCTGATCATGCATACACCACTCTGCTGTTGATGCAATTTGTGGTAAGTGTGTGGCGCCTTGTGTGTGTTGTCCTCTTGACTCATCACGGGTGGTAGTCTGGCAAAGCATGACCTCTGATATCTTTGGCACTGCTTAGGACTGTTGCACTGTGCTGGCATGGGGACTATGTATAATTTCACTCGCCTTTCTCAGAAAATCTGGTCTTGTAATTTTGCAAGTGCCATAGTCCCCCTGTGCAGAATTGACATTGAAAAATCATCAAGACCATAAACTTATCAATTTACCCAAATTTCGTGTTTGCCTTTAATGCCCTTTTAACAGTGGTATTTCCTGTGAAGTGACGCTTACTCTGTGGCAGCACACAGGCATGGACAACAAGGTGTAATTCAGACGAGACGTGCAATCAACGCAATCTCGACCCTTTGCAATACGGTGATGCCATCTGGATCAGGCACTTGCAAATACCGTATTAACTCGCATAATGATCGCACTTTTTTGTCAGAAAAATTGCCGCAAATTCAGGGGTGCGATCATTACGCGGGTTAAATTTCCCGCGAAAAGAAAAAAAAGCATTTTTTTTTTTTCGTCCCGCGTTTGCTGCGGGATGCGGGCACCAAAACAAAAATGGCGGCCGGCGGAGCAAGCCAAATGCGCCAAATGCGATTTTTTTTTTCTCGTGAGTACATTATGTGCATTGAAACGGTTTCTTCCGTATCAGTGATGAATAATATCGTTAATATCAGCAAGTTTGCGACAATACCATAGCCACGTCCACTTTGAGGGGACAGAAACAGATGGGCGCGCTTAGCTGCCAGTGACATAGAAACGCATGGCCGGCGTGCTGTGGTAACTGCGGCATCTGTCTTCAGTACTATCCTAATACGGCACGTTTCCACTAAGGGTGGCCGAATATCTTAGCTGTGTTACAAGCGTCGGCGTATGAATAGGGTACACTTTTAACGTATCAGTGTAAACGTGGCTACTATCATTGCCGCTCGCGATTTGTTACGTGCCCACGAGTGCAGATGAAAAGAATCGAAAGGCGCCTTTTTTGTTTTTGTTGACCGCAACCATTATAAAGCCTACCCATAATAAAGGCAAGTTTGGTTGTCCCTATTTTTGTCATGGAAGTGTGGAAAGGGATGAAAGTAATAAAATGAGGCATCTACTTAAGAATGCTTGGTGCATGCAGACCGCTTGGCTTGTCTTGAAGAGTCGTTCGCATAGCATTCGACAGATGGTAAGTGCGATCATTATTAGCTAGACTTGGCACATGACATATCGCTGCGGCAAGTTTGGGGTGCGATCATTACACGGGAAATAAAAGAAATCAAATTTTGACGACAAAATTCAGGAGTGCAATCATTACGCGAGTGCGATCATTATGCGAGTAAATACGGTGCACCGTTTCATGCACTGTAAATTTTACATAAAAATTTTATAATTAGCTACTCGATTGTTCTGAAGAAGATATGGAATAAGCTCTACACCTATGTACGCGCTACATATAAATGCTTGCTTTTACATAATATTTTGAGTATTTTTAAGGTTACAACAATGAGTCTTAGCAACGTAGCTGCACCTCTGCATTTGTCACTTTTATCGTCCAGCTTTTCTTCTAAATTTAGTATGCTAACTTTATGCCTATCGCCATCTTAAAAAACTACTCAATAGAAAAATGACAACATGTGTCTCGGGTCGCTCAGGACCCGCCAGCTCCTCTTCACCTGCCATCTGCATCGACGCACACAAAATGGTGAATGATCTTTATTGCCCTCCACATCCGGGCTCGCAGCCAACCAGGGTTGCCAGCCAAGAGCGGTGGATGCAGCTATGTCCAATTATATGCATACATCTTCCCTCCTTTAACAGCAGTAAAAACTCATGATTGGCCAAGTCACAGTCACACACCCCGCACACCTGTCACAGAAGAGATGTCAAAAGGACCACTTATTCAGACATTGGTCTTCCCAGTTCACTGAACTACATCGCTGAGCACAGCAGTGTCAGTGTCAGGCAAGCTGCTCGAAGTTTTCGTCGTAGGACAGCCTTGCTGGTGGCCTTGGCTGCCTGGCCGATCTACGTTCTACCACATCCGGTGACGGTGACTGCACAGCGGGAGCTTGTTGTTGAGGCTGTGAAACTGTAGGTGATCCATCCGATGAGCAGTGGGATCTGGATTTCCTTTCTGGGTTTTTGAAACAATCCATTGTTTCACCACAATTGTCAGCAAAGACGTGTTTGTGCTGTTCCTCGGTTTACAGCAGATGCTGCCTGTTCCTACGTAGCTTGGTTCCATCTTCCGTGACCACAGTGTGCGACCGTGGTGCTACCTGCGGCTGTACTTCTGCCTTGATTTTCCATCCAAGCTTATCGCGAACTCATACGACGTCCCCTTTCTTCAAGACAGGGAGCAGACATCCTCGCTTTGATTGGTTTCGCTTCCATACTCCATACGTTTTGAGGACCATCCACTGCAAAGTCCGGTAACCGTGTTCTCATGCAGCGGCCCATGAGAAGCTCACTCGGGCACCTTCCATCTTCAAGAGGAGTGGCTCTGTAGTTTAGCAGGGCCAACCAGAAGCATTCTTTTCCACTCAATGTCTTTTGTAGTAACCGCTTAGCAATTTGTACACCTTTCTCAGCCAAGCCACTTGACCGGGGAAATCGTGGACTGGATGTTGTGTGATGGAATTCAAAGGCATTTTGCAAGTTTTCCGAATTCATAGCAAACGAATTGCAGACCATTGTCTATGACAACCTCCAATGGAATGCCATGTCTGCTAAACATGCTGCCCAACACATCAACAATTTCTGCGCATTAGTGCTTCGCTAACGCTTAACTTCTAGGAAGTTTGAGAATGCGTCATATGCCACAAGGTAGTACTGCCTGTTAAATAGGAAGAGGTCTATTCCGACACGATCCCACAGTCGGGCTGATACTTCGCGGGGCAAAAGGGGTTCACACATCTGACGATGTATGAAGTTTTTGCAGACGCTGCATGATCTGATCTGATCAAAGCTTCTATATCACTGGAGGCCAGAAGACCATTGCCCGTGCTGTAGCTTTGCAGATGTAGTTATACACCATTAGGCGCAAGAAAACATTTTGCAGCCTTGGTGGCATTTCTCCAATTTCTTTGTCAGGGATGGCAATGAGCGACTTATGGTTAGTCTCTGCAACAAACCGACGACCATATGTGAAATTTTTCACACCCAAACACAATTCCCAGCGCTTTCTTTTCAATTTGTGAGTAGCGTCCCTCAGCTTCTGACAGTGCTCTGGTAGCGTGCGCTACCGGGCGCCAGCCGTCATTGTGCTTTTTAAGTAAAACTTCCCCCAGACTGTGCAACGATGCATCGTTTGACAACTTTGTATCTCTTGATTCATCAAAAATGGCCAGGAGTGGTGCTTTAGTCAGAATTGCCTTGAGTTCTCGCTATTCTTGCTCAAAAGGATTTGACAACTCAGAGATACTGTCACTCTTGATCAGTGAGTGCAGTAATGCAGTTCTAGCTGACAAGTTTGGGATGTACTTGCCAAAATAATTTATCAAGCCTAGAAACCTGAGGACAGCTGTTTTGTCTTCTGGCGGGGGAAAATCTCTCGCTGCCGCCACAGGCTCGTCACATGGCCTTATGCCACTTTTACCAATGACGTCGCCCAGGACTACAATTTCTGAGAGCCCAAACTGACACTTTTCTAGATTCAATGCAACATTCCACGCTTCAGGTGAGCTAAGTCGGTTTGCAGTCGCTGATCATGCTCGTCTTGTTCATCCCCAAACTCGAATGTCATTCATATATACTTTTGTTCCCACTAGGTCTTCGAACATCTGCAGTCGCTGATCATGCTCTTGTCTTGTTCATCCCCAAACTCGTATGTCATTCATATATACTTTTGTTCCCACTAGGTCTTCGAACATCTCGCTCATGGTTTTCTGAAACACCTCAGGCGCAGAACTAATTCCGAAGGGTAGCCGCAAATACTGGTACTGACCGAATGGCGTTGTGATCGTACTTATCTTTGACATGGCCTCATGCAACAGAATTTGGTGGAACCCAGAATTTGCATTGAGTTTCAAAAAGTAAGACACGCCAGCCAGTTGCGCCTGGATTTCCTCGCATTTAGGCAGTTGGAAAAGTTCACGTTTCAAGTTAGCGTTGTGTCACGGTGCAATGACAAGACCACTCACTCAATCTGTCGGCCCTTGAACACGTCGCATAATCCCCACTGCAACTAGGCAGCAGGGTGTCTACCCGGGAGAACCGGGAATTCTCAGGGAATTTGAACAGTCTGGAAAAACTCGGGGAAAACTCAGGGAATTTGTGCTTCTATCAGGGAAAATTAGCTGTAACTTTATTGAAAGGGAACGAAAGTCGTGTTAATGCTGGCTCCAGTAACAGAGGAATCGCAACGAATAGTCATTGACGCCATGTCATCGGCACGATGTATTGCCAGAGTAGTTAACGACCGATTTTCTAGACGCCCGATTTTTCGGACATACCCGACAATTTGCACGGCTTTGCGGCACCACCACGTACTCCATATAGTCAATGTATATTGCCCTGACTGCAGGTCTGAAATGGCATTAATCAAAGCCGCCACCGCCGCTATTTTGATTCTCTCGCCGCCTCGAACCGGCACTCTCGCACGCTGATCCGCTGGCGGCCGTAACCACCACCATGGCAACGTTAGGCCTAGCTGCTTCTATATTCGCTATTAAGCTTCTTGCCGTGCGGTGCCGTGCTTTTCATTGAGAGAATTCACCGCTATCACCAATGGCACTGACTCCGCCTTTGTAATCCTTGCGATTGGCTTTGAAGCTCGCAGAGCACAGCGCGTTGTGTAATGTCAGTCTCCGAAAGTTAGCTTCGCCTCAATACATCAGTGTTAGGCGGTGAAACACAACAAGTGTGGGAAGGGGCAATTGTCACGGGACACAGTATGTATTCCTTAATTATACACACGTGCACCCCCATCTCCTGTCACAGTACGAGCACCGATATGCCTAGTAAGTGTAGTGGCAGGCCTTAAGAGCTTTTTTGGGCGATTCAAAGGCGGCCTTACAATGTCTTCTGTCATCTCTTCGTCGCGGGTCATGTGAACAACTCGTGTCGGAGATACGAGAAATGCATCATCACATGATCACGAAAGGACACGACGTCATGTTTCAGTGGCTGCCTGGTCATTGCAGTATCTCCGGCAACAACCTCGCTGACGAAGCTGCTAGGAAAGCACATGAAGGAGCAACCCTTGTTTCTATACCTTTATCGCGGACCGATGCAGCCCAACACTTAGGCAAGCTAGCGCACTCTTTGACATTGGAGAAGTGGCGCACACCTGAATTCACTCAACATCGATTGCATTCCCTCGATCGCTTTATGCAACTGCAGCTGTTACCAGGTCTTCCGTGAAATGAGGAAACAGTGTTGTGCCGCTTACATTTGGGCGTCGCATTCACCAATGTATGTGCATTTTTGATTGGAATGGCTGGTAGCGCCGACTGCAGTGCCTGCGGTGTCGAGGAAACCATAGAACACCTACTGTGGTACTGCCCATCTTTTGAAGATGAAAGGCAAGACCTCTGCACAGCTCTCAATCAGCTAGATGGAAAGCCGTTCACCTTGAACAAGATCTCGGGACCATGGCCTCGCATATCGCAGCTACAAAAGGCCACAAAAGCGCTGCTGCGATATTTGAAAGATACCGGATTGAGTCAGCGTCTGTGATCCGGACTGAGTGACCGACTGATATCCCCAGTGGACTTTCTCTTTTA
This sequence comes from Dermacentor variabilis, assembly GCF_050947875.1. NCBI lineage: Eukaryota > Metazoa > Arthropoda > Arachnida > Ixodida > Ixodidae > Dermacentor > Dermacentor variabilis. Next base: position 15,975,140 of record NC_134570.1, read on the forward strand.
ATCTTTCCGTCCCCCTTTCCCCAGTGTAGGGTAGCCAACCGGGCTCAGTCCTGGTTAACCTCCCTACCTTTCATTTATCATTTTCTTTCTCTCTCTTTTTTCGGGCGTGCCTGTGGCAATTTTAGCCTTTAAGGGCAGTTAAAGGCAGGCATTCATTATTTTTGGACTGCCCGATTTTCGTATGTTTTTGCGGCCCCTAGGGAATCCAAAAAATCGGACGTTGACTGTAAAACTGACCAAGAGGATGCTTCAGATGATCCATGTGGTGAAAGTGTGGTAGAAGGAAGATGTGAACAGAAAGGACCGACGCACTGAGGAATTAACGGGAAAGGAAGGGTGTCGCCGCCTTTTTGAAGGAGCTTGAGCTAAAAAAACTAAGTGTTGGCTGACGCTGAGATACAGGTGTCCCTCATCCAAACCAAAATAAACTGTTTTAAGCAGTGAAACCCAACACTGAGATGTTGTGTACGGGCTGAGAGTATGTCAGGACAGTTGAGGTTGACTTCCCAACTGCTGAGAGAGAACCTTAGTTGTGACAAAGTTCAGGGCCTCATGCAGATGAGCTTGCTATCAGTTGATAGAAATAGCTCATATTAAAAAATATTTACTTATGAATGCATCTCCTTTTTATTCGTATTTGAAAATGTTCGACTCAATTTGGAATGGGCTTTACCATTTCTTTCGCTGTGCATTTTACTAACACCTTCCTTCTGTTTTCTTTTTAAATAAAATAGATATTAATCCTTACTATTCAAACTGGATTAAGTTTTTTTTTTTTATTTATTTCAGCATGCTTACTAGAGAGTGACAGCATCGGGCAACGTGGTGTCAGCCTGTCTTGACATAAAACAAAGTTCTGGCTCATTCAGGGAATTTCGCAAAAGTGCTCAGGGAAAACCTGGAAAACTCAGGGAATTTGGAAATGTCAACTTGGTAGACACCCTGGGCAGTCCAGTTCCTTTCATAATGGATCTCTCAAGAACTGCTCAAACGGTTCACCTTCCTCCTGAACGCGCATGCGGAAAACATAGTGTTCGTAGGTTTCGTCCTTCTTTGGCATACAGTAATCTTCAAACCTTTTGACAATTGCGTCATACGTAGCTTTTGACTTGTCTTCAAATGTGTTATACACATCCTGAGCCTCCTCACCAGCAACATGGAGAAGCAGGGCTATCTTCTGAGCGTCTGTGTGTCCATCAGCACTTTCTGTCGCCTTGACGAACAACTCGAAATTATTGTCGAAACAGCCTCCAGGGTCAGGGGAGGTATTCTGTAAGAGTCCACTTAGTGGACATGTCCATTTCTTCTGCTGCTGAAGTGCTGATTGGTTGTGGTGCCTGGTTGCTGCGGATGCGCAGCCTAGCCCAGCCAATCACAACCGTTATCTGTGACGTTGCCACATAGTACAAGCTCTGTGGGCAGCTTCAAAAACTCCATTCCGCAGGCTGGTCCTGTGGCCCATCTGCCAAAAAAAAAATAATAATAATTTCTGAACCACTTCTGACACCGTGTATCGACGCACACAAGATGGCGAATTATCTTTATTGCCCTCCAGATCCGAGCTCGCAGCCAATCTAGCCGGTGCAGTTATGTCCAGCTATATACATAGGATACAGTGCATCAGTGTTTCGTGCAGCAACAATTCATGCCAAGTGATCACTCAAAACTTTCCATCAAAATGCCCTTCTCGAAGAAGCTGTTGACCCAGGCTGAATTTGAAGAGTGCAAATGTAAGCTTGGCGAAGCCGCAGAAACAATGCAAGTCTCGGGTCATATGGGCCCCACCAGCTTGGCACTCGTCGATGTCTCATGCTACAGATTTGTGCTGCATAAATATCAACTGCCATTGAGTCCATCAATCTTTTTGTGACTTCGGATTGTATGTTTTCCCAGTTAGTATGTACATTCTTTCTCGTTTTTTGTTTTTTTTCACAAACATGTATGTATGAGGTTCTACTGTAAAACCTGGAGTGCATTAAATTTGAGTAAACATTGCTTTCTACTGTGAACCCATAAAAACTATGTGTGCTTTAAGGTTATGTAAATAATACCAAATTAAGCAAGTGTGTTTTTTTTCTCCTGGAGGAAACAATGCTGGAAAAAATCGCCAGGCAGCATGTATGTTGCCACAAAAAATTGTATCGGTCGTTTTGAAATGCCCTTTACAACATGATGAAATATGCTTGGCCGTAAAGGAAATATTAAAAATTTTTCTTAATTGATCTTAGTTAATTCACTTATTAAGTACAATATAAAAGATATTCTAAGGAGTGCCACATGACTGCAAACCATATGTTGTTGGTATCATTCAGTTGCGACAAACCACTTTTTTAGATCCTTGGTTCAAGTTACGTGAAACACCCTGCATAAGTGTAAAATGTTCTGAAGTTCAATGAAGCCATTATTTCAAATGCAGGCATACCCGGAGCCACAACACATTCTAGTCATTTTGAACATGTTTAAATGTATGCTAGTGTAACTTTAGCCACTGTCATTTATTAGCTTGGTGACACCGTGCTCTAATGTCATAGCACTAGATGTGCGTTCTGCATATCTATACATAAACTTTCATTCCACGAGCATAACCTTCAAGGCCTGATAAAGAATTCTTGAAGTGAAGAGTCTGATGCAAGCAATAGTATATACCTTTTTGTTTTTAGCAAAAAAAGTAAAATGGAGACACTGGAGCTTAAAAGAGCACAAGTTACTGCAGGACTATGCAAGCCACTTGAGGGGGAAAAAGACCCCAGGTTTGCTTCTAACAAGTGAAGTCAACGTTTCTGGATTTAGATGAACATGCCAACTACACTAAAGCTAGTTCTTGAAGAAACTGTTAAAATTAGCACTTTTCTGAAGTGCCAGATTTTTTTGCCCAGCTTTATATATATATATATATGCATGGTCTATTCTTTACAACCCATAATATCTAGAAAAGAGCCTGTTGTGACGAAGGGTTTGAGATCATGCAAGTTATCGAGTACAATTGCCTTGACAGATTACATTGCAAGAAATGGGAGCACCCGAACATTCTAGCTGCAAGGATTGAAATAAGTTTAGGGGCATGGTTAACATTTAACTAAAAGAAACAATATATATATATATATATATATATATATATATATATAGTCATATCATAAGAAGCCAACAAACACTGACACCAAGGACAACATAGGGGAAATTACTTGTGCTTAATAAATGAAATAAAGAAACGATAAATTAATGGAAAATAAAGTGGATGAAAAAACAACTTGCCGCAGGTGGGAACCTGTGTTCGGTTCCCACCTGCGGCAAGTTGTTTTTTCATTCACTTTAATTTCCATTAATTTAACGTTTCTTTGTTTCATTTATTAAGCACAAGTAATTTCCCCTATGTTGTCCTTGGTGTCAGTGTTTGTTGGCTTCTTATGATATGACTAATAAAAATCAGGCCCCGCTGGTAACCCCATTTCTTCTCATTCATATATATATATATATATATATATATATATATATATATATATATATATATATATATATATATATATATATATATATATATATATATATACACACACACACACACGCGCGCGCACACACACAGATTGGGCACGTTGAGCCCATCCTTGTTGATATCAGTACAAGCAGGCAGGACAGACGCAACTTTGTTTTGAGATTTAATAAAGCTATAATACCCGTGTCACATGGGCACAGAAAATGACATTATCTTGCTAATGTTTTAAATTCTAATGCCATTTGCGGGATGCCACTCGGAGAAGCCTAATGGCATTTGCCTTAGTGTCATTTGTTATCTAATACGTTCACCAGAACTCATTTGTCTGACAAATGCACACCCTCGACTCCATAGCTTGTGCAGTGCAGTATAATTGAAGTACTTAAAGCAGCCTCTATTTCATCAAAAATAATTTATACAAAGCCTTCAACAACAAAATTCCCGCATGGAGTTGTACTTGAACTTCCTCATGCAAGTTGGAACAGCTTCGACAGCCCATGCGCCCTTTGGATTTTGGGCTTCAGATTTGATTTCGAATGGACGAAGTTGTTATGGTCGATTGCAACGTTAAAACAAGGCAAGAAACTTAAGCTAACGGCACTTAGCAGGCTTGCTTTTGTCTCGCTATTCATGAAGGCACAAGTTAAACTTGTAAATGAATATTTATTTTTTATTTAGTACCTTAAAATTGCTCACTTCAGAAAATTTGTCGTTGACAGCACCACATTAAATTTGGACATGTGGCAGCTCTACCGTAAGAAATGTAATTTGGGAACTTAAGACAATAATAAACCAGTGTCATTTCTTCCACTCGTGTGGCACAGGTATTACGCTGGCTGTCTGTTCTTCAAGCAAGCAGCAGCTAATAGCAATAGATAGTTAATAGGTATTTTTTTCTGCACATCAACTGTGCTTTGAACTGGCAGGACTGGCACCATGTTATGCTTTTGTGCCCGTCATTGTGTGTGTGGGTCTTGCTTGTTCTTGGTGTCTGTTGTGTGCTGCTCACATTCATGGGCACAGGCTGTCTCTTGTGCACTCCTGTGTTCATTTGCTTATGCAGTGTCAGCTCCAGGGCCCCAGGACACAAAGATGAAAGCAGAGAAATATGAAGTATAACAATAAGACAAAATAAATTGGATGCATTTCTGGTTCCACAATGTTAAGTAATACCTAGCAGAAAGTATCAGTGGTAGCGAAAATGTTTCTGTGAAGTATGTTCTTATACAAGGACCATGGAGCTAGGAGAGAGCGTCACATAATTTGGAAGCCTACTCATGGAAAAAGTTAAGGAAAGGCTTATGGAAAACTGGCCCTGACAATCTCATAAGCAAGCAGTAATTTGTAGCTGCCAAGCATGCAGAGAGCAGAGTTCAGAACATATGGTGAATGCCAATCGGGATCATAGCGTCACTAAGAGCCACCGCAAACCGAACAGTTCCTCGAAAGGTCTGACAATTATCTCATGCCTATTTCCCAAGAGTCAACGTGCTAGTGGGCCTCAAAGGAAAGGAGGTGGGGTGTTAAGAGTAGCTGTCCTTGCCAATGCTAGCTGCCTGATGTCATGTCCTCTCCTAGTACATACAGTATTTCCTTCCTCTATGGCAGAGGCTCCCGCAGCTGGCCACATTGTTCATTCAAGAGCTGGGCACTGGTATGAAGCACAAATACATTGTCAACATGAATTTTAGCAAGCAGAACAGGTTCTTCATTTTTTACTTCAACGAAAAAGAGAACACTGAAACACTAGAGATTGCTGTAAATTTCTGCATTATAAAAAGAAAATTTTGAGAATTTCCAAGACGCTTTTGCAAGCTAATTGACACTGCTGGCATAATTTTAAGTAGCAACACATGGCACGTCCTAGAGAAACTAGAATGCACCTTTTGCTCTTACACATTCAATACAACCTGTGATATTGTTGCGATGCAAGGTTGGACTCGCATTTAGCGGTCATCTAGTACACAGCAAAGCTACATTGAATTATAATATGGCGCATAAAAGGTATGCACTTCTTTTAAGGACTCTACCTTGACATTGATAGCCTTGGACCATTTGGTGAGAAAACGAAACTTCCACCTGATATTTATGTATACTACCAAAATTGACTCGGCACAATGTTTCACAAAGCTGTCATAATATCTAGAAAGAAAGACAAACTAAGAAAAAAAATATTGGAAACAGAAGTGAGGAACATGCTACAGGCCACAATATTTTAATATGCCAACTGTCGCGCTATTAAAAAAATTGTGTTCCTGAAGTCCGGCAAGTCAATATGTCAAAGTCATTGCACCTCTGGCATGCATACAAAGCAGTAAAAATTGCTTATGTATGCTCAGTGCAGGTTCTCAAATAAAACTTTTTGAAAGCAGTCCTTGCATGCATCTCCTTCCTTGTGCTTATCCATTTAGTTATTCAGTTTCTTATTTCATCATGTAGCAACAAGTCCAAGCTATTTTTCCCACAGTGGAATCCAATGTTTACTTGAGGAGTATTGGCTATACGTTAACCAAGTTGTATTATTTATTATGGTATATTTGTTTTAAATCTATTTGACTCAGTGCAATTGCACACAAGGCATGTCAAGATGCGGAAGTCTTTTTACACTCAGAAAGGTTGTACAAGGTTTTGTTATTTATCTACACTTTTGTAATGTGTTTTGAATTGCTCTGTTCTTCATGCCTTGCATGCTGCTGTGCACTATCGCTGCATGTATTTCTCACAATGCATGTGCTGCTTAAAATAAAACTTTGACACTTGCTACATGCACTGCTGTTATGCTTGCATGCTGACGTGCAATGTAAAGCCTTAATTGTAGCAATGAATTGAACTGGCAGATTGAGGGCACAGCAATTTGTGAGGGTGCTCAGTTTTGTCATTGACAGTGACTTGTATGTGCACGCAAAGCTGAATGGTTGTCTTATGTTGCTGTCTTTATATATGCTACATAGGGACACTTCATGATTTTATGCTGGAGAAAGAGCCACCAGAATAAATGTAAAAACTTAGTATAAACTACATCTTGGTTACATTGTCCCTTATGAAAGGAAAAAGAGTATCTTTTTTGCTACATTCTACAAGGGGTGTACAAGGCATTGACTCCAAGTGTCCTGCTTAGGGAACATTTAGTTCTGCTAGATGTTTTTAGAGGAGTATGGACACAAAACATTCATATTTTTCTTTCTCTCTCCTTTCTCTCTTCTTTCTCTCTTCTTTCTCTCGCTCCCCCTCATGGCTATCCAGTAATTATGATATGCAGTCTCAATTACTCTAGAGTTCTAGACGTAATTACATTTCCTTTTAATTGCCTTTTGTAAATGTGCACCAACTGCGGTGCTGTTTCGTACATGGGGCAAGAGGCCGGTACATCGCAGAAACCAGAGATGGTGCTCACATGGTAGTGCACAGCACTGATGCGTGCACGCACACCTTGATCATGCTGCCTAAAGCAAAGACGATATATCGCTTGACAGGATAGTAGGGGAGTAGTGAAAGGGGACCTCTAGAGTTTTCAAAGAAATGCAGAATGGAGATGTAAGGAAGGAAGGGCTGACTTATGTTGTGTACGAAGCTGTCTTTGTGTGCTCTTCAACCACCTTACTGGGCTGACTGGTGTGCTCAAGAGGTTTATGATACCATACGTGACGACTACCATCACGGCTTCCATTATGTATGAAACCTCCAGCTTCATGTTTGGAGCTGTACTGCGCTTGGCACAGACTTTGAATTTTACCTATTAGGAGGCAGTGCAAAAATTTTTGTTGCACTTCTTGAGGAATTCAGGCTTCATACTGTAATTACAGAGCTCAATCAGAACCTAAAAAAGATTTTCGTTTGACCTCGTGAAACCTATAGGCTTCAGCAAACTTTGAAAAAAAGTTGTGCTCACTCATAAAATCGGAATTTACAGCATTTTTATTACTTTGAAATTATTGTTATACGCCATGTTGTTATACAGCCAGTCTCGCTTTCGTTTCCCAGGAGAATATTGTATCGTAACGTCACGAGACAGCATGCGGGAGCAGGACATTGTAACATTTTGACACTTGCTCTGTCTCGCTCAGTCGCCGCTATGCTGCTACAACACAAGATGCTTCTGTGCCAGAAAACTCGTTTTAAGAAAGTCTTCACATGGCAAAGAGTGAATAAAAGGCATCATGAAAGTATTTTTTAAAGGGATACTGATATCATAATTCTGACTATTCGTGTCAGATGAAAGTCCTAGAACTCTAAGCCATAGAAAAAAATAGTGACACGCCTCGGAGTGCCATTAATAATTTAATATAACAGTTTTATACAGCCAGTCTCGCTTTCGTTTCCCAGGAGAATATTGTATCGTAACGTCACGAGACAGCATGCGGGAGCAGGACATTGTAACATTTTGACACTTGCTCTGTCTCGCTCAGTCGCCGCTATGCTGCTACATCAGCTCTCACAATGAGCAGCAGTGTACGCGTCACACTGATCTCGGGGCTTTGCTGATGTTGGGAGAGATAGAGTCTATAGACGCAGGCAAGCACAGCAAACAGATTTTACTAAGAACAAACCCAAAATAAAGCACACTCAAAATGGAACTCAAAACTCAACTGACAAAGATAAAACTCCACACTTGCTTAGCCAAAACACTGTCCCTATCTTCGCCTACGTGCGTCCTTAGCACGTTTCGTGCAAAAGTCCGGCAACCCTGGCCTATGGCTGCACGCTAACAAAAAACGCTTCTACAAGGTTCCGTTGGGCGCATGTCACTCCAAGTCCAATGTGTGTCGGCTCTTGGTCAGCGTCAGTTCTCCCGCCGACTCCGCAAGTTTTGCTTCCTTGGTATCGGCCGGCCAGTTCCTTTGTCTCGGATTCCGGCGTCCCGAATTACGTTGGTGACTTTTCACTCAGGCCTGCCTGGCCAGGCCTAACACCGGGCTCCGCCGCTACCTCTCCGCGTGCCGACGAGAAGCCCCGGTGACATCGTCCGTGCTGGTCTGCCGAAGAAGGGGGATCCAATTCCTGGAGTGCCCGGCAGCGCCATGGGAGGCTGCAGCAGGTCCAGGGAGCCTCGCTCGAACGTCGCCGAGGTCGACGGCTACACCCTGGGTCGCCAGCGTCACGAGCCTGTCCGAACCTCCATGGGTCCCGTCGCCAGTATGAAGCTGGTGCTCCAACCTTCTTGGCCCAGAGCCATGTCGATAATGCCATCTTGGTGCGATAATGCCACCTTGGCGCCGCTTCTCCTCCGATCACACCTCGGGTCACGCGCCTCGAGGACTCATACTGTTCGGACTGGTTGGCGCACATTGTCGTCTTCTTTTCTTTTTGTGCCCCCTGCCTCTTACATATGACAAACACTCGCGCTATCTCTCGTACTGTGCTTCAGCCAGACCGACTGCCGCGGGCATCAGGCCACGTGGCAAAGCCGGATTACAGGAGATTGGAGCTATGCGGGAAAACAACATATCAGGGGACGCGTGAGAGTCGCGCATCCCCACAGTTTATCGCACATGTTCTTCGTTGTAATCCTAGCGACTAGCATTCAGCGGAAGTTTTGAGTTGTATGAAGCAACGCGACACACGATGTCCTGAAAGCGGACAGTTGTGTCGCTTGGCGATAAGCTGAATATTATTGAGGAAGCGGAAAAGTGGCATGGAGCCACAAAAGCCAGCATTGCCCAGGACCTTAAGATACCCGAATATTCGCCTAAGACGATCCTGGTAAACAGAGCAGTGATATTGCAGAATGCCAACAAGTTCGGGCTCAAGCGGAAAGCACAAAGGAAGGACAGCATAAGAAGTTAGAAAAAGTTCTTGTCAAGTGACTGCATCAAGCACGGAGCTCTGCGATCAACGTTGACAGCGCCATTCTAAAGGAAAAAGCGGACCTTGTGGCATTGCGTCTGGGCATTGATGGCTTTCAGGCATCGAACGAGTGGCTGTAGCATTTTAAAAAATGAAACAGGATTGTGTACAGCCGCTGCTGCGGACAAAGCATTTCGGAGGACGTTTCGACGGTGAACAAGTGGATGGAGTCGCTGCCGGAGATGATTGCTGCATGCAAGCCCTGCGACATTTTCAACGCCGATGAGAGCAGTATTTTTTACCGTATGCTGCCCGAGCAAACCCTTGCATTTAAAGGTGACAGCTGTCACGGTGGCAAGCGTAGTAAAGAGCGTGTGACGGAACTATTCTGTGCTAACAAGGACAGTTCCGAGAGGCTGCCCGTGCTCGTTGTTGGAAAGCTTGCAAAGCCACAGTGCTTTAAGAGCTTGAAGACGCTGCTTTGCAGCTACAACTTCAACAAAAATGGCTGTGGCTTAGCTAAGGTTAAGCCCAGGATGCGAAGCATACTAGCCTTTATTTTAGTTGTTGAACCACTGTTTAGCCTGGCGAACTGCTGTTGCTTGGCTATATTTGGTTCGGCTAGATGAAGAAACAACTCATGCGTTACTCTGCTTCGCCTTCAAGAGTGGAACACGACAGCGTTCCCGTCGACCCGCCAAGGGGTGTAAGACAATGGGCTACGGCGCAGCGACTACGCGCCCCGCATTGGACGCGGTGAGCGTCGCGCAACGCAGCGTTCGGCGCGGCAACGAAATGTGCGCCTGAGCAAGCGACGCACGCCTGAGCCTTAGAAACAGCTCGTTTCTAAGGCAACACCGCATTCACTAGAGGCGTTTTTGTACCGCTTTGAAGCATCGTACTCGTGGCTCAGTGGTAGCGTCTCCGTCTCACACTCCGGAGACCCTGGTTCGATTCCCACCCAGCCCATCTTGCAAGAGTTGAGCCAAAGCCACCTAGAAACAAGCGCAGCTGCTTATATACCGCCGCGACGCCGCGAGCGACGGCGCGAGTTGGAGCCCCGTTTCTCCTCTGTCGTGACGTCACGGTGTCACGTGGTCAGCCTTGAAGGCGACACCGCCGCGCCTGAGGAGCTGGGTTGAGCTCTAGTAATATGCTTCGCATAAAAGGCGGGGATGACGTCTTCGCTCTTCAGCAATTTTTTGCAGCAGCTGGATAACAAAATGGGTGCTAAGTTGAGGAAAATATTGCTTTTCATGGACAATGCACCGTGCCACCCACCTGATACGTTACGCCTGAGGAACATAAAGGTTGCTTTTTTCCGCCCGGCTGCACAAGCCGGCTGCAGCCGCTGGATGCCGGCATCATTAAGTGCGTCAAGCAAGGGTACCGGAGGTGGTTGGTGCAGCGTTGGCTGCCGGCTATGGAGCGCAGCGAGTCAGAAAAAAAGATCACTGAGCTCGATGCCATGCATTTTATTGCCAGTTCGTGAAACGCAGTGTCGTGAAGCACAATCACTAACTCGTTCAAGCACTGTGGCTTTAAGCGAGAGCCTGCCTCCTCTGCTGGGGACGCAACAACCTCGATGCCGCTCGAGGCCGATGACGATTTCGAGGGTTTAAACCTCACCACAACCTTCGCCGAGCACGTGGACACCGACGGCAGCGTTGCAATCTGTGGCGAGGTGTTGCTGGATGACGCCATCGATGGGGCTGTGCCTACCATGTTCGCCGAGGTGCTACGGCACATAGACGGCATCTGGAGCTTCATCTGTTCACGCGATGCCACAGAGGACCTCTTTTTGGACGTTGCCCAACTCAAGCGAAAGCTCTTGGTTCACAGATCAAACAAGGCCGAAAAGAAACTTACCCGCTTTTTTTAATGTTCGTGCTGGCTGGCGGGAATCATGGCAGTGGGCAGTGGAGTGCCGTAAAGGTTCGTTTGAATATAGCATGATTGGTACCTGTACTGCAGCATTAATTCTTACCGCATTTACTTTTTTGGTAATTTGGGTTTCCAAGCCCTGCAGAGTTTGCTAGTAGTTTACATTGAAGTTTCTCATAAATCCGTCGCGCGAAATAAGTAGTATTTTAATAGGCATAGTTTATGTTCGGATTTTACGACGCTTTTTCGCGGTCCCGAGAAAGTTGTATAATTGGGGTTCCACTGTATCTTCCTAGAATATTTTCAGTATTTAGTTGCAGAGAAAATTGCTACTGAAGCAGCTGGTTTAGTTCTTCCATAATTTGAATTGGCCGCAGCAAAGTGGCATTCTTATATAGGGCTGCGCTGGAGATCTGTGAAGTCATGCTCTGCCGAGTGTTACTGCATTATCTGAGCCAAGGACCCACACAGGAGCGCCGCACTCCAATAGGAAAAGGCATTGACAGAGGAATGAGATGAGGTAGCACCAGCAAGCTCTGTTTTCTGTTGCAGAATCCAACAAACTTAGCTGAACTATATCTTCAAAAGTGTTTTCTTTTTTCTTTTATGATGAAAGGCTATAAACATTTTTATATTACTGGTTTGCTAGAATTTTCTCATTTAAATATCGATATGCTATGTAATGGAAGCTGGTATCATACTTTCCCAGTGTAAGTGCCAGTTTCATTGTCTTTGCCATTTTTCGTTTGCAAAGGCATTGCTTTCTGCAAGAGTGAGACTTCGGATACGTTTTAGCTCTGATCTATCACTTTATGCTTGACTTGATTCGTGAGCTTAAAATCACTTTCAAAAGACCACAGAACAGTAAAAAAGATAGTTGCAGATTCCTACAAAGTGGACATGCCTTGAGTATTGACCAACATTGCATGACATCTAGAAGCAAATTTTATAGTCTGTGACAACCTGAGATTGCAATAAGCAATTTATATGCATGTCAGTACACTCATTTCTGACATCGTCATGGAGGCAAATGTCTCAATATTGGCACCTTTCAAGAACTATGTTTTGGAGCGCCGAGGTACAGAGGGTAGGTTCAGTGCATATTAGGGTGCAGAGGTTATGCTGAATTCTTAGGTCATTTTCTGAGTATATTTATGTTCATTTGTACACAAGCATCAATAAATTGTTGCTATACATCCCTTAAGGAACTACAGAATAAAGGTGCTTGATCAGGGAAAACGTAACGTCCGATATTACTTGTGGCACAACTCTTACACAAAACCTAATATGACAGAAAGTCAACACACTATTTAATACTCTAAATAAAGCCCACTAAGTCTGCCTGTTGGCTAGATTAAATGTTAAACACTGTTTTGGTGCTGTTGTAGCTGTGAATCACATTAAATTATGCTTGTAATTTCAATCTGGCACTTGCATCAAATGTGCAATGATAACAGCCTCTATTGAGCACTCGCAGCCCTTTTTCAGTTTCCGCGCAGCCATTTATGTCAAAGTAACTGCATAGGGTATAGAAAGCCACAACGGCACCCATGAACATACATGTGCTGTGACTACTTGTGCATTCATTTCGTCGACCTCCCCATCACTTTCAACGTCATCAGCCATGTTGAGGTCAGCAGAAATATTCGAGATAGCCAGCACTCCTGATGTCCCACTGACATAATTGCAGGATGAGTATTGTAACAAATGACCTGGGATCCTATTTGTGGCATAGCATGCTTGATGTACGTGCAGCCGGCGGGGGCCGCCTCATTAGTGGTTCATGTTTCAGTTTTTGGATCTGACAAATGGGAAGCTAATGCATATGACCTTGTGGGAACTAAACGGGACTGGCATTTCAAAGTACAAGAGCCAGGAAAATGCAGCAAAGCAGAGGCTGTCAGTGAGGTTCTACTGTATATGCTCTTTATTTCTGCTACAATGTTTTCGAGAATTACTTGGGCTTCACCGAAACACCTGGTATGCCCTGTGTGTATGAGAAGGTAGATGTTATGTCATGTTGTGCAGTACTTCAGATAAGCAGTTTGTGCAGCCCCAGTTGATCTTATCAGGGAAGCTAATGTTGCTTAAGTTTCTTTTTCTGCTTGTATACTTGAGCCTTTGTAGTGCAAGGGTGCTTCATGAAGCAATAAAACGACGTACACCAACCAAAAGAAGTGCTAAAAATGAATAAATCGTTAAGACGTTTCGGCTTCGCTACGGAAGCCTTGTTCACAATGGGTTGAAGGAAAGTTCATAGAAGAGTATGTACTATTCTTCAGCACGTGACGCAAGTAGCGCATGTGCGACGGGGAGAGGGTTGCCTCACTTCGATCGAGTGAGTGACATGTTTTGCATATCTCCAGCCATTCCAAATACAGCCATGATTTCAGGTTTCTTTTTTGGCCGATAATTCTAGAGCTTTCCCAGTCAATCTTGTGGTCCATTGCATCTGTGTGCTAGCTCCAGGACGAAGGCCTCGGCAGGGTCGACACTGTGCAATGAAAGGTTGTACACCGTAGTTATGCCCTGCGACCGGTATGCCCTGTTACCGGTATAACCTGCTACTGGTATACCCTGCTACCGGTATACCCTGCTACCGGTATACCCTGCTGAGGCTCTGTCCTGGAGCAAGGTCTGAATTTCAATGTTGCGCCTGCCGCTGATGTCAGAACGGTTGTGTGTGTGGTGGAGTGCGTGGTTAACCAAGTTTACCCATCCCACCGCGACGAGGCTCACACCCGTGCTATTAGTGTCCTTCCTGGGCAGCACCGGCGGAAGTTCGTTTCTCCTCTTTCTGCTGAGGAATGCAAGGCTGTCAAGCGACTTCAGGCGAACACTGGAATTGTGGTTCTTCCCGTTGACACGGGGAATGCAGCGGTACTAATTGACACGGCTGTCTACAAAATCAAGATAATGATCCTGCCTAATGACCCTGCCTAGATAATGATCAGGACACTTACGTCTAGCTCACTCGGGACCCGACCTTGAAAGTACAGAGGGACTTACAGGCTCTCCTGGTGTACGTGTTCCGCTTCGTAGCTTCCAAGCACAAGTCTCTGTATTATAAGCTTCTCTGTCATAACGGTGCTGCACCTGCACTTTATGTTTTGCTGAAAGTTCACAAGCCTAATGTCCTCCTGCGTCCAATCCACTGCACCTGTTCCCCTCTCTACAAATTGTCCATATACCTGCACCAGCTTCTGTCTCCACACGTCGGGAAGGGCTCCTCCACGCATCTGTGCAACTCCTACAACTTTATTGAAAAAGTTTGTGACGTGTCTTTAGACGACGACATGATAGTTTCTTTCGACATGGTGTCGCTGTTTACCTCAATTTCGACTGACATGGCTGTGGAAGCATGCACTTCTACTCTAGGATCTGACAGGACTTTGCCAGACAGGTCGCCCATTGACGTTCCCGACTTCAAGAGGCTCCTCTGCTTTCGCCTTGGAAACACGTACTTCTGCTTCGACAAGATCTTCTACAGGCAAGTCCACGGTACAGCAATGGGTGCCTCTGTATCTATCACTGCTGCCAGTCTTACGATGGAATGACTGAAAAGTCGTGCTCTTGCGTCCTGCAGTCTTAGGCCAAAAGTTTTTCTGCGTTATGTGGACAACTGTTTTCTTGCGTGACTTGGCGCAGCTCTTTGGCTTTGTTCCCTGCTCACCTGAATAGTCAAGAAAGGGCCATCCAATTCACAGTTGAAACGGAGGTCGACGGCAGACTCCCATTTTTGGACGTGCTTGCCAACAGACGGGATGGATCGCTTTTGTTTAGCGTATACCGTAACGACACTCACACTGGCCGCTACCTAAACTTTCAATCCGTTCATCCTGATGCTCACAAAAGGTTGGTTGCTGCCTCCCTGTTCAACCGTGCGAACCGCATTTGCACCACAGCAGAACGTCATTTCACCGACTTGGACCGCGTGCAAGGCAATCTCTCGAGAAGCAGCTATCCTATGTCTCTTTTGAGTGCTGTGGAACGCCGCCTGTCCAATTTCGTCTGACCAGCTAATCCCCAGCCAAGAAAGCGTACTGCCATACCCTACGTTCCTGGGATAAGCGAAACCTTGTTTCATGTTCTGTGTAGTTATGACTGAGGTGGCACACAAGCCTGTGTGTATGCTGAGGTGCACACTCGTGGGCAGGAAGCACAGGCTTCTGAGATAATCGTTTCCTGGCGTAGTCTACAACATACCCTGCGCAGATCGCAATTACGCATACATCGGTGAATCGGGCAACTTTAGACAGACTGAGGCAGCATCAGAATGATGTTGAAATGAAACAAACAGTTTCGAATGCCCTTGCCGAGCACACGGATGCAACGGGCCACAAGATTGATTGTGAAAGCTCGGGAATTATCAGCCAGAAAGAAACCTGAAATTGCGGTTGTATCTGAAATTGCTGGAGATGCAGAAAACGTGTCGCATGCTCAATCGAAGTGAGGGCACCCTCCCTCGTCGTACACAAGCTGCTTACATCACATGCTGAAGAATACATAAGCTTCCAAGAATTTTCCTTCAACCCATTGGGAACAAGGCTTCTGTAGTGAAGCCGAAACATCATAAGATTTATTCATTTTTAGCACTTCTTTTGTCGGTCAGTCGGTGACCGTCGTTTTATTGCTTCATGTTTCATCCTGACCAGACGGGCTTCCGTCTAACCCTCGACTTCAAGGGGGCTTCATGTTAAACAGCAAACGAAATTGCTGGTAGGACCTAATTGATAGATATCACCTTCTTACCTGGCCTTCCTTGTTCTGCCCCTTCTGTTTTTCAGGCGCATTCTCCGTGATGTGTACGGTGATAAGCACATGTCAATAAAATTGGAGCCGAAGGAGAGTATCAGCTCAGGCGAATCCCAGGAGTGATTTGGTTGCCCTCGCCGCTCGCTGCTTCCTTTACCTTGCCTCGTGGCAGTTTCTTTTTTTAACTTCTTTCCTTTATTAACCAAAGCTTCATATTGCGACATTCTTTGCCATGTTCATTGTCTCCTCCCTCCCTTGTTTCTTCTTTTTTTTGGTTGTGTGCTTTGTTAGTCACTGCAGCAAGTGCATGTAATGTTGCTTTAGTTCTTCGATGTTACTGACTGGTTAACTGCCTCTCTGAGACTATTCACCTGTGTAGCTGCTGTTCATGCTTGGTCACAAATAGTCAAGCCTCTGACCTTGGAAATTTTCACCATTGGACCTCCCCACACACACAGCTCTTGTTTCCCCATTTATTTCATGCATTCCTTATTTTCACCAAATGGATTTGTCGTTGTCGTTGTTAGTGTAAAAGATGCTGGGCTGTTGCTAGGATGACATGCCATGTGTGGGACATGAAGAGACTGCAGTTCTATTGCATTTTTTTTTTCCTTTTGTTTTCTGTGCACTGGTTGAAAAAAATGCAGATGGGAAAAGACTAGGGACTTGCAATGTACATCTGGCCATAGGGCACTCAGTATGCAATGGCACTGTGTGCATGACATTTTTTAGTCTTTGCAAAAAGGTTTATTAAAGCATGGATGGCTTTATGCAGAAACAGCCTGATCTTTTTATATATGTATACAGTATTTGCGGATGTTTCTACATATTTGTATGGCCTTTTTAGCAAAAAATTTCGCAATGCATAGCTTTATAGTCTTTAGCTTTGGGTCTTTCGAACTCCTCCCGTTTTTTAACCCTTTCAGGGTCGATTTTCTTTCGCCATATGCGACAGCCCAGGGTCGATCTTTTTTTTTTATTGCAGTTTCCAATTCTTCTGAAGGGCCTATTTCAAAAAAAATTTACCGTAATTTTTCTAGGGTATCGTAAAGTGAGAAAAAAATATTTTGCTTTGGTATATATGTACTGTTTATTCATGAATAACAACAATAAGGAAAGGAAATAAATTTATGAGAATTAAAAATTTGATGCATTGTTATACACGTAGTTCAAGGCTTAGAAGATGTGCACACAAGAATATATCGCAAGTGTCAAATGTTCCTGCTCTTACACTAATATTTACATCTATAGCGTAATCTAACTGTGTAGATGAGCGCACCCAAGGAGACTGTGTGGTTGTATGCCCTTCAAAAAAGCAATATGTGTGACAAACTTCCACTAATCTTCATCTTATCGCCAACCAGAGGCAATTAACTTTCGTGAGTCTCAATAAAAAAAAGAAAAGGAAAGGAAACGCATGCACGGCAGCATCCTTCCTATGCGTACCACTGTGAGCACTAAACGATTGAGAAACAGGCAGTCGCCCTTTCAGCGATTAGTAACGACATAGCCATCAGTTTTGCAAACACAAGAAGCCAAAACCGCCCGCGGAACAAAACCCAAACCACCGCCCGCCCGCACACGCACCAATGCGCGAGCGGTAGTATATAGACGCGCCGGAGCAAACTAGCTCTAAAACAAACCATGCAACGAAAACCGAGAGAGGGAGGTGCGAGAAAAAATTCTCTGCATTCCCCACATAGTGGCAGCACATGCCAGGAAAGAAAAGTTGGGAAATTAGCATGCTTTTTAAACATACAGATGGCGCCGTATATTTATGTCATTGACTCTGAAAGGGTTAGAAAGCGAGGTGTTAAAGAATGTGCATTTTATTCTAGGTTTTGTGACTGACTGTGCTGTATGCTTTTCTTATGCCTCACATGTACAGACAAATGCTAAAAACAATGGAAAGTGATTTCAAGGCATTGACTGTGTGTGAAGCTGGGGTGCTTATCTCCCATGTTTTATTTGCTTTACTTTTGCTTCTAATGATGTATGCTCAATCTTTGAAGTGAACAGTATTGACTCCAGTGCTTTAGCATTTATGACCTTCAGGTACATCGTCATAGTGAGCCTGACGTGTAAGGACTGATCAACTTCATTTTGCATTTAGATCAGAAGTTCATTGAAGAATTTTGGAAATTTTTATTGCGGAGATTTTCTCGGGTATTTGAGGAAAATTAGTTGGTTTTGCTCACCTTTTGTCATTGCCAACATTATTATAATGTTTTACTATATGTGCATAGTGAAACAGAAGCAAATCAAGTGAGTTGACACGCATAGTTTATATTATCAACATGTTATCTCGGTTGTGTACCTGTTTGCAAGAATCGACTGTTATTCTTAGTTGTTACCGTCGTAGTGCCTTACGAGTTCAAGAGGAATCAAAACAAAGATTCACTGTTTGTTCTGATGCACTGTTGCTTTCCTGCTGGTGAAAATTCTGGAATTAGCTAAGTCACAAATCTTCCTGTTTGCAATACCATTAGTGTCTCCATGAACCTGAAAAGCTGTTTTAGAGAAGACTAGAATGAATAGAATTATGGAATGAACGTGGAAAGCATTGCTATTCATTGCATTAATATAAAGGAATGGCTGATGATGTGGCAGTTGCTTTTTTTTTATTATTAAAATGTTGATTAAATGGTTTGGTATTGTAGTGACATGAGCTGACAAGAATATGTTATGGGAAGCAGACTTTGCTAACATTGTCTGAGCCATAGTTGAGCTTTCACCTTGTTGGTATCAAGTCTGTAAGGGGCTTATATAAACAGGATGCAGCACAAGCGTTAACTTAAAAAATGAAACAAAATTATGTTCTTAATCTGGGGCCGTATTTTCTAACAGTCTATCCGTTGGTTCAGCTCGTCATCACAAGGATCAACTGCACAGCGTTCTTCAGTGTTCAAGGAAATGACAAAGGTCAAAAGGAATGCAAATTGAAATGGATGACTAAAAAATGCAGCCCTTGTACTTGCGGCCCCCTTGAAGTTAAAATAGACTATTTCAGAAATAACTCTGCTGCAAAGAAGTATTGCATGCATTCAGCAGCAGTAGCGGAGTTATGGCAATCAAAGGTCGCGTACGATCCCCTTCGTGGTGCTCCAGCCCGTTCTTCAATGCCTTCTTCAAAGAGAAAGGCGACTTCGCGCTCCGCTTGCGAGCTCCATGTGCCACACATGACTGCAAAGGTTATCTGAAATCTTCACAAATGAGTGCGCTATCTGCGGACTGCATTTTTTCGCCAAGGCCAAGGGGAGTTTTAGGACCCCTTTAACAGTGAAAGATAAGAATAGCAATTTGGGCGAGTTGGCTGTCTTTGTCTTTCTTTCTCTAACCCACCATTATTTTTCCTTCTGCACTTCAGGGCTTCTCGCTGCAAAAATAATGCCATTAACAGTGAAAATAAATAAAGCTTTGTAATCTGCATTTCGAGGGAATGGAAAGAATATCCAAAATATTTGAATTGGCGTGGTATTGAATTGACAAAGTGCACATTAAAAAATATTGACATAGATAATTCTGTCACACGTGCATACAGTACTTTCTTTAACTCATTCAGTTGATGCAGCGCGTAAAAGCTGTTGGGAGAATCCAAGCAAAACTCGGGACAGTTGCGGCATGCACAATACATGCAGTGTCATTCTCTCGTGGCTGCTTTCATCATGAAAAAGTTGGTTGGTGGCTATGATGTCCGTCACGACATAGCCAGTGTATTGAACAGTAGTGTGTGATGCGTGCAATGCAGAAGAGATTGAACACCTCGTGCTGAATGTAGGTCAAATAACTGGTGCGATTGGATTTATCTCTTTTGGGGAGAACACTTTCAGTGGATGTTGCTTGACTTAGCTATCAGCCTGTATGTCAATTCAATAAAGCATTGTGCCAGATGCCACATCACCCAAGAGTGAAAGTAATGCAAAAATTGGTCAGTCAAGAATATTGCCCCTGATTGGCCACACCTGTTGTTTTCTGCAGGCAGTGCATGCTTGTGGGGTTTTTGTATCTCACAGGAGTACCAACCACTGCACCCAAGAACCCGACATGCTTAGTGTGAAAAGAAAGTGTGAAATGCTAGTTGATGTTTCTGAGATTGTTACTATTACTAGCATGCAGCTATGGGGAATTAGCAAGTGTTTGTTACCCCTAAAGTAACGCAAATGTTTGTTACAGTCATGGGGGAAGTTCACATTTTATTTTCTGACATTGACAAGAGCTTCCTCATTTATTTTGACAGCTAGTCAGGTCAAACATTTTACACTTAAAGGGACACTAGTGAGCAGCAATGAATCAGTTTAGATAACAGTATTCTTGAAGAGCTCTGGTTTTGTTAATTTCGTAATACTAATAGGTTGATTATTAGGTGAGAAAATCATGGTAAAAATTTCATTTTTTTAATTTTGCGCCCGTGCCCCAGGACCAGTGTATCGGTGAGATGTCACAGATGATAAAGTGTTTTCTCGCATTTCGGCTCTTGTGGTTCAGCAAGATTTTTTGAAACTTGCCAAGTTTGGTTTTTGACTTTTAGAATATGACGTAGTTCATATTTACTGATCATATATTAACTAGGCCCAAGCAGACAGACACTGTCAAAATTTATGATGTTGCGAAAGCTGTTTTCAAGGTGGTGATAGATATCAAGGTGGCATTCATTCCAAGTTACACATCATGCTCACAAAAGAAAAGAAATGCATTGCATTATGTGTTTGTTTTCAATATTTTGCTATGGATCAGTCTTCTGCTCTGTAGCACACACTATGTATGATCCAGTTGCAAAAGCAAGCCTTCAGTTCTTTCGCATTCATGCACAGGATATTTGCTATGCTTGTTGGGGCCTGTGAAGAAATGGCAAAGTGTGTACATTGTATCATTATGCCACTGTGCCTTTCTTATTTCCTCTCTATCCAAACTATGCACCCAGAGCAAAATTGCTTTTTAAGCATTGTGCAAGGGTGTAATTAGGGTTAATATTTGTTGCTCAAGGAATTACCTTGGCAAATATATTCATGTTTTGGGTGTGTAATGTGGCATCGTCAGTTCTTGCTGCCTTTGAATGTGCATATTCAGGGGTGAGACTGCTGCACCAGTTGTGCCATTGTGATAAAAACGCAATTTCTTGCGCCAAACTGCGCCAAACACAGAAAATTGACCAAAATAGCACCACGCGGCAACAGAACGGCTTCGGTGTGTGTGCTCCAGCAGTGGCCAGGAACAGCGAGTGAATTCGTTCTTCGAAAATAGCGCAGCCATTCACATTCTGCACACTGTGCGATAGCGCCTTCTGCACAGTTTCTTGTAATTTTTGGCGCTTATAACACTGGACTTTTCGACGCTTCCGGCAAATCATTGGCACGTACGCAGCACTCCTGGCTGTCATCGCTGCTGTAGGAATGGCCAGGGCGGCTGTATTTAGAGTGTATTAGAATACGGTTCAGCAGGCCGAGCAGTGTGGGGCTCCGTAGCTGAGGCACAAAACGAAAAGTAGGCTGAGGGCACTGTCAGCAAACTAAGTATGGGGGAGGTGCGCATTGCAGTGTGTTCAACGTGTTGGCATCTCTATCCCCAGGGACTGTATAACGTAAAACTATTCCAATCCGTTTTTATGCTATGGGTGAGGCCTGAGCCATTTTGACATATCACAGAGGGATAATGGTAGATTTGGAATAAAAACAGATTGGAATACTTTTACACTATACCAGAAAGTTAAGCATTAGGGGCTTTGGAATCGCCCTGGTCTATTATGTAGAAATGGCTTTCATAAAAGTTGTAGTTTCGCCCTACACGCAATGCATCGATTGCAATAGCATATTACCCGACAGTTATATGAAGTAAGGATAGTAGTTTTAGCTGTCGTATAAACTTGTAATCATTCGCTTACTAACTAAATTAACAAGCATGTTGTTGTGCGCACAAGCAAATGTGAACACATCTCACTTGATCACCACGTGCACTCGCTGTCTAAACGCTGGAGTCAGGAACCACGGCAGCAGCAGCAGGCGAATTGACTTTCGTGCTGCCTCTTGCTTCAACACGAACTAAGCAGCAGAAACTCGGCGCACACGAAGAGCTATCAGCACTCGACCCACTCTGACCCCATCGCAGATCGCTGTCAAGATAGGGCCCATGCAACCGGGCCATACTCAGCAGCCGTCAGAGTAAAATGCCCCCCTCCTTCCCTCCCCCACTGCCTTGCACACGACGAAAGACCGTGCTTTCTGCCCACTTTCCGCCCTTGCGCATGCAAGATTGAGCCGCCATCGTTGGCCCACCCTCGCACGCTTTTACTTGCATATGCGGCATATAGTGCACGGCAATGATGTTATCACCCTTGGACTTTATACGGAACATCACGGCGACGGCGACGACACGGGCATAAATGTGTCTGGGGTGTCCATATAGTTCCTATCGCAATAATAAACCACAGTAGCTCATAACTTTGACTTCTCCATATGGTCTGTTGGTGAAGCACTTTTCCAGGCACTTCACCCACACTGTCGAGACATTAAAGAAAAATGTATTTGTCTTGGGCTATTAGAAATTTCAGACTGAACTGTTGCAGTGCATGTTTTTGTGATTGCTAACACTAATTAAAAATGTACAGGTGCTGTTACCTAAATTTGCGTGCACTAGACTGTGTCAGTATCAGCATAATCTGCTTGAAAATTCAGCTTAGAACATTGCTTAAGAAATTCAGCTTAAGAAAGTTGCAGTACATCTCTCTTGTTGGTTTATTCTGTTTCGTCATGGTTTGAAAGTGTGCTGCCATATTCTGTATTCCCTTATTCCACCAAAATTCAGATTGGCCTGCTCCAAACTGCTTCAAAAGGAAATTTAGTCTGCTCCAAGCTGCTCCAAAAGGCAATTCTTTCTGCTTCGAAGTGCTTCAAAAAGCAATTTTATTTCCTGCAAGAATTGCTCCAAAATGACTTTGGGCAGTCCCACTCCTGATGTTGCTTAGTGCCTTACTCAGAAGTGTTTATGTTAGAATGACACTTTTCACTGCCTTGCCTCTTACAGGCAATGGTTCTCTTGAACCTGTGATCTCTTGTTCTATTTTTGTATCCTGTGTTGTTTGTGACCAGAAATAAATGCTTTTTGGTTTTTCTCTTAGGGGTTATTTCATGCAATTTTACTCTGCTGTCGCACATTTATGCTTCCAAAAGCAGGAAAGAGGTATATTTCTGCTAAAGTTCATAATGGCATGTCCAAACACCTTATATAGAAACAAAATTCATGTGAATAGAAAAAAACTTAAATGTGCTAACCACTGTTTTTAATGAAGGATAACAAAATAATGGAAGTGACCTGCTTACAGTGCTACAAAACTGTAATGCTGCCTTTTGTCAGCTTGTGAGCATACTTTCAGAACATGTGGGCCAACAAGGGTTAGTATAATCTGTCTATAGCATTTGTATGTATAGACAGTGAACGTTAAATGGGGCAGATGGAAACATTAAATAATGCCACTTGTAACTGAATTTTTCTGTGTTTCTTACTTGACAAATGTAGGCAAGGAGCTGTTGCAATTGTGTGGCATGCTTGTAAAAGATATTCGGAACCAGCAGGATGATGTACTTTAGCAAACAAAATGTAGCTACAGTTACACCACACTTGACAAGTGAACTCTGGTTTCTCCATGGTGCCAAGCCATGCTTAAGACAGAATTGTGGCCTTCAGAAAGTTTTGAGCAAAAGTGTAAGATGAACTAAAGTGGCATTTGATACAATGTGGTTGAATGTCTCCTTTTTTTTTTTGTTGCAGAGCCTTGCATGCATGGCTGATACTCGCTAGGATTAGCACCCAGCTTCCCACTTTCACGGGCAAATTTCGCTTATGCGATGCAGGATCTACTTATGCAGGTCTTTTGCAAGGCATTGTTGCAAAACTTCCTAAGAATTTCATTTCTTTTGGGTAAATTTGCAGACATTCGTTGGTGAAAAGCATTCGGAATAAAAATAAATTTTTTTTTTTCATAGCTATTGCACAATTTCTGGAGCTGCAATTCGCACAAAACAATCAGTCAGACAGCATTGCTGAGATTGGCAAAGAGTATGCAAAATGCTTTAGATGTATTTTTTAGGCCAAGAGAGGCCACCAGTTCTTTCTCCCTCTCTCTCTCTTTCTTTCAAAGATTATGGAAGATCCTAATACATTCCTGGGGTGAGAGTAATGCTTTCCACAGCTTTTACACACATATTGCAGGTGGGAAGTGTGCTTCCCACTGTCCTTGAAAGGGTTAAGAGCGACAAAGCAATAATTATCTTTCTTTTAGTTCTTTATTTCAAAAAAGTTATTACTAGATTTTCTTCTGCCACAGCATAGCAGGTTTCACTGGTATGCCCAATAATGTCTCTAGTACGATTGCTAAAATTGTAATATGACCGTGCTCATAATCAGCCTTTATTGGAAGGTTACACTGTGTTCTCTCTGATCAGTCTAAGCATTATCTGTCAAAGGAAGCAGCCATCTTTGCTCCTTGAGATACTTGCTACAGTGGTACACGTTGCTCTGAACTGTAAACAATGCAGGGGCAGTGAAGGCAGTGGAGACAGCTGTTCACCACCCGTGTCATCTGCTCAGACTATCATCAATAAGCTGGATGCTACAGCACATCCTGGCTGGTACGTAGAGAACCTTGCATGAATTTCCATAGTTAGAACAAAGGTGTGTTGGCATAAAGCTCAATTAGGGAAAAGCTGGGATCTCGCTTTCCCCTTTATATACCGTCTTTGCTGCTAACCACACAGAAATTCCCGATAGAGCGGTTGAGCAAAAATAGCGTTTTAATATGCCTCTAAAACTTTTTGTGAGGCCAAATCATTTGACTGCACTCTTATCGGCACGTGATGACTCCTTGCCTGTCTTGCAAAGATTTCACCCATACCCAACTTTGCAGAAGAAATAGAAAATATGCTTTGGTGTTTAAATCTTATATGCAAAATATGTTCTTTTCTTAATTTTGCTTAATCCAGGCTTATGATAATAAAGGAAAAAATGCTTCCTATCCCTAAGGAGTTTACTGTATTCTTACCTGTGACAGTACTTTTCACAGCTTGATAATGACAATGGGTGTAGCTGCACCTTCCAGTGTTGAGTAGGCCTCTTTGCTCTTGTCCACTCTGTTACCTTTCTAGCAGTTCCTCGTCTCCTACCAGTGCAGCGGCCCAGCTTGCTGGTATGAAAGTGGAAGACAGCACTGACATTACATCAGGACCTGGTGCTCTTCAGTGGTGAGCAGAGTAGATTTTAAATCGCTACCTAGGAGTGAGAACTACAATCTTAAGTAAAAGTGAATAGTGGTGTGCCTGTTGATTAAGTAGGGTCCAGGTATAGGAGCCATTTGTGATACACCGCAACACTACTCACAACACAGTTGCTGCACCTCTGTTTGAGCAACCATGGTCCATGGTCCAATTGAAGAAACAGTGAACGACAGCACATTTTCTCATCTCATTGCATTTATTATTTCATGTTTACTGCATTTGCCACTAATGATGTATTTACGAATTCTGCTGTTGGTTCTCGGGCAATGGGTGTCCCATCGGTATTCAGATTTTGTTAATTTGAATCTGGGGGCCGTGGAAAACAAAACCACTCTGTACGAGATTGTCACAGGATCTGTCACACCCCAAAGATTTCAGAAACAAAGTTTAATTCCTGCTAGCTGGTAGAAAGGTTGTTTCATTGCCACACCTTCTGGCACCCTTGGGTTATTCTTGGCATAGTTAACCAAGCACTGAACCAGCATAAAATGCAGTACAAAAGTGAGGGTTAGGATTCACCTCAGTTTGAAGAGATAAAGAGTTTAATGGGTCATGAAGAAACGGGCCAACGCAGGTGCAGTAGAGGTAAAAGCAGACAAATTCAGGCTGGTACTTGCAAATAAATATGCAGGCTTAGAACAGAGAGATGAAGATGACATAAAGTTAATGAATGAAACCATAAATAGGCTGGGCTTCAGAGGCAGCAATTGAAGTGGGAGGTAAGGTACCAAGGCAACTAGTAGGCAAGCTCTACCAAGTAAGAAAGGACCTAATAAAGAAAGGACAAAGAATGCAAGTGTCCAACAAACTCAAGAGATAAGATAGAATTCGCAGAACTGTCAAAACTGATCAACAAGGCGAAAATAAGTAATATTCGAAACTATAATGTGAGAAAGACAAGAAGCCGTAAAAAATGGACGCAGCCTGAAATCAGTGAGAAGGAAACTTGGCGTACGACAAACCAAAATGTATGCACTGAAAGATAAGCAGGGTAATGTCATCAGCAATCTCAAAGGTATAGTAAAAGAAGCAGAAGAATTCTATACTGACCTGTACAGTACCGAGAAAACTCAGGATAACTCCATTCGAAACAGTAATGAACAGGATACAGAAACTCCTCCTAAAACTAGCGATGAGGCCATTTGTCTAACATTCTTAGTAAGCTAGTCGTACAGCAGTTCATTTTTCGAAAGCTTGTTTGCAACCAGGCTCTGGTTGAGGAGCTATTCTTACCGTCTCCTTAATGAAAATTAGTGATCTTGTGTTTAAAACTGATCTTTTGTCCCTAATAGTCAGCTGTCTTTTTTTGCATGAGTCAGTACAGGTGTGGTACCTAATTACATTGACATAAATATTCCTTTTGTAAATATATGCCTCCGCATTTCTCTATTTGATATTCTATTTGATATTTGATGCTTGCTACTCGTATTCGATCCTTATACGAAAAAACTGATAATTGCCTACCTCTATTTATAGGGGATGCCATTGGAGGGCTGCGTATTGATTTTGACCACTTGGGGTTCTTTAATGTGCACTTAAAGGGCATTGCACACAAGTGTCTTTCCATTCCAATCCCATTGGAATGCAACTGTTTTGGCTGGGAATTGAACCCAAAACCTTATGTGCACAGCAGCAGGATGCCATAGCCACTGCAGCAGATCAAAGTATGTGTGACCACTAAGACTTCTTGGTGGGCAGTCCTACCATTGGCACTGCATAGTTACATGGTTGTTGAGTGCATTGATGGGATATTCAGCAGAAGCTTTGTGACATTGGAGAGTCCCTGTCACTGCAGTGAAGCTTTATTATTGATGTTTTCTTTTGCAAAAGTGAGTGCACCTTCATAGGTGATGGAGAATATAGCTTTCAAAGTTTTGGAACTTAACCCTTTGAGGGGCGATAACGTAAATATGTGCCGCCGCAAACAAGTCCAAAAATGGTCGATGCCGTATATTTACGGCGCCGTCTGTACATTTAAAAAGTGCGCCAGTTTCCTAACTTTCTCTTTTCTGTCATGAGCTGCCACTATGTGGGAATACAGGGCATTTTTTTCGCACACCTCTCTCTCTCAGTTTTCGTTGCATGGTTTGTTTTAGAGCTAGTTTGCGCCTGCGTGTCTATATACTACCGCTTGCGCATTGGCATGTGCACAGGCGGGTGGCGGTTTGGGTTTGTTGCGCTTGCAAAGTAGATGGCTATCTCGCTCAAAGGGCGACCACTTGTTTCTCACTCGTTTAGTGCTCACCGGGGTGCGCATAGGACGGATGCCGCCGTGCATGCATTTCTGTTGCTTTTCTTTTTTTTTTTTATTTATTTATTTATTTATTTTTTTTTGACACTCGCGAAAGATAATTGCTTCTGGTTGGCGATAAGGTGAAGATTAGCGGAAGTTTGTCATGCGTTTTGCTTTCTTGACGGGCACACAACCAGACAGTTTTCTTGAGTGCACGCACCTAAGATGTTCGATTACGCTATGGATGTACATAATAGTGTAAGAGCAGGAACATTTGACTCTTGCAAAATATTCTCGTGTGCACATTTTCAAAGCCTTGAACTATGTGTATAACAATGCATCAAACTTTTAATTCTTATAAGTTTATTTACCTTTTTATTGTTGTTATTCATGAACGAAGAGTACATATATACCAACGCAAACATATTTTTTTCTCACTTTACGGTCACTCTAGAAAAAATTATGGTAAATTTATTAAAATAAGTCCTTAAGAAGACTTCGAATCTGCAATAAAAAATATTGACCCTGGGCGGTCGCATATGGCGAAAAAAATCGACCCTCAAAGGGTTCATTATGCGAAATAGAAGTGAGGCGGGCAGACAGGACACAAGAGTAGAGAAGTGGACAACACGAATGCATTTCTGCAGAAATCGGGCATTTGTATTGGCTCAAAGGTTGCCCCTATTCTTAGCAACATTTACCTGAGTAAGGTTGACAACTGCTTTGAGAAAGCCTTAGGTGATAGCGTTATCAAGATATTTCATTACGTTGATGATTACCTGATTTTCTGCAATAGGGAAGAATTCGATTCCGCTGCTACCTCAGTAAGTGAGAAATTGAAACTTTATGGGGGAGGATTAAAGTTTACCAAGGAATTTCCTCAGCGACGCTGTTTGGGATCCCTCCGATGGCATCGGTTGTTGGGAACTCGGCGCTGACGCCCGTGGTTGTACCTGGGTCGCAAGCCCCAAGGGTAGCGTTGGCCTGGCGGCCTGGGGTACAACTGGAAGCATCCGAAGGTCCCGGCAAAGCATGAGTCGACAGGTAACAACAAAACAACTTGTTTATTTTAACATCGCAAAGAGTTGGCGGTCAGGTTGACCGAAGAAGAGAGACGGGAGAGCACTTTACTCAACAGAAGAAATCGGAGCCCTCCTTTTGGCGTCCGGGGGCAGCTGTTTTTATACTCTCGCGGTTGAGGGCAAGAAGGAACCCCTCAATAGACGAGCACGTGATTGTACAATGGGCTAATGGTGACGCACACTGTCGTAGCGCCGCCGGTCGGGCACAATGACTGGAATGAGAGGGTGACCCCTGCTTTCGCATCGCCTGGTTCGGGCACAATGACTGGAAGGAGAGGGAGACCCCTGCTTTCGCATCGCCCGGTTTGGGCACAATGGCACATACACTCACACACGCACATGAAGACACGTGGCATCGGAACATGCCTGGAAACGCCTGGAAACACCTGGCGGGGAGCGTTGCGGCGACGACGAACGGGCCAAAATGTCTGCCGCCCCGCCGCAGTCGCGCCGGCAAAACCGCGTGTCGCAGGCGAAACGCAACAACGCGTAATTCAGTTTCTTGACATTTCCTTAATCTTCGAACAAAATCATGTTTGTTGGCAGTAGTCTCCAAGATCTTCGAAGCCGTTGCTAAACTTTCAATCCAAGCAGCCTAAATTAGTAAAAAACGGAATTGCCATGTCGTGCCTTAAGTCTTCCCCCACCAGATCCTGCATGCACAAAATGAGCGCCAGTTTTAATGCGCAGGTCCG
The DNA here is from genome assembly GCF_050947875.1 of Dermacentor variabilis. NCBI lineage: Eukaryota > Metazoa > Arthropoda > Arachnida > Ixodida > Ixodidae > Dermacentor > Dermacentor variabilis. The sequence goes on from NC_134570.1 coordinate 16,004,326, forward strand.
GCGCCTATTAGAAGCAGGTTATCCTAGTGTAGCGGTGGCCACTGTGGCTGAACGCCTAAAGAAGTCGGTTTCGAGAGGGATGGACGTGATTACAGAAAGCAGTAATAGCAAAAAAAGAGTAGTGGCTATTCCGTATATTCATTCAGTGTCGCACAGGCTCAAAAATGTTGCTAGTAGATAAGATGTTAATGTTGCTTTCACTGCTCCCAATAAGCTAGGTAAGATATGCGCTGCCGTACAGAATAGAAAGGAGCGGGTAAAAGGCAAAAAACGAACAGATATTTGTCCAGTGAAGCACAATAAGAACAACAGTTTTACTGACTGTCGTGTGGGCGTGGTTTATAAAATTCCCCTTAGCTGTGGCCAGTTTTACGTAGGGCAAACAGGACGGTGTATCAATCAGAGTCTAATGGAACATAAAAGGTCGTTAACCGGTGGGTCGCCTTCTAATCTTTCACTACACTGCCGAGATTGTAACTGCATGCCAGAGTTAGATGAATGCGCGATATTGTACAGGCAGAAGAGTGAAGATACGCGTCTTATGGTAGAGGCATGGCATATCTATAATGGTGGAAGTGCGTGCGTGAGTCAGCCTTCGATTACCTTACATAAGGAAGAGATTAAGTGCCTTAACAGTTATCTCTCACGTACACCGGCACGTGTACCCGATTGACATGTGGTGTTACCATTCCTGAGCATGCGCAGATGAGTTTTGTGTCTTCTTTCTTTTTTCGCCTCAGTGCTCCCTTCAGTTGATAGTCGGCTTTCGTGTTGTCCACTTCTCTACTCTTTTGTCCTGTCTGCACGCCTCACTTCTATTTTGCATAATGAATCCTTACCAACTAGCTCAGCTTTCTGTCATTCTAAGCCTTAAAGGGTTAACTGTCAGGACATCGTAAATCAAACAAAACATATGGTGTAAGTGAAGGAGCTGAGAGACAAATTTACGATAGTCATGCTTGGAAAACATTTGGTAGTTAAAAATTTAAAGCTTCTCCTGTAGGGAAAATAAACGAGAAGAAAAAGGAAAACATTTCTGGGGCAATTAATTTGTTTGTCCTTCTGCCACTGTGATTTTGTCATTGTCAAAGAGGTTTCACAGCAGTGCTGTCTTTTCTCCCTCCCACAGCTGGCTTGAGAGCTTTGGCCTGCACACCTGCTTTCCCATTCTTCTGGAGAAGGGAATCCGTGACATGAATGGGTTGAAACTCATGAACTTCAAGGTATGATTACTGCAGTATTACTCATGAATAGAGGATATGCAAAATTCCTTGAGAGCACTTTTGCACACATCACATTGGACCACAAGATCATACGATTCTTACAGGCAAAACAAATCACCAGTGCAAGATCAAGCATCATCATTTCTGCCACCCACCCTCTCTTTTTCATTTTTTCAGTCTCTGCAATAAGCACGTGGTTGGCCATGTTGTGTAGGGCGTCTTGAATTCATGTGGTAGTCTACTTATAGCATCTTGCATATTCTCTATAAATTATTTTATTTCCTGTGTGTGGGTGCTACCACCTTGTGCTGTGATACGATTTCTCTGTTTTGTGCGCAGTAGTTTCCAGCTAATACAGTCGTGCAACACCGAATGTGTTTGGATAATAATTTTCACGCATATGAATTGACTGTAGTACCATGCACTGGTTGTTATTTGGGAAACACCCATGTTAACAGCCTAGGATGGCAGCACTCCCAACACTTTTGTAGATACTCTATGGGGGCTTGGCTTTTGGCAGAATAACTTTCCAATGGCCTTATTAATGTGTTAGCATTAGGAGTGTCAAAGCGGAAAAAAATTAACTGCCTATTACGATACTTCCTAATCCGAAATTTGAGCACAGCTCTGTACGTGTTTCAATTTCGCAATTTATTGGCTGGCGCAGACAATCTGTTATGTGCGGCACATTGCAAATGGAGCGAAGCATTGCAAAACAAATTACACTCGAGCACAGTGGCGATTGTCGAAAATCTGATCCGTGGGTCAGGCACATCGGCTTTTATACATGACTTGTCAAAGGTTCCAGTGTTAATCACTGGTGCCCATGTGGGTTTCAGAAAGTACTGCACAATTCACGTTGCGCATACAATCAGATTACGAAAAAAGCTTTGGTGACAACAGCCAACGGATAGAACTATCGTTAACATTCGAGAAACTTCTGATACATGCAGGTGCGTCATGCATTGAGGGATAGCGTTTAACATTTGGTAGCTGATGAAAAGCAGTGACTGAAGAAAGATAAAGCAGTGAACAGCCACCACGCTGTACTCTGGCGCCACTCGCAGTGATCATCGCAGAATATATTGTGTGTGGCACCAGGCGGCACTGTGCTTTTGTCTTTCATCCTTCGCCGTTATGCTAGTTTGCTCGGTTGCGCCAGCGATGCTCGCCGCAGAAATGGGCCATTAAGAGTTACGCTCTAAAAAGTGTATGTATGTGAAGTGGGGAAAGCTGATCTCGTATAGGTAGGGAGGGGATGAGAGAGCTTAGAACAGTGTGTGTGTGTGTGTGTGTGTGTGTGTGTGTGTGTGTGTGTGTGTGTGTTTGTGTGTTTGTGTGTGTGTGTGTGTGTGTGTGTGTGTGTGTGTGTGTGTGTGTGTGTGTGTGTGTGTGTGTGTGTAAATTATTGATCTGGGACTTCAAAGAAGTGTTAGTGGTAATGCATTTCCATCACATTTACCACTAAATTGCCGCTGTATTTGTTTGTAAGGAGTCATTTTATTCTGTTAGTATTTCTCAGCATTCATCACACTGATTGGTTTACTTGACTATAGTGGTGGCGCAGCAGAATTTACTTTGTTAATGGAATTTAACATTTTTCTTAATCAGAGTTATTGAGCATTATTTTTCAGTTAAAAGTGAAAATTAAGTTGGGGCTTTTATGGGCCATCTTGCTTGAGAACGATGCACATTATTCAGTTGAGAGCCCCCCTCCTCCCCCCCAATAAAAATAAAGGGATTTCGGATATTTGCACTATTTACATGGTAGATGCAAAATGCAGGTTGTTAATCAGTTCTCAAGCTCCACTTCATTTTTATCACTGCCTAGTCTGGTACACTGAAATTAAATGGTCTTTTATGTCTGGCCTAAGCAGTGTAATGTGACCATTTGCTTAGCGTACTGTAGTATATAACGTGAAGATGGCAGTTGGCAAAAAATAAAAATAAGCATCCCACAAACCATCACATTAAGCTGCTTTGGAGAGAACTGAATGCACAAGAAGTTATTTATGCCATGTCATGTTAACTGTTGCTTATATTGTCCATAATTCTTTCAAGACACTCAAGCGACTGCGGCTCAGGGAGCAGCAGGAAACAGCCCTGATCAATGCCATACGTGGCCTCAACTATGACGACGAGGATGAGGAGCTGTTTCCAAGTCAGGTGAGCCCATCAACTGGCTTGGCTGGGGTGCAGTGCTTGCTTGGACCACTTTTGTGGCTGTGCATCTAATTAACAAACGAGGATATACCCCAAAGTACAGAGAGAGAAAGCTTTTCCTCTTATAGATTGGTCTACATTGCATCTATGACATTATACAGTCAAACCTCAGTATGACCTCATATCAGTTGCTAAAATACCTTTGTTATAAGCATACATGCAGATATGGGCAAAAAGAAAAAAATCATGATCGTCTATGTAAAAGAAATGCAAGTGAGGGGCCTCAGACAGGGCAGCAAAAAAGTACATTTACTCGCATAATGATTGCACCTCTTTGTAAAAAAAAAATTGACGCAAATTCAGGGGTGCGATCATTATGCAGGTTAAATTTCCCACGAAAAGAAACATTTTCTTTTTTCATCCCGCATTTGTCGCGGGATGACAAGGAGGCGGCTGCCACTCTCAGTGCGGGACACCAAAACAAAAATGGCAGCCGGCGGAGCAAGCCGAATGCGCCGAATGCGCCGAACGCGATTATTTTTCTTCTCATGAGTACATTACGCGCATTGAAACAGTTTCTTCCGTATCAGTAATGAATAATATCGTTAATATCAGCAAGTTTGCTATATTAACCTAGCCGTGTCCACTTTGAGGGGACAGAAACGGAGATGGGCGCGCTTAGCTGCCAGTGACATAGAAACACATGGTGGGCATGCTGCGGAAACTGAGGCATTTGTCTTCACTGCTATCCTAATACGACACGTTTCCGCTAAGGGTGGGCGAATATCTTAGCTGTATTACAAGTGTCTGCATAGGAAGCGGGTACACTTCTAACGTATCAGTGTAAACATGGCCACTATCGTTGCCGTTCGCAATTTGTTGCGTGCCCACGAGTGCAGACGAGAAGAATCGAAAGGCGCCCTTTATGTTGTTGTTGTTGACCAAAACCATTATGCAAAACGAGTGCAGTTTTCATGATTTGAGTTCTGTTTCACTGGAACTGTGTAAGCTATTCAGCAACTGTGGACCCAGAAAAAACACAAAGTGACAGTCCGAAAAAAGGAGGAGAACATATAACCATCAAAGAGGGCAGAGGGGTTCCAACTTGCAAGGTTGCAGTTCCCTAGGAGATGGTAAAACTTGAAAAAAGGCGAAAAACTTTGCCTTGAGGTGTGATGTCACATCAGTGCAGCACGCACTGCCATAAAGCCATACGTCAAGACAGAAGTTGCAGATAATTTGCACCCTGACTTTACTGTTACATTTTGCTAATTTCTCGTGCAGGTTATACGTGCAAAAATACAGTACATATGTATATTGTGAATACGCAACTCTGCAATCGATGTTATCGCGCATGGTTGTCACATTGGCTTGACTGTAGCCTAGCTGCTGGCCAAAATGCACACATTCTGTATGTGTCATTTCAAGTTGCTGCAGTAAAACCACGTTAATTCAGATTTTACGGGACCGAAAAAAAAATATGGCCGAATTTACCGAGTGTCGAATTATTGAGGGTATGAAAAAAGCGCTAAACAAATGTGTGTAAAATGAATAAACAAACAAATTTGCTGAATGAATCAGCAATTCCCTTCATCTCGTGACTGATTAGCTCTCGCAGCAGTGAAGGCCTCGCAACTTCCTTTACAACGCGGCCGCAGCGCACGTCTTCATCACAGATAAGCTTGCTCACTCTCAGAGTTCACTCTCAGAGATACACACATACCGATTATTTTTTCTCTAGTGTCACCAGGTTGCCACCCATCGCGATGTCGACGGTGCTCTTCATCCGATCGACAGGTTTGCACTGAGTAAAAATGAAAGTACTGTTTGCCGCAACCACTGCGGATGAAACCGCGGCCGCTATCAACATGATCATGGATGGCAACTACACAGTTATGAAGGCACGTGACCGACGCGCGTTCCCAGTCCACGCGAAACTACTGCCGCGACCGCGGTGAATGAAACCATTGTCGCTATCGACACGATCATAGACGGCGACCTTGCGCTTCTGAAGGCACACGGCCGACGCGCGTACCCAGTGAAAGCGAAACTACTGCCGCAACCACTGCGAACGAGACCGTGGCCGCTATCGACTAAATCTTTGTCGACTACTCAGTTATGAAGGCACGCAGCTAACGCACGTTCCCAGTCAACGCGTAATTACTGCCCCAACCACTGCGGACGAGACCGCAGGCGCTATTGACGCTATCATTGTTGACTATGCAGTTATAAAGGCATGCAGCCGACGCACTTTCCCAGTCAACACGTAACTACTGCCACAGCCGCTGCGGACGAGACCGTAACCACTTTCGAAGTGATCATTGGTGACTATGCAGTCATGAAGGCATTGCAGCCGACGCGCGTTCCCAGTCAACATGTAACTGCTGTCGCAACCGCTGCGAACGAGACCATAGCCGCTGTCGACGCGATCATTGGCAAATACGCAGTTATGAAGGCACGCAGCCGACGCGCGTTCCCACTCAAAGCGAAACTACTGCCGCATTCGCTACGGACGAGATCGCAGCCACTGTCAACGCCATCATGGACAGCGACTACGCAGTTATGAAGTCGCGCAGCTGACACACGCGCTGAGTCAAAATGAAACTACCGCTTGTTACAACTGCGGGCAAAACCACGGCCAATACGAGTAACGAGTCAAAGCGAAACTACTGCCGCAGCCACTGTGGACGAGACAGCAGCTGCTGTCGAAGCGATCATGGTCGGCGGCAACGCTCTTCCTTCATCTCATTCGTCAGACCTTTTGGCACCGTTTCACGCAGACATTCCTCATTTGAAGATCTTCCATTAAAATGCTCTGAACGATTGTTTTGGGTATTCCACACTCCTCTGCCATCATCTGAACACTTAATGCCCGGTCCTTGTGCAAAACTTGATGCACTTTTTTCACCGAGTCATCTGTTTGGAATGTTGACGAGTGTCCTGAGTGGTCGTCGTCGTTGACGGACTCCCGACCTTCCCGGAACCTTTTGTGCCACATAAAATCTTGGCTTTGTTTTATCACGTCGTCACCCTATGCTTTCCGAAGTGTTTTGAGCATCTCCACCCCATTTTTACCCAGTTTCACATAAAACTTGTTTGCGTAATACTGCTCCAAAAACTGGTCCTTTCTTTTTTTTTTTTTTTCTCCTTGGCAAGGGTGCAGTAGATACCTCTGCGCAGAGCGTGACTTGCCTCAACAATATCCCTCAGGCAAGTGAGACCGGTCTCATTTCGAAGCTTAGATCCCCCACTAACTTCTCCGCCGGAAGCCCCGCCTCGCCAAGCAGCATTGTTGACTACAAAAATCATTCTGGGAAGTTTTGGGACAGACCCCGTATATATATCTAGGCATATGAAGGCAAAAATTTGCTGTGCTGTATAGAGGGTGCTTGTTTTTTAACCCCACATCTTTTATAAAAAGGCTATAAGCGCAGTGAAGAAGGTGTTTTTGCTGGCAAGTACAGGGTCCTAAATATTTGGCTGCGCGTGTTCAAAAAAAGATTTTGCACTCACTGCTGCACTGTTTTTAGCTCAAATTTTACAGAACGATTGCATTTTGGCGTCGACTTCGTTTAGTATACCACTTGGCACAATTAGTCGCCTGTTTTTGAAGACAGAAATGAGAAACTCTTTTCGTCTATGGGAAAAGTGGCGTCTGAGAAGCTGGCCCTGGCACAGTCTTGTTTTGCCACCTGCCGTCATCTGCAGAAAGCAGCATTTCAGGAAGCGCTGCCGTGTGTTGCCCGCTCCTGGAACAGGCGACTGCCCTCCCTGGAATGCTGCTTTCTGCAAATAACGACAGGTGGTGACACAAGTTTATGCTTGCGCCGTCGCGGCAGAAGTTCGCATTCTCCTAAGCATAGGCAAATTTTAACTTTTTTCTTAGAAACCAGGTAATCTGTGCCAAGTGTTAACTAAATGAAGTTGACGCCAAAATGCGACCATTCTGCAAAATTTGAGCAAGAACAGTGCAGCAGTGAGTGCAAAATCTTTTTTGAACACCCGCAGCCAAATATTCAAGACCCCGTATTAGCGGCAACTGAGGTGGACATAATTTGCCGCTAATAATGGGAGCTTCAGAAGATGAATTCACCAAAATTTATTAGTAGACTTTTTACAGCAAAGCTGTTAACTAGTTCCCCCAGGATCGTGTCCATGTGCAGACACAAAACGATCATCAGTATTGGCTCCAGTGTCATCATCTTCTACAGCTGGCTCGTTGGCGCCCCTTGGCGCTACTGCTTGAACGCGCTCATGCCACTGCTCCTGTGTTCGCTGGTGTCATTAATTAATTAAATAAGTATTAATAGTTAATTATGACGCATGAAGACGTAACCTACTTAACAGCAAAGCTGTTAAGGGCTAGTTCCCCCAGGATCGTGTCCATGTGTAGACACAAAACTTCCCACTGGGGGGCAGATCCCAAAGATAGTGCAAATGCCAGGCCGATCCACGGCAGAGGCGCAGTTCGCCATTAAGGGGCTTACATACGCAGCTTTGCTGGTCATCCTTCTTCACAGAGTGGAAGGGCACTGAGTTTTTTTTTTTCTTAGGGCCTCAGAGACAGTTGTGGCATAAGAAGTGTTGTGGCTATGGCTCCAAAATATTTGGTAATACAGTATGTGGCAATGCAATTTATTTTAACTTCTTACCTTTAAGTATCACCATTAGGATATGGAGAAAGAAATCTAAAAAATGAAATATTGCGCAGTATGGGTCAAAGTCCACATTCTTTTTCACCACATCTATGTAGGCTACGGCTTTCCATTTTTATCAGCCTGTTGACATGAAACTCTTTTAAATTTGAGGCAGATATGTTTTCCCTGGGCAGCACTAAAAATCCACGAAATGCTCCCAAGTTTAGGCATGCTACTAAAGTAGTGGTACTTTAAATCTTTTTTAAAGAGAGGCCAACTTTGATCTTCCTAAAAAATTCCCAAAATAAGTGTGTTGACCTTAACTAATGTAATCTGGAAAAATGTATTGCTTCTTTTTTTTTTTAATTTCGAAGTGAGAGACGGGGTGACAAAATAAGTGGTACCGCTGCTAAGACATGGGGCTGTGTGTGCTCATTGTTGCAGGTTGCTTCCTTCTATGACACGACAATGCTCTAGTATGGTTCGAAACGTGCAGATTGACAAAACAAAATTTTTGGATGAGAACACTCATCGTGCCTTTAGACAGCAATTACAATATCTATGCATGGGCACATCGACAGAACAATGGGCATTGCCACCTGGTTTGGAATGGTTGTTTTGATAGTGGGTCTTTAAGCGCATATCCTGCATGCAGTTCATAAGGAACACAATGGAGACGATGCGAGAACAATTTCCTTAGCTGAACGCAGGGTCGTAACTTGAACATTGTACATATACCTCAGTTAGCCAACAGCACATTGGGCTGCACATTGCAAATGTCAACTAGGAAAGAATAGTCTATGCACTGTTATCACAGCTGTTGTTCAATTCCCCGGAAACACTCTCTTCAAATTGATGAGCTTCCGTCTAACAGACTTATCAACTGCGAAAGCAACAAACGGACTAAAGAGGGGCTTGGTACACCTAAGCACTGTGCCAAGAACACATGAATTGCACAGTTCATGTTGCATGGCTATGGCTGACTAGGTGCACACTTCGGAAACGAAGGGGTGGGAGTACAGTCAAGGCACACATAATTTTCTGAATATTTTTCTCTTATATGTTTAGACTGAAATACAGTGGGCAGGTCATGTGCAATGATGTTTTCACCTTTGTCTCTTTGAGACACTTACAAAAATGCATTATGATTGTGTACGTACAATAATGTCATCATTTATTCATTCAGGAACTGCCTGCAGCCCAGTCGCAAGGAATGCTGTCGCAGGAAAGCACAGCCGATTTGAGCCAGCAGAGCTGCACGTCAACCAGCAGTGCTAGGCAATACCGCGTCACTCGCATTCGCCTCATTCAGCCCATTCCAGACCACGACTATTCTTAGGCCCTCACCTTTTGTTACTGTAAAAACATATTACGCTGATGCCACTGTGTAGCCAGGTTTCACAAAGCTGGTAGGGACATTTTGCACGATTATGTTTGCCAAAACTATTCATCTTAAATCTTTTTGGGCACAAACAAACAGGGACGAAGAATAGGAGCAACACAAGGACGAGCGCTTTCTCCACACAAGGAAGCGCTCGTCCTTGTGTTGCTCCTATTCTTCGTCCCTGTTTGTTTGCACCCAAAAAGTTTTAAGATGAATCTATTCAAACTAGGCCGACTCGCAGTTATGCCAAAACTATGTTAGCAGTGCTTCTGTTCTGAACTGTACTTGCTAAAGAAGAGGCAGTTAAATCTTGTCACTTAGGAAATCATAAGGTTAGGGCATAAGTAGAATGTGGTGCCACTAAATAAGCATTATGCTCACTTCATTTGGGTACCTGCACTGACTATCGCTTTCACCTGCCCCTACTCCTTCCCCCCATGCAGGGGAGCCATTCAGAGCTAGCTCTGCTTAATCTCCCTTCCTTTCTATGCATCCTTTCTGTCTCTGCACCCATCAGCTATGTTTTGGCATGAGAGTAATATGCTCATAGTGTGCTTAATACTGCATAAATTTTGTACTGTTGCTAGCCAAGTTGCTAGAAACCTGGTGCTTGTAAAGATACAGCCATCTTAGTCATTCCTGCTGGCCGGGAGTTGTTTTTTTATCGTCTTTTCACTACTGGTGAAATGTCTGTTGCTTGTACATGAGACGTGAGCTTGTTATTGTTTGTCTCATGAGTTGTGTTAACATTAATTTTGACAAGTAGAGTTTCTAGGAGGAAAAGTAGCGAGCAACGAGTCTGTGTTCATATTTTTTGACCAGAGTTTTTGGAATGTTTCTGATATTTAACTTTTTAGGTGTCAGTCTGTGAAATGCCCTGTAGCTGCATTTGTAGCTGCCTTGTAGCATTTGGAAAGCATGTGGTGAGATATACAATTTTCGAACTTGAATTGAATGGTATATTGTTACTTTAGACCATTTGGAATGTTTTTGAGATTATTTTTGGTGCCTTGTTTATTGGTCTGTGAAAGTCTGCAAATTGCAGACATGCTTGCTTTCTGCACAGAGACAAGCTGCATTTATTTAAGAGATTGGGACTCTGGGCTTTATTTTTTCTTTCATTTTATTCATACCATCTCGATTTCTATGCAAGGGACAAATTGGTATTTTACTAAATGCTAACTGAACTTTGTGGTAGCCCTGCATCAAAAGACGAACCTATTTTAACACAGTGGCTGAAGTGGAAGCGTAAATAAGGTTGCAAAGTGAACCTAGTAAGTTTTCCGCAATGAATAGGTCTCGGAACAGTAGCAGAGTGCTGCTTTATCAGTGTAGTTAACCATTCACAGGCAAGTTGCCTGTGGCACTCTGTTAATGTAAAGAAAGTTTTGCTTGAAGGATTATGTTGTCTTCTTCACACCTGCACATGGTACAAAAACGTGTTGTTTTTTTATCTCTCCGTGTATGTTAAATAAACCGTTCGTCAGTTAGTAGTATTCATTATCTTGTCGAAATGTACCAGCATACATTCATTCTCTGCGACACTCCTTTCATTTAAGATTTTTCAAAATCTGTACCCGATTTAATCCACTAGAGGAATGTTTGGACAGCTTGGAATGCATGCATCTACTATAGCCTCGATTTTAGTACAAGCACTGTGTACGTTGCTCGCGCTGTTTGTACAAGGTGTAATGAGCACCGAAAATGCTTACATGTCCTCTGAAGCTGTGACCAAAGGTTTGTGACATCCTCCTAGTTACAGTCCTAAAAGATATCCGCCGAAACAGAGGTTTGCTGAGCCGCACCAGGCGTAATGCACATCAGTTGTAAACACAGAGGGAACTGAGGCAAACAATGGACGCGTCACACCATGATCAACCGTGGCAGCGCCCACGAGATCATCACGAAAAAGGGTCAATAAAAATGCACCGATGATTATGATACTCCCTAACACAAAATTTGAGCACAGCGCTATACATGTTTTCATTTCACTATATGTTGGCTAGTGCGGACAATCTGTCTCGTGCGGCATGTTGCAAACAGAGCGAAGCGTTGCAAGAGTTATACTCAAGCACAATGATAGTGGTGAGCAGAGTCGATGCTTGTCAAAAATTTGACCTCCGGGTCAAGTGCATTTGCTTCTATACATGATTCGTTGAATGTACTAGTGTTAATCGCTGGTGCCCGCGTGGCTTCCAGAAAGTAGTCACGCATGCAATCAGATGAATAGATAAGACCAAAATTTTTTAATCTGGCGGCAGCACACGCCACCAAGCCGTGTCTAGCAATATGTTTTACTTAGTAGAGGGTGAAAGTTCACCCTTGCCTTGATTTTAGCCACTAATGAGATGACCTCTGTTTGGTTGTTTCTACTTGTTAAACTCTATTTGCCTCCACTTTCCCTAAATCCCAATGCTTTAAAAGAATCGGCCCCACTGCTTTGATCTGTGTGGCGAAGCCTTTTACAGAACAATATCAGGTGTACAGCCATTTCCCCCTCTCCACATGCACTGCATAACGTGTCCATACCTTGGTACTTTACAATTACATTAGATTACAAATACTGTGGCGCTGTACATGCGGCACCATTTTTCTCCTCGCCTATTCACATACTCTCCTCCATTTTCCTCGTGCTCTCTTCACTATCGTCTTTCATGACCCAATGCGCTCCGCATTCGCTCTTTCATCTTTCGCACTGCTCGATCGCCCGGTCATATCCAGCTTTTCTAGACAAGTACCTACTAGAGTCCCAAGCGGCCGCTGCATGAATCTAGCGCATTTTCAATGTAATGAGCAGGTTTTTCCCGCATAATTGAAAGTGCAGGTCGATTATTGAAAAATTCAGGTGATGGACGTGTTCTAGAAAATAGTCCACAAAAGACAAATGCAGTGATCATGCTGTGGAAAGCGGGCATTTTGTTCCGAGAGCAGTTAAAAAGATTCAGCAATGGTAGCCCATAGAAACGATGAAAATTTGTCCTGGATTTTTGAGAAGACAACGGTAGCTGTAATAAAACTACGGCTGCTATTGTAATAGCTGTGACAGCGTATGTAGCAAGGTAAATTTGTTTTGGTGGCCTGCCATTAGAGCTGTATATTCAAATGCCCTGCTATTCCACTTGGTGAGCGTTTCGAGCTTTCAGCGCGGAAAGCAATGCAGGAAAAGGCCATCCGTACGGGTGTCAAAATCCCACCCCTGCACAGAGTATACTTTCTTTGGAGGTTGACGAATGCTTTAGGTGTGGAGTGCTGGTCCCATCGTCGGACGGCAAGTCCATTGGCCAGTGCGATTGCACGAAAGCAACTAAAGTAAACAACTGTTTGGCGGCTGTAACTTACTACTTTTGGCTGAACAGGTTAAGAAACAATGAGACTACCCTCATCTCTAAATTCACTCAAATGTCGACAAGCAAATGCACAACATGTTCAAGGAGCGTATTGTAACAGGTGAGCTTTACGAGCGCGCCTTTCTGCACACTTCAAGAGCTGCATTGCATTGAAAGTGATAACAGCATCAGTGCCTCCTCATACGATGGGCGCTGAAAAAATTTATTTAATGATAGTAATAAAATAAACCTGTCTTTTCTTTGCTCGTCACGCATACATAAAATTGACCAGGAATTTTATTTTCACTGAATGACTCTAAATGTGGGTCACTTTAATTTTTAAAAACGCTTTTTTCTTTCCCAATGTTTGTTCCCTCCAAACATAGTCGCACGTCAATCGCTGCTCCCATAATCACCCTTGCTGATGTCTGTGATAATTTGTTCTGAACCGCTTTTTGTGAGAAGCTTCACGACATATTAGGATCGGCCTTTTATGTAGCCCGGAGACTCGGCTTTCGATTGATGCCTATCTCGACTCTCTACACAGGGCGTAACACTGTTCCCAAAAGTGATTTTTGAAACACAGTTGTGCAAATTCATGTGGTATCTTGATAGACCCAAGCGTATCACTGCAGAAACTTCGGGAGCTGGGTCCGAGCTGTTTAATTGCGCGCACCTATCGTCCCGCGTCATGCTGGCAGCAATTCATACCGTGCTCAGTGATATTTTTTTAAGTCACATAGCACTTAGTTCCACATTCTCCTACTGGATGGCAACAACAACAAAGCTCTAGATTTGGTTTCGGTTTTTGGTTTTTCAATGGTTCTCTTCAAATATTATATTTTCTGTTTTTTCCTTCTGAAAAGGTAGCAATGTTTTGCTTATTTGTTAAGTCATCACTTTTATAATCAGATTTTATTCCTTGGTCACCATAACAAGAAGCATATGCATGTCATTGTGTTACGTTAAAAAAAAAAATACTGTGTCTTGTAGCTCAAGCATACTCTGGAATTTTGAAGATTGCACCTTCACCATTCTGTGGAACTTCACGACAATGCACATGCGTAACTGAATGGGCAAAATGTTAGAAATGTTTATTTCAATATATCGGCCGAGTTTCAACAAGCTTCAACTAGCTGTGCTGAGAGGGTAGTCTCTTGTAACAACATATGCATTTATGGCACTTAGTTGAAACATTGGTCTTGCATTAAAGCAGTGTTTTGGACAGAGATGGGTGGTTATGTCACACGACAGGAGCAAATGGTTTTGAACCCTTTCGGTGGATGGCACATTGAAGCAGCGCCAAATTTAATCCGTAAAGCGATTTATTACAGCTGGAGTTTGAACGGTAATTGCACAGCGAATGTCATTCAGTCTATTTGAATGTGCATGTTTTTCTGAGACAGCAGAAAGTGAGAGATAGCTCGCACGTACGCCTTGAGCGTATTTGAATCTGTGTGTGCATAAGTGTGTGCGTTCATGCGTGCGTATGCACATTTTCACGTGCATGCATTTCCAATGCATGTGTACGTAAATATTTTGTGCATGTCATGCGTGGACGTGTAAATGTGCATGTGGGCAGAGATGTGTCGTATCTCTGTGCTTGTATGTGTGAGCGAGCGAGCACTTCCCTGCTTACACCTACTCTCCGGGACGAATGGGATATAGAGTTCACTTAAACCCATATTTAAATCTACAAGACAAGAATGAATGACACTGAATTTATTGCATTGTCTCTTTCTGAAAGCAAAATCAACGAAAAAATGAAACACCTGAGCCATCAATATTGACTCCCCAGATTTCTTCACAATGGCACCATCATCATCGGCACGGCTTCGTGAGCAGCTACTTAGCTGTTCACCTTCGTTATCTTCCTGGCCTCGGTGGCAGCGCATTGTCTTGATGCCAGCGACGTGCTAAATCTGCACCATCGCTGCGTCATTTATTGCTGTTGCAACCAAGCAAACTTTCGGCGTCACACGTTCACTATTGACATTAAAACTTTAAACTGCTTGTCTTCGAAAAAACAACGTGAATAAAAATGGAAAGCGGACTGGCCGCAAGGAACATAATCACGGAGCTATACTCTTGGTGGCAATATCTCAAAAGGCTATGTGCAATCAGGTTGATTTTACAGACGTGATTTTATTGCATCAGTTACGCCTTGAGAGAGTTTAATTCTAAAATGTTTGTTCGGATAGCTCTTACAAAAAGCATGCGTAATCAAAACTTCTTCGCTCGGCTAGATAATCTCGAGGACAGGCTCCAAACTACCTAAGATCAATTATTGAAATGTTAGCATAGCGTCGTTAATTACGCACACAACTTCTCAACTTATTCCTTATCTAAAGGTTACCAGTCTGATTAATCGAATGATAAAATGATGTTACCAATATTTCAATTGTTTTAATACCCTTATTTGGTGCAGTTAAAAGCAGCCGGCATATCGATGGTGCAATAGGCTTCTTATAAGGCAAGTGTGAAAGCTTGGACAGGTTTTCTTGGCGCAAATCAAGTTCGTGAACTAAACGCATGTGCCCAACCGTGCACTTCTGTCTTTACAATCGATTCTCCTACATTATACAAGCACCTCAGCGCTAAGGTATGTCACACAAGATGTGCGAGAACATTGTGCACGCTCCTGATTAGATTTGCGAGTGTTAGTGGCATCGGGCTTCATTTTCTGGTGTCATTAAAAATAAAAACAGCTGCCTGGAGGAAAGCATTGGATACATTTTCAATACTTTGTAACATATGGAGCAGCGCAGGCATGTGCATTAGAATGAAAAGTACGGAAGTATTATGGTGAGGGTTCTGCTGCATATATTTTGGATGTCTAATGTTAAGACCTAAACAAGAAAATACTGCGATTTTGTGACAATTGTAATGCGGACATACATACAGTCATGTGAAATATTAGCTCCGACACAATGCCCATGATGGAACTGGCCCCTGGACTACAGTGCTACATTGGCACACGAAATGCTGGTTTGGTAAATATCAGGAATCGGAAAGTGCTTAGCTCTTGAATTTTTGGTATGTCGGCACCGCTGCGCAGTCTTGTGGGCCCTTTTTACCACGAGTACTAGGTTTCAGCTAATCTTTAAAGCACCTCTACACTTTTTGTTCTTTTTTTTTAGGCGAGTTTTCTTTAGCATCTAACCACTTCCAAAGTTATCGCTTGGCTCAGGGTGCCCCTGCATGTATTTCCAATATCCTGAATGTTGTTACCGATTCAATTGCGAAAGAGCGTTATCTAATCATATTGCGTGCGTGAAGCAAATACTGGCATACATTCTTGATCACATTCGAGTGCCTGAGTTTAGCTGCAATGTACGAGCATTCCAGTCTGATGAACCGATGCCTTGACTGGTAGATCAGATTCAGAGGAAGCAGTACTTTGCGCCGCCATCTCTGTGCTTTGAGTGCTTTTTTTTTTTCCAGCATAAGCTCACCTTATATTGAGTTAGAATCATGACTCACTCTTTTGGAGCTGCGCGTTTCTTCAGATCACTACGACGTGACAGCATAGACGTGCTATATGTTCATTGAATGAATAGTGGGAAATGGATTAGGACATTTTTTTCGTGTGCATGGTTACACATTTAACGCAATAATTTTTTATTCATAACATACTCATTAGGAGGTTGTGAAAGACAACAACCTTATATTAACAAGAGGTCTTAAGAAAAAAGAAAATTTTAAATTCTTATTAGGTTTCACCTCATGGTAGGGAACGAAATTTCTGTGAAAATGTCCTTAAAATAATTAAAAGCCCATCACTTTATTTTTTTATTTCTTTTAATGCAAGTTTAAATGCCTCGGGGCATACAGGGGTATGGGATGAGTGTGAATAAGGACGATTAAATGATTAAAGAAATATTTGCGGATCCAATGAAGTCCAGGAGGGATCGATAATGTGGTCACTGCATCCACGCAGTATAATCGCTATCACTTGAAAACGTTTCATCTCGGTTCCCACTTTGCAAGCTGATCCCGACTTGAAGGTGGTTCATACCGTGGGCCCTAGACGTATAATATATCCAACCGTCAAACAAAGCATTATTCTAAATGTTTCATTTTGGGAAGGCGTGTTACCCTTCTGCCCTTCACTCCGGTTCACAATCATGCATAAGACGAAAGTGCTGCATAAAGAGCATCGTTAGCACGAAGTTGTGGGATCGAATCCTGGCCATGGCAGCCGCGTTTTGATTGGGGCAAAATGCGAAAACACCCGTATGCTTAGATTTAGATGCACGTTAAAGAACCCCAGGTGATCCAAATTTCCGTAGTCCGCCACTGCGGCGGGCCTAATAATCCGATTGTGGTTTGGCACGTGCAGCCCCATAATTCTGCCGACACTTCTGCCGCGGTGCAACATACCATGGGAGGCAATGACAAGGCTCAACCTTCTCATAGGTTGTAAACAATGGCGCACAACAATGCCTCAAGCAAACACACCTCCCTGTATGTCCTGTGTAGTACGCAGACAAACAGCAGTGATGCATGCAAGGTAGCATTTTCCATCAACTCGCTACTCTCATAGTGGACGAAACGCTAAAGAAATGAAACATTCGCAGTCACCATCATTGCTAAATACTGTCAATCAAAGCAAAGAGCACAGAGAGCTTCGCTTACATCAATTCCCACAGTGCATGGGGTCTGCGTAATTTTCTAGACTGAAGTTATATGCTTAAGGATCACGTTCTTTAATGAAATAGTTAGCTTGAAAGTGGGAAAACTTGGCTGTCATGTATGCGATAAATTTGATTTAAACAGCTTCAGACAAATGGCCATTGCGTGATTGCCGACTTAATTCCGTGGAAATGTAGTCATCAAAATGGGCTACATTTGATAGTGAATTGAGGAAGTTGGTGAAAAGCAAGAATGCCGAATCTTGCAGATGACCTCAGGAAAATAAAATGACTTTTTGAGCAGCATAGTCAGGGGGCCGTGCTATGGTTTCAACCTCTATCAAAAATTCCCCAAAATATGAACAGAGGCTGACAAAACAGCAGGCATCTTGGGAAAGGTGAAATCGACAGAAATCTGAGGACCAGCACTAACTTAAATATAAAGATAAGTTAAAGATAAAAAAAACATAACGCACTTTAGCAAGGTGGCCAAACTTAAAGCAAATAAATTGGCTGTTTAAAGAGTTGAGCTGAAACCCGATGGTATTAATTAAACAAGGCGAGAATGTCTGCAAGTGTTGAAGAGTGCTAGGTCCAGTAGGTCCTATGGCCGACACCAGCGCCCAGCAATTATCTAGTTACTACACATATAAGCGAGATGCTTAGTCCTCAGCCTTGCAGGGTGAGGCATGAATCTCAAATTTGGGATGTGGACTCCATCATTAAAGCTTCTTTCTGGGTGAGTTGGCGCATACTTGACATAAAAATTGTTACAGCGCAAACACATGCAACCACAAAGTATCAAGGACGGGACACAAGCGCCGACTGTCAACTAAATTTTATTGACGGAAGACGAATACCTTATATAAGGGGAAAGGCAGAAGTGAAGGGGGAAGGGAGTTATACAATCGGGGAAAATGACATTGCGCATCGATGAACGAACGTGCCAGCAGTCAACAGAATCAGGTGCAGAGAAAACGAGAAAAAAAAAACTAGAAAAACACTAGAAGAAGGTGAGGGATACTAACATACAATCAAATAGGTAAGCAGTAGCTTCCAAAAAATGAAGCTCTGCAGCAAAAAGCGATACAGAAGGGGTGCTTACGCATTTGCTGCCATATTTGTGTGTGTGGAACGCTTCCAAACTAACGCGCGCCGTCGCATCGGCACTCTTGCCGAGAATCTTCGTCTCCCAATCGAGCTTCGCATCCTGTGCATTCAATTACGTGCGCGACCAAATGTGTGTACTTGTCCTTTAAGTTACTTAAATTTCGGGGAATAATGGAATAGAAAATAGTCTAGAGGAATTCGAAATCCCACGGGTAACGTCACAAGAAGTAAAGAAAGCCTTGGGAGATAGGCAAAGGGGGAAGGCAGCTGGGGAGGATCATGTAACAGCAGATTTGTTGAAGGATGGCGGACAGATTCTTCTAGAGAAACTGGCCACCCTGTATACGCAATGCCTCATGACCTCGAGCGTACCGGAATCTTGGAAGAACGTTAACATAATCCTAATCCATAAGAAAGCGGACGCCAAAGACAAGAAAAATTATAGACCAATCAGCTTACTGTCAGTTGCCTACAAACTATTTACTAAGGTAATCGCAAATAGAATCAGGAACACCTAAGACTTCTGTCAAGCAAAGGACCAGGCAGGATTCCGTAAAGTCTACTCAACAATAGACCATATTCACACTATCAATCAGGTGATGGAGAAATGTGCGGAATATAACCAACCCTTATATATAGCTTTCATTGATTACGAGAAAGCGTTTGATTCTGTCGAAACCTCAGCAGTCATGGAGGCATTATGGAACCAGGGTGTAGACGAGCCGTATGTAAAAATACTGAAAGATATCTATAGCGGCTTGACAGCCACCGTAGTCCTCCATAAAGAAAGCAACAAAATCCCAATAAAGAAAGGCGTCAGGCAGGGAGATACGATCTCTCCTATGCTATTCACAGCGTGTTTACAGGAGGTATTCAGAGACCTGGATTGGGAAGAATTGGGGATAAAAGTTAATGGAGAATGCCTTAGTAACTTGCGATTCGCTGATGATATTGCCTTGCTTAGTAATTCAGGGGACCAATTGCAATTCCTCACTGATCTGGAGAGGCAAAGCAGAAAAGTGGGTCTAAACATTAATCTGCAGAAAACTAATGTTTAACAGTCTTGGAAGAGAACAACAATTTACAATAGGTAGCGAGGCACTGGAAGTGGTAAGGGAATACATCTACTTGGGGCAGGTATTGACAGCGGATCCGGATCATGAGACGGAAATAATCAGAAGAATAAGAATGGGCTGGGGTGCGTTTGGCAGGCATTCTCAGATCATGAACAGCAGGTTGCCATTATCCCTCAAGAGAAAAGTGTATAATAGCTGTGTCTTACCAGTACTCACCTATGGGGCAGAAACCTGGAGGCTTACGAAAAGGGTTCTACTGAAATTGAGGACGACGCAACAAGCTATGGAAAGAGGGATAGGTGTAACATTAAGGGATAAGAAAAGAGCAGATTGGGTGAGGGAGCAAATGCGAGTTAATGACATCTTAGTTGAAATCAAGAAAAAGAAATGGGCATGGGCAGGACAAGTAATGAGGAGGGAAGATAACCGATGGTCATTAAGGGTTACGGACTGGATTCCAAGGGAAGGGAAGCGTAGCAGGGGGCGGCAGAAAGTTAGGTGGGCGGATGAGATTAAGAAGTTTGCAGGGATGACATGGCCACAATTAGTACATGACCGGGGTTGTTGGAGAAGTATGGGAGAGGCCTTTGCCCTGCAGTGGGCGTAACCAGGCTGATGATGATGATGATGTCGCGTCGGCACTCTTGCCAAGAATCTTCGTCTCTCCCAATCGAGCCTCGCATCCTGTGCATTCAATTACGTGCGCGACCAAATGTGCGTACTTGCCCTTTAAGTTACTTAAGTTTCGGGCATGTTCCCCCAAGCGTTCAATAATGCAGCGGCCGGTTTGTCTGACATAAGCCTTTCCACACTTCAAGGGAATGGCGTAGACCACTCCTTTGAAACACTTGATGAACGGCTTCTCATGTTTTAGCTGACAACCTCTTTTTTTAGAGTTGCAGATGCGGCGAAGTGTCATTCCGGAATTCAACAGGCTTGTCAGTAGATAATTTTATATCATTATTGCAGTTTTACATGAAATCTACTTTTATTGTTTATGACAACCTGCCTTTTTTGCAGCGCTACGGTATCTGTATTGGGTCCTGCGTGGCTCCAATTCTTTGTGATATTTTTTTAGCAAAAGTAGATAAACTTTTAGATAGGTCTTTTTTTTTTGCGGGGGGGGGTCATTTTAAAGGTTTTTAAAGAAAAGCAGGTCTTAAAAAGCAGACGGCCTTCACCTACCTCTCTACAGTAGGTGAAGTTTTAAACGCATTTGACAAGCATGCACCTGGGCTAAATTTTACCCACGAACTACCTGACGCAGATGTCTTACAGTTTTTAGACCTGAGACTAACCTTTCTTGAAAGGCACGTTTGCTGGGGCTACTTCCTTCGCGCAAAAAAGGATTTGTTACCATATGATTCAGCGCATTCCAAAACTAAAAAGAGCTATAGCGTCGCACTGTTTGGAATAGTCTCTTCAGAAGTCGTGCCCACACCTTATGCAGAAAAGTTTTGAGAATCAGGCCAGCCGACTTTTGGCGGCGGGGTTCCCCCATTCGGTCTTGATTGCGGTGTCTGAGACCCTCCTTCAGAAACTAAAACTGGGAACACTAGGGAAAGATGACCGTCGGAAGACCAACAAGCCTTTGGTTGTGCCATACTCGCACAAGACTTCGCACAGTCTCAAGAAGGTAGCCAACAGGTATGGGGCGTCCGTTGTTTTTTTTGGCACCCAACAAGCTGGCACAGTTATGCCCACGCATCTGCAACTCTAAAAAATGAGGTTGTCAGCTAATACATGAGAAGCCGTTCATCAAGTGTTCCACAGGAGTGTTCTACGCCATTCCCTTGAAGTGTGGAAAGGCTTATGTTGGACAAACCGGCTGCTGCATTAATGAACACTTGGGGGAAAATGCCCGAAATTTAAGTAACTTAAAGGACAAGTATGCACATTTGGTCGTGCATGTAATTGAATGCACAAGATGCGAGGCTCGATTGGGAGAGACGAAGAATCTCGGCAAGAGTGTCGACGTGACGGCGCGCGTCAGTTTGGAAGCGTTCCACATAAACAAATATGGCAGCAAGTGCGTAAGCACCCCTTCTGTATCGCTCTTTGCTGCAGAGCTTGATTTTTTGGAAGCGACTGCTTACTGCTTTGATTGTATGTTAGTATCCCTCGCCTTTTTCTAGTGTTTTTCTAGTTCTTTCTTGTTTTCTTGTTTTTTCTGCGCCTGATTTCATTTACTGCTGGCACGTTCGTTCATCGATGCGCAATGTCATTTTCCCAGATTGTATCACTTCCTTCCCCCTTCACTTCTGCCTTTCCCCTTATATAAGGTATCCGTCTTCCGTCAATAAAATTTAGTTGACAGTCAGCGCTTGTGTCCCGTCCTTGATACTTTGCGGTTGCATGTGTTTGCGCTGTAACAATTTTTATGTCAAGGACTCCATCACATTAATTACAATGCACTCACGGTGTCGTTCTTTGAACGCTGATACCGATTTTCACGCAATGAGGATGCAAACAAGCGGTTGGTGTGTCATCTTCTTTCACGTCCGTGTCGTTTTTATGTCGCGCAATATCATTTAAGCAATGGATTACCAACTTGCCCGGAATGCTGCTCTCATTAAGTTCTCTCATGTGCCGACTGTCATTTTCCTCGAACTGCCAACATTCCTTAATGATGTACTTGACATTCGCACAACTCTTGAATGCAGGTAAGTGTGAAGAGTTGTGCACGAGACCTTTGAGTATGTAGGCAGTCTTTTTGGCGTTCGATACCTGCTAGTCTGCATTGTGGCTATATTATAAAGGCAGAATGGTAGCATGGTAGAAAATATGGGGAACAGACAAATCCTGCATGTATTGCTGCACAATAATCTTAAATAGTGGTCATTTTTCACACACATCAATAACCATGACAGGGCAGTGCATTGACAACTGAATGGTAGTGCTGTATATTTTATGCCCAAAGGTATACCTGGCCTGGTGACCAGTCAATGTGACGTGGTATCGTGAGCAGCTTCAGCCATAGCATGCTAATGGACGATGACAAAGAAACAGTTTGCACAATTATGTCATGTTTTGCCCCAAGGTGCAAAACCAACTTGTTCATGCATCCATCTTAATCCCCAAGTACATCTCTTCTTTATTTGCAGCTGCTGCGGTAGCCCATTCATGTGGAAAGCTAAACTGCTGGGGAAATAATAGGGGGTACTTTAACACCGATAGGTGAAAATCAAAAGGCGACCACGATGGCATCTCTCGTAAATGCTACGCGACGTTGAGAAAGCTTTAGTTGGGGCATTCAATCCAAATACATGGAAATTGAGAAATCTCTTTTTCTCGGCAACCACGGCACCGAGTTTGATGAGGTTTGTTGCATTTAAAAGAACAATTTAAAATATAGTTACTGTTGGTCGCAAATTTTTTATTTAGATCGTCATTCCTTTATAAAAATTGGCAAAAATCGCATATTTTCAGAAAATGAAACTATCTAATTCGGCAATCAAGAAGGATACCGCAATTTCATCAATTGCACCTAAAGGTACATCTAAAGTGGACAAAATTGATATATTATACCCGACTCAAAAATACCACTAATTTGTGTGTAGAACATTTGCGAGACCCTTGTGAACAATTTAGCAAATTCACGTGAGATATAAATCAACATATCAAATTTGTCCGCTTTGGATGCTCTCATGGATGCGATTTACAGAACTGTGATGTATATTTTAGGTGCAGAGCTGCGAATTTGCAACCTTCGTGCTTCTATTTTTTTCAAGCTTACCAATTTTTGAAAATTCCCTTTAAGACATCCAGAACTAATCTGAAATTCCACTTCCAGCATTCACTAGAATTTAACATTCTTTTTCAAATGCAACAAATTTCAATAAAATCGGCCCAGTGATTATCTCGGAAAAGCGTTTCTGCATTTTATGTATACTTATTTGAATAGGCGACATTGGAGTTGAGCGCGAGCTAAAGCGGCAGTGAAGTGCTTCTGATTATTATCCCAACCTTTTGACTTCGCAACATTTAAAAAAACTGAAAAAAGGAAAATAATGTGGCTACCTCTTGGGAAGTCAAATCAAAATCAAACTTATTTCCATACATGATGTAGATGGCACAGACAAAAGGCCATAATCAATTTGGCTTAACAAGGATAGATGCCCCTCTCATAATTTATGTACAAAATAAAGAAAAACAAGAATTAGCAACAGCAATCGGACATTTTAGGTAGCATTATTTAATGGCAAGAGAAGAATTTAAACGTACGCAATGAGAAAAAAAATTCGTTATTGAAGTAGTTAATATAAGGACAATCATAATTGTTTCACAGAAAAAAAAAATTAGAACCACCAATCGGACATTAAGTAGCATTTCAACATGACAAGACAGGAATCTGTATGCAGTGAATAATTGTAATCAAAGCAATGTAATACAATTCACATTCATCATTGTTGCAGAAACATAAGGAACGAAGTGAGTAATATCAGGAGCCACGTGAGTTTAACAAGGATAGTAAGGAAAGTAGTTGTGTTCCATAATTTGTGCATGTCTGGGCTATGAACCAGGTTGCATTATGACAAGTATTGTATATTTTTATGCTTTTGGATAAGTTGGATAGATGTTCAATAAAGTGACTGCCTCGCTTTTTTTCCGTAAGGTACCGTTGCAAGAGTAATTCATTAAATAGTAAGTTTACAGGACAAACTTGAAGTTTCTTAAAAAGAGGTTCAGTGTGTTCATCATAGGCTGAGCTGCTAATAGCACGCAGAGCCTTTTGTTGTGGTAGAGAAAGCTTAGTAATGTTTGACCCTATACTGTTGCCCCAGACAAGGTGACTGCATTTTAGGTGTGGAAAAAAGACAGAGTTATAGACGAACAGCTTGATGGAAGTGGGCAGAGAAAAACGTACCTTTGCAAGGGCACCCACGACGCCTGCCAGTTTACCGCTGAGCATGTCGAAATGTTTATTCCAGGTTAAATGTTATCAAAAACGATGCCAAGGCATTTAACCGAGGAGGTTATATCCACATGCAAGTTTCCTATAAATATACGGTCAGTAATATTAGTCCTGGAATTTTTAGGTTGAAATAGAATGGCTTTCATTTTGTTTGCACTAATGCGTATTGAGTTTACTCGACGCCATCTGTTAAGCTTATTTAATGCTGAGTTTGTGCAAGTCGCAAGTTTACTACAGCTGGCAGACCCGAATAATAATGTGGTATCGTCGGCGTAGATTATATATTTGGCCGCTGAAGTAATGTTTGTTGTGCCATTAATATAAATATTAAATAACAGCGGCCCAGGAATGCTCCTCTAAGGCACTTCACTTGTTGCCGATTTAAGATTCAATGTATGGTTTCCTATTGCAACCATTTGACATCAGTATTCCAGATAGCTCTTTATTATACTTAAAAATATGCCTCTGAAGCCGAAGGTTTTGAGCTTTCCCATTAATGTTTCATGGTTAATCCAATCGAAAACCTTGGGGAAGTTTATGAATACTCCTAGTGTTAATAACTTCTGTTCATATGCGTTAAGTGTAAATCCTTTCTGGGTTAAAAGTGCCATTTTCGTTTAGCGTCCTTTTGTGAACCCAAATTGGTCGTCGGTAAGGATGTGGTGTTTTTCACAGAACGAAACCATTCTAACATTAATTAATCTTCAACGCATTTAGAAAAGATTGGTAAGATCAATATTGGCCTGTAATTGGATAATAGGTTCTTATCACCACCTTTAAAAAGAACAGTTACTTTCGCTACTTTCAATGCTTTCGAAAATGTACCATTTGAAAATGCTGGGTAAATACATGCTCTAATACCGGAGTGATAATATCTAGGACGCAATTAATCGGGCGAATTTGCAAGTCGTCAACATCGGTGCTTCTGATGTTTCGAGAAGTTATGAATGCATTACATATCTCCTGAGCACTGGTAGGTATTAGAAATGCACCGACAGAATTATTAGGTGTCAGATTGTCTAGGCTAGCAGGATGATGGGGCTGTTTATAAGAGAAGTAAAGTAGTCATTAAGCAAATTTGTTAATAAAGAATCGGACCATTTAGAATTATTCCTTGAGGCTTCTCTACAGTCCAGTTTACTCTCCCTAGTACGTCATTTAGCCTTAGCCAGACGAGATTGTTACGTATCATTATATGTGATTTGAATACATTGTGCATATAATTCTTTTAAGCCTCTCTAAAGGTATGTGTTAATTTGTTTCTGAAAGATTTGAAATTCTAGAAGTCATTTGCATCCCTCGTTCATAAGAAATTCCTGTATAGTTTATCTTTTTGTTTTATTTGAGATAGAAGGCTCATTGTGATCCAGGGTTTTCGTATTCTTGTGTAGCGCGTTCTTTTTTATTCGAAAAATGTCTGATGTAACTGGATTTAAATAGGTGTAAAAAGGAGTTGTAGGCTAATTCAGGATCAACCGTGTTGTACATTTCTGACCAGTCAGTGTTCAGTATATCAGTTTTGAATTGTTCTAGTGAGATCGGATTGATATCTTGAAATGAGACTTGCTCTTCTTTATCGGGTGAGCGATGTGGTTTATGTAGGTCAGTGATAAGAAATATTGGGAGGCGATCACTTATGTGTGCGCCAATTACGCCCGAAAATGAACTGGAGATGGGGTAGTTTGTAACGAAGAGGTCGAGTAACGTCTCAGTGTTGTTTTGGACACGAGTGGGCTCATTAACAGTGTTAGTGCAAGCATTAGAGTATAATATCATTAGGAAGTCATGGTGTGTCAGATTTGTGCGTAGTAAGTTTATGTTCATACCGCCTATAACCAGCTTTGATCCAGTTTCATTTGCCCAGCTTATAAACTTATCCAGAAATGCAAGTAAGGCCGTTGTATCACTATTTGGAAGACGATATAAAACAGAAAAAACATTGTCATCATTTGATACCGTTAGGATTTCAAAATCAGTCAATTCAGTGTAGTCAGGAACGATATTCAGTTTCAACGCATTCTTGGCCATGAGTAAAACATCACCCTCTTTTTTTACTACTCGGTTTTAGTAATGTGTGGTGTAATCAGCAACTTTAAGTACTTCGTAGTCATGTTGATACCAGGTCCCGTAAATCGTAACATCATATATGAAGCTAAAACGTGAAAATAAAGCATGCAAGTCATCTTTGTTCCATGCAGACTGCGTTTAGATGAAAGAAAGTTAAGCTACACTTCATTGTTTTGTCTAACTTTTACACATCAATCGTAGTTAGAAAATTTCCAGCCATATCTGCCAATTTCAACTTGGATGCGCGCAACGAAACCGCAAGGAAGTGTTTATTCTTCTACGCCGAGGGACGACGAGGCGCACCGACGCATAGCGCCCATGCATTGACATAGTTTACTCCAAGGGCGCCGCTATGTTGCTACGCCTGAAACGCGCTGGTGCAGACGACGAGATGTGATTTGGACCAACGTTTATTCGGATGACAAGTACGATCAACACATTCCCAAGCAGAGAAGGTTTCTTGTGAGCGTTTGTCCCTATGCGTGCCAAGTATCTATAAACGTTGGGCATGCCGGCACTGCGGAGTGGGGTCGAGTTTGTTTACGTTCGGACACTCACTGCCGGCGCGGTAAAATAGGTGAAGCAGCGGGCACTGATGCTCGATTTGGCGACCGCTGTGTCGGACAGACTGTCTCGCACCTGCCGCACTCGTGCTAAGTCAGTCGTGGCGCATCGTAGCTTTCTCGAGCCTGACAGTAATGTACCTTGTAAATAACATCACAGATGTTAGTTTCTGTGGGAGCACTAGTGACCATAGTAGAGCCCGGGCCGCATGTATTGAAAATCTAGAAGGCATAGTGCCTTAGCAAGCACGGTTGAACTCGGGTGGCTGAAAGGCTGCTGGTGACGACTGACTCAGCACCAGTGCTGCAGGCATGAGAAAGTCTGTCCGACATACCTTCAGAGGCAAAGTTCTGACTGGTGTTGTAGAACTCGCGGGGCATAGTAGCGCTGAACTTAGCGTCACAAGTTGGCTGCTGGACGTAATTATATTCAATCATGGTTTTTACTAATTGTAACAACATGTCATTATTTCGCATTATTGGCGGCGCCTCCAGGACACCAAAGCGGCAACGGGGACACCAATTGAAGCTAAAACCTAGACTGCTTCATGGGTTGGGGCTCGCCGAGGCGTGCGCGTGCCATGGGTGTATAATATTGGCTGTGGCAATTTTTTATGCGAAGTCCCCCTGGTGCGCTTCAGCCTTCGCAGCCCCAAGCCACGGGCCACCCTGCTTCTAGCTTTGATCACCCCGCTACCCCTTGGGTGCCCTGGAGATCCTGCGCCGCCTGCTTTATTATAACCTCAGGTGCTCTCCTGAAACCTCCGTTTGCCGGTTACATGTGCCCTCCTGGAGCAGTGCTCGTAAAAACTCCAATCTATCACCCCGACAAAAAAAGTGACCCGCAATCAACACGTTCCCGAGCATCCCTACGATATGTTCATTTGAAGGATCGCCAACTGTTTGTATGCAGGCGCGAGTAAGAGTGGGCACGAGAGAGAAAGTCTGGGGGCTTTTGCTCCTTGAATGTATGACTCTGCCTAGGCACTACGGAGGAGGTTTCTTTGCGCGTGTTGTAGGCGTTTGTCCCCTAGACATGCTGGCATTGTGGAGTGCGGCCGCTCAGCCACCGGGTGCCCGCACGGTGAGGCAGTAGGCACAGACACCCCATTTGGTGATCGCTGTGTGTGAAGGGGCAGGGTTCTTACTGGTGTTGTATAAGTCGGGGGTCGCTTTTTTACAACAGATTGCATTTTTTACAAGCACTGCTCCAGGAGGGCACATGTAATCGGCAAACGGAGGCCTCAGGAGAGCACCTGAGGTTATAATAAAGCAGGCGGCGCAGGATCTCCGGGCACCCAAGGGGTAGCGGGGGGATCAAAGCTGGAAGCAAGGCGGCCCGCGGGTTGGGGCCGCGGAGGCCAAAGCGTGCCAGGGAGTGTTCGCATAAAGAATTGGCTGTCCGCGACAGCGGACAGCTGATCTAATGACACGTTACAATTAGTAAAAAACACGATTGAATAAATATACTTGCGTCCAACCGCCAACTTGTGATGAAGTTCAGCACTACCGCGCCCCGCAACTCTGCAACACCAGTCAGAAATTTGCCTCTGAAGGTACGTCGGACAGACTTTCTCACACCTGCGGCGCTAGTCATTGTCACCAGCGGCCTTTCAGCCACTTGCGTTCAACCCCGGTTGCTAAGGCGCATTCTAGATTTTCAATATATGAGGCCTGGGCTCTACTACGGTCGCTAGTGCTCCCACATAAGCATCTGTGATTTCATAAGGTACATTGCCGTAAGGCGAGAGAATGCTCTGATTCGCCATGACTGACTTAGCACGAGCGCCTCAGGTGCTAGACAGTCTCTGTCCAACACTGCGGTTGCCAAATCCGGCGTCAGTGCCCGCTGCTTCACCTATTTTACTGCGCCGGCAGCCAGCGTCTGAGCAGTTCGAGCGCAAACAAACTCGACCCCACTCCACAATGTGCCTCTGACGCACGCCGCTGGAAACATTTTGGAAGGGTGTCGGGGATTTTGCCGGTTGATTTGTGTACGTGCGCCCATGTCGAGTGTGCGTCGGTTTTGCGTGTCGTGTATCGGGATTAATTATTAGTGGTTTCTCCGGGGCAGCATGTCATTCACCCATTGAGTATAGTGGGTGAACAGGCCTGAGTGCACTGTTGTGGTAACAGCGTGGCCGATAAAGACATGCTGAGTTCCATCTGCCAACGCGGCTGCCTTGACTTCGTTGTTGCTGATGCCTGCGATTGCGCATCGCTTTTTGTATTCCTTTTACACATTCACTAAACATTTCGCATATTCAAGAAGCCTTCGAACGCAGCCTTCCATGTGGGATTTGCCAAAGCGGTGCATTTGTTTACCTCTGCAGCTTCATATCGCTGTTAGCTTCGATTCTAGTAGAAACGGCGTATTGCTGATGTGAAATAATCTCAAAACGTAGCAAAACATGCAGACGAGTCAGTATGAGTGGCCGAGTCCCTTAAAAAACTGCAACTGTGATCCAGACACTTATATTACGGGCTGTTACTACTGATTCTCACTTTTGTTTAACTTCATCATGCTTACAGTTTGAGCGTGCCATAAAGTATTATTAGAGATGACTGGGCTCGGCATAAGTCCTCACTTATAGGCTGTGTAGTTCTCTCACGAAAATGCGGATGCCATCGCTGACGCCGTTGGCAACTGAGCGAGCTTATGCTGCTGTACCGAATGCACTGTCTCTTCTTTCCTGTTTGACCCAGAGGTAAACAGCGCTTCTTTGGAATTAAGAAATGTCAGCATAACAACACACACAGGTTCACCATCTACGGGAATGCGAACGGCAGCGTTTGGGAACGGTGACCGAAGTACAATATGTTGGCTCAGCTGTGTCGCCGCTTGCTACTTATTGTGTGAAGTGAAGAGTAGTTATCAAATTGCTATAGGGTCACAACTGAACTATAAGAGGGGTTTCCTTCGTCCTGATTGGTTGTTTCTTTAAGTTCAGGTCCATCAGTAGCAGGTGCACGAACACGACGGGGTCAGGCCTAACCCAAACTTCGCTGAAGAGGATCAACGATGACTCATGTTGAATTCCAATGGCGGAGTCGGAGCAAGTTTTTCTGCGCGTTTCGGAGCAAGTTTGTTCCAATGGCAGAGTGAGGGCGGGAGTAAGGTGTTCCAATGAGAGAGTCTGAGGATATTCAGAGCGGGAGTCACTCCGTGGAGCAGAAAAAGATGCTCCGCCAAAATCGGCGGAGTGGACCGGAACTCTGCGTGACGTATTTCCTTTACCACGTTTGCATGCTGGGAGGCGCCACCGGTCATGACTCGTGAGGAAGCAAAAGCTGCTGCACGCTTGGCGAGATATTCATTCCGCACTTTTAAATAAACAACAGATGAACTGCGCTAAGAGACAAGTGACCGGTGCGGCGGTGCTGGGAGCAAACAGCGGAAGGAAATGACAACACGTAAGGTATCCTGGGTAACTCTGTGATAGAACTTCTGCTTCCACCTTGCTCCGGTGGCGCAGGTTGTGTTCCACTCGCGGATCCGGAGGCGTTGCTCTGCGCCAGAGTCGAGTGCTCGCTCGCGGAGTCAGTCGTCTGCTCAGACTCCACCATTGGAATTCAACATCAAACTTCACGTGCACAGCTTGAGAGGACTGAAGCTCATGAATTTCGACTTCAAAGGCATGTCGACACATTTTGAGTGCGAATAATTATATTTGCAAGTCAATGAGCTGCAGCTATCGCGTTGTCAATTCAACGGCTGATCACGTAGAGTTCGGTCAAGCTATCACGGTCGGCATGCTGATTTTTTCGGTGCTGTTGACACGAAAGCCTGTCGCGCTATATGACAACTCGCACTCGTTGGTTGCACCGTTGTTGGCCTATTACGATCAAATGGTCTCGGTGACACAGTGCTGAATAGTTGGCTAATCGTCGGCGTCGGCGCCTTGGCAGTCTTGCATCGACTCAGTGTTACCACGCCTTAAAAGAGTACTTGAAGTCAGGCATGCGCTGCCACCACCAGCAACAGTAGGCCGACGCTGCAAGAAGACTGCATCAGCAACGTGTTTTTGAAGTGTCGCCCAAGTGCAGCGCAGGGGTTTATTGATAAATTTGACAGCCGTCAATGTAAGGCGGTAACTACATGGTTCATGGTGCAGTCCGGACCAAGCCATAGAATAAAGAACCAATTACCAAGCCCTGGATGACTCTGCCTAGGCACTACACAGCCGTTGTCAGATGGGAAGAGGACTTGGCACTTTTGAAGGTGCCGTGTCCATGAGCTTACATGTATTCATTAACCCAGCATCATTCAATAAATTGACCCCGGCTCTCCCCCTCAACCCGGGTTGACTGGGCGGGGGCTTTGGTTCAGGCCAATGGTCCTTCCCAGACAAGGGGACTGTTGTGGTGCAGCGCCACTGAGTTACTGCACTCAACACACAAACAGCCATGTCAGTCTTGCAGGACACAAGCCTGACTGACCCTCGGACTGCCTTGACACAAAAGAGGCCAAGGCATACAACCATGGAGAGCACCAAAGCTGTCCGCGGAGCAGCGCAACCACACGAGGGTGCGCCACCACCGGTTCCAGCTCTGGGTTCCACTGAGCCAAACAAAACCCCGTAGATAGGCTGCACACATGGCTGAGTCGAGCGACCTTAGGAGCGTGCATCATAACTTAACACGTTCACTGCGTCGTGGCCCACCGGTGGGTCACGCAACGCAGTCCAGCCGTGCTGGCGCAAACAACGAGGCGTTTCTTGCAGTGCGGCGACAATATGCTTCCACAAATTCATGAAAATGCGTTTCCACTATCATATCACAGATGGCGGTAGAGATATAAAGCGCGCCTGTATTTATTGACATTGGCGCTTGCAATGCGTCTGATGATAAAGCTGACGGCTATCAGGAAACGGTGCAGAAAATGTTCCAGCTACCCGCTCCAGACTTTTGTCCGGGAGCTTTCCACATGCGCAACGTACTTTTGAAAAGCGCTCACAATGTGTGCAAGAGCTCAGGTGAAGAATTAGTCTGTCCTATTCACAATAACTTGGCTCACTCTCAGTGCCAAGCCTCGTGGTCCTCATCTTTGTGCTTTCCATTTTTCACGAGCATTCAAAAATCCTGATGGACTGTGAAAAATTCGACGGAGGTACAGAAAACCAGAAGAAAGACCCTGCGGTGGAAGCGGATCCGCCGGGACACACGGCAGTCCAAATACGTTGCCATCCACTTCGTGCGGCACAACTTCTGCTCCAGCGAATGTCGAGTGCTCAAGCAGCGACAATGACAGCCTCGAAGAGTTACTGTAAAGTTCTTCTGAACTGTGGGATGGTGAGTCAAGCGTTTGCGGTAAAGCGGTATCTGAGGATTCGGAAAATGGTGATGTTCAGGCTGCATTACCTGCCGAAAGCTGGAATGCGATAACGACTAGAGTTAGAGCGATGTCATATTCGAGCGCTCCTATGCTAATCAGCCTCTCAACTAGCAACGATACTTTCAGCTTGTTTTCTCTTTTTTTGACTGATGATGTTTGGGACATGATGGTTCATGAGATAAACAGGTATGGGAAGCAGTACATAGACTCGAACGTCTTACAAGAGAAATCGCGCGTGAAGAAATGGACTGAGACAAACGTGCAAGAAATGAAAGTGCTCGTTGGTGTACTGATCTGCATGGGTCTAGTAAGGCTTCCTAATCTGCAGTACTACTGGGCAAGAAGCGATCTGTACGGCGCAAACTGCATTCGCCAGAACATGGCCCACGACCGGTTTCTGCTGCTACTAAGGTTCTGGCATTTCGCAGATAACGAGGAACCGAACGCACAGCAGGATCGTCTCTATCGTATTCGACCCTGCATGCAAAAAATGAATCGCAATTTAGGCTCAGTGTTGGAGCCCGGCAAAGAGATTGTCATTGACGAAACGATGATTCCGTGGCATGGGCGCCTCGCCTTTCAGCAATACATCCCTGGTAAAGCCCACAAGTATGGAGTCAAGCTATGCAAGGCTTGCACGAAGGAGGGCTATATATTGAAAGTGCAAATATATGCCGGAAAATCTGGCGCCATAGCGGGCATGGGGCATGCCGAAGAAGTAGTAGTAAATTTGATGGCTGGCTTCACCGGCTGTGGTCGCACACTTTTCGTCAACAACTTCTACGCGAGCATGCCGCTTGCGTCACACCTGTTGAAAGATGATACATTTTTATGTGGCACTCTCTGATCGAACCGAAAGGGGCTTCCGAAAGAAGTTACACAAGCTACAGTAAAAAAGGGGGGAAGTCGTACTGGTCTTGAATCCCACAATGACGTAAAGGTGCTGAAGTGGTTGGATAAGGTGAAGTGGTTGGAGTTCTCATGATGACAACGGTTGCGGAGCATGACGCCAGCCTTGTTGATACCGAAAAAAAAATGATAAAGGGTGAGCCGATCATGAAACCGCGCACAGTCATCGACTACAATGTGGCAAAAAAGGGCGTAGACTGCAGTGACCAAATGACGTTTTACTACTACTGCCTACGGAAAGGGCTCAAGTGGTATAGGAAAGGTGCGGTAGAGCTCATCGTTGGAATTGCAGTTGTGAACGCATGGGTTGTCCGTTCAATGGTGGACGGTAAAACATCGCCAATCATCGAATTCCGCGAGGAGTTGGCACGCACACTCTTCGCCACAGCTCAGATTGAAACCGAAAGGACACGCGGAACAAAGCACGCCCATACGCTGGAAAAGGCCGATGGACCTGCACGGTCTATCCGAAGGAGATGTATTGGATGCTACGCATGGCTGAGAGCTCGCAGAAGTCCAGAGCAGGCAAGCGTAATGGCGAAGAAAGTTGTTACATTTTGCGCGAATTGCGCGGGAAGGCCATTTATGTGTTTACCATGTTTCAATCTTCTGCACGAGTAGAACTCCTGAACATAGACTACGTTTTAGACATCGTGAGCTGGTGGCACGTAAGACGTTTAGTTGCAAATGCTGTGATTTGAACTGTTTTTTTTTCTTCCGAAAATTATTCTGGAAGTACTTCAATAAAGTTTGGAAAGAGTGGATGCGCTTTGTAGACGATCACAAGGAAGAAGACAGGACAGTGATCCTTGTGATCGTCTACAAAGCGCATGCAATCTTTCCAAATACAATGAACCAACTTGTCCAACAATGCATTCTGCTAAACTTCAATAAAATGTCGAGTTTGAGGTCTTGTTCTTGAGTCTTGGTGCTTAGTGAATGCTGAAACGCAGGGTCACGTAGCGTTGCCCACAAAAGGGAGCTGGTCGGTGGGTAGTAAACTAGCAGGCAACGGCTTCAAAACGCAAACTCTTTATTGTGGAAACTTGTGCATGCCCAGGAAAAGAAAGAAGAATCGAGGGTGCGAGACCAACAAGTGCCTCTGGCACTTGTTCGGACCAGAACAACCGAAACTCTTGGCCGCGCTCTAGTTACATAAAACAGAAGTTTTGTAGACAGAAAGGGCGCCGTTTTTCAAGGACATCCTTGAGAACGCGCTTCAGTCGCATTCACTGGGGATGAAGCGAGCAGAGTCGCGGTAATAAATGACTCGATAAGTTCTCCAGATGCCGCATGCTACAAGGATCCATTATCCATTTTGTTTCTTACGATCCATGTGGTCCTTTACGTCAGGTCATTATCGTTCGATGACGTCCGTGGGAAGCGACCTGACTATTGGCTCATTGGTGACCGGACCTCACTATTGGATGCACCTTACAGCCCATATTGAACCACAGCGCGCAACGAATGGCGAAGGCTGTCGTCAACGCGGGTATCTGCTGTTTTTCATTTCTGTGATTGGTCGCTTGCTGCTTTCGTCTGATGATTCCGTCAGGCTTATGTCACGCGAAATGGAGCGGAAAATGGACAATGGATTCTTATAAAATGCGACCCCAGGGGAAGCAACTTCCTGGAAATGCACAGGCCAAGTGAACCACGTGATGATTTTCTGCGCTAGCATACATGATTGAAGTAGCCCGCACAAGCTGCGACCGAAAATGCCAGTAGAGCCATCTTTCAGCAGGACGAAAAAACAGCCTAAGACGTGTGCCCCACAGGTGTGTCACATCGCACCCGCGGAAAGCATCGGGTGACCCACCGGTGGGCCACGACGCACAGAGCTCAAAACTATGATAAGGGGCTACGCAGTGAACGTGTTAATGAATAGCTTTCCACCTGACTCATCAAAAATCACGGCAGGACGAGCCCACACTTCGAGAAACTTCTTCTCGCCCAAGCGGTGCCGCTCCCGGGCGAGATGGAACCAGACCTCCTTTTGTGCTTTCGCAAGCACTTCATGAAGTCCCGGCACCCGACCCCCGAAAACTGCATTTCCGCATGCCAACCAAACCTGGTATGAGCACTCGCTGAGAAGAAGCACAAACTGGTTGACCGCCTGATTAGGCAAAGGGTGCAAAAATCGAACTGTCTGACAAGGAACGCCTGGGAGATTAAAAAGAGTAGCAATCTTTTGGAGAAGAGCTGCAGGAAGCAAGCATTGCGTAAAGGTATGAACCGAGTCCTCACGAGTGCCACAAAAGGGGCACACCCCACGAGCCGGGACGGCTGTCAAGGGCCTGTAGCTCAACGGCAGGCACCGTCGCGCCAGGCGGTACATGAACGTAGCTCGCCTAGCGTCGAGGAAACTGGCCGTAATGAGCTTCCAGTTTGGCCTGTGAATGGACAGGTCATACATTTGGCAATGCGTGGGTAGACCTGGGGTGAGGATATCTACTAATTCTTGGAGTGGAGTTGAAATTACATCAGTGTCAGGGTGAACCGTGCGGAGGCTGACCAAAGAGTTGGCAGCAGCCGCATAAATGGTGGACGGGGAACCTGAGCGAAGCACAGGAGCATATCCGAGTTAAGAGCGGCCTGGGTCCATCTGACGTGTAGTGCAGTAGCCACGATGCCCAGGTCGGGAATTCAGAGTCCTCCCTTATCCCTGGGCGCCTTGAGCACCCGCTTAGTTACACAACCATTTGTCCCCTTCCAGAGGAAGCGAAAGAGGACCCTCTCCAAGATAAACTTGGTTCGGGTTGGAACAGGAGACACACGCCACATACGTCAGGAAAGAAAACAGAAGTGAGCGCAGAATTGTCACTCGAGCAGTCAGTGGACATGACAATGTGCTGAATTCTTGAATCCTGGTTTCAAGCTTCTCTTTAGCCTGTTGCCAGTTTTCAGAAGATAGACCGTCTGGTTCGAACTGGAAACCTAGAACGCGTCACTGCGTTTTTACGGGGAGACCATGAACGGGCTGCCGACTGGAAGGAGTGGAGTTCAAGTACATGGCTGCACTTTTCGACCTATTCATCCTTGCATTGCTTGCCTCGCAGTAACTGTCCATGACCTCCAAGACGCTGCAAGCTGGTGCCTCGTCCGGGACGACAATGGACAAGTCATCCGCATAGGCAAAGAGTGCAAACGGAGGGGAACCTGGTGGGAGGAGGAACCTGCCAATTCTGTTGTCACAGGACACCCTCTGCAGAAGCGGTTCAAAAGCGAGTACGTAGAGGGCAGGTGAGGGAGGGTCCCCCTGCCATACACCGCGTCCCACAATGAACGACTCCGAGACGCGGTCCCGTATGCGAACAGCAGAAGTTGGTCGAGAATACAAAGCTTGGACCATCTGCGGAAAACCCACACTAAAACCAGCCTCTTCCAGGACACGGGAAAGGTACCTATGGCTAATGATGTCGAAAGCCTTCTGATCGAAGGAGCAAAGAATACCTGGAAGTTTCCTGGTATTTGCCTACAGGAGGAGGTCCCCCACTGCTAAACCAAGAAGCTGTGTAGAGCGCCTATGGACACCACATGCCTAGCTGGTAAGGACCCAAAACAGTGCTGAGTACTGGCCTGAGTCGCCTACACAGGTATTGTGCTATGAGCTTATAATCGCAGTTCAGAAGCGTGATTGGATGCCATGGCTCTCAGATCCAGAGCTCCTCGACTCGTCCTTACAAAGGAGAGTGATTAGCCCCTCACGTTGAGACGCTGACAAAGTCCCTTCACTGAGTAGCCTGTTCACCAGTGATGTGAACGGCTTCCCTAACAGTGTCCAAAATTTAACATAAAATTCGACTGTCAGACCATCGGATCCTGGCCTGCGATTACGCTTCATAGACTTCAAAGCCGAAAATAGCTCGTCCTCATCTATGGCTGAGTAGGAGGTTTCTTAGCGCGTGTTGTAGGCGGTTGTACCTAGCGTGCCGTCGGAATCCGCCTTTTTTTCACGGCGCCACGGGGCATGCGCCCTACCCTAGCGGATTAGTCGCGAAACGTTTTGGAAGGGACGCGCACGCGGCCATATATCGGAAGAAAATACCCCGGGGAAAAAAAAAAAAAACGCGCTTGGACGCGCGCTGTTGCAAACGCTCGTGCCATGTACCGCGTTGAAACTCTACTGGTAGCTCGACGTCGGTGTGGTGCCGAAAACGTGCGTAAGACTGCGAGTACACTTTGAAACAGAAAACGGCCACATATTCAAGGAGAAAAATCTCCCACATTTTCTTTCTCGCGCCTGCGCACAAACGGTTGGCGATCCCTCATATGAACGTCTCGTGTGATTTTAGGACGCGGATCTCTACGCTGCATGCATGGTCGCATGCATAGAATTTCTCAGCATATTACAGCGAAAAACTCCATGGTTGCATGGGGCATTAATATAACGATTTTGGTAGTTTATGAATGCGTTTTTAGGAGGAGAGATTTCGAGTCGTGAGTATATATATTGAGGCAACGGTGAAAATGTCATGTGCGAAACTGCGGTGCAGTAGAGCTGCTTTTATTTTGAGCTAAAACAAAATGAAAACAAACGTGCCACAAGTGCCTTTCGGTGGTTTTCAAAACTTCCCAATTGAAATGTGCAAATTCGCTTGGCTATTGTTGAGCATTTGAGTGCCCAGCTCTCGACGCCTGGCACTTGTCTCGACGTTCCGCGCTTGTCTCCGCGAACGCTTGAGGGTCTTCGAGACGCTGTCGTCGACGTTCTCCGTGAGTCATTGACGTCTGCACACGCAGGTTCTCTTGCACCTGAAAGAAGGCGTCTCTCTCAAAGGGCAGCCGCGTGCTTTCACGCGCCCTTGATTTGATGCGACAACACCGCTGATCATCACCTTCCGTTGCAGTGATAACCAGAGTCGCGTAGGTTCGCTTACCTGTTGCGCTATGCTACCGCCACCATCGCCTAGTAAATCCGTAACGGT
Source organism: Dermacentor variabilis (assembly GCF_050947875.1). Classification (NCBI taxonomy): domain Eukaryota; kingdom Metazoa; phylum Arthropoda; class Arachnida; order Ixodida; family Ixodidae; genus Dermacentor; species Dermacentor variabilis. Next base: position 16,042,596 of record NC_134570.1, read on the forward strand.
GACCTCGGTGTACCCGCTTCGTATACATCGTGTGTATTATACCGATGAAATCGCATCACCTGTTGCTAAATTCGTACCGAGATTACGCTCGCGCTGGGATGGGAGTTTCACTACGTTACACGGCCGAACCAAGCACATGTAGGTCCTCGCTCATTGCGACACGTCGTAATGCCGTTGTTTGGGAACCTTTGAAACTGCCTGCACAGCTAGGGACGCTAGTCGACCGTGATCCATTCGTTACTGGCAGCTTTGACCTTATGCACTGGCACCTCTGGAAGGCATGTCACCGAATAGAGGTCACGCTGGCACGCACGTTTTCGTGTTCATGGCAGCGAAAAAGAAAAAAGTTGCGAAGTGACGTCGAGAACAGCATATGTCACATTAGTCATAACGATAGGACCTTCAAGTTTCTGTTCGTATGCATGTTGTGAAAAATTCAGTGCGCCAACTTATAACTGACGTGACGGCACTGCTGGTATCGTTTAGTTGTAAGTTATTCTGCTGTATTGTATATTACAGTTGACTTTTAAGAACTGTCGCAGTAGGTGACAGGGTAACCGATGACAGTGCTGTGTTGGCGGTCACAACAGTGCTGTAAGTTTTTGTGGAGCTTGAAATTCACGCATGAGTGTAAAGTGACGTCAGTAAATGTATAGCCTTGTTTCTGTCATCAAAAGGATGCGCTGAGACATCATAAAATGCGTAAAGATACATGGTATGATGTTCATTTGACATTTTGTTGCATTTTGCCATGTTGTCATTGGGAGCCTTGCACATTTTTCGTACCATGTAGTATTACCTAGCTCAGCAGCAAACACTCCAAATCTAGAACGATGGCAGCCGTTTGTTCAAACATCAGTGGGCCAGTGTATAGCAGCTTACAGTTATTGCAGTACACAGGCAACAAAAAAGCTCAATTTGTTTGGCATCTTAGTATACATCGTGCAATATTCAAAGTCGAACTCATGATCATCATCAGTGCACAATATGTTCTGAGGATGTGAGCAAATTCGGGTTTCCCAGTGATCCTGTGGACCAAAATATACCGCAGACCTGAGTTTTGTAAACTGAGTTGCCTTATATGCATTCTGACATCTTAATTTATTTACTGCTTGCAAATATGGTATTCACATACATTTTTAGATTATTATTATTATTATTATTATTATTATTATCTGCAGTACTGCCAATCTCAGTGAGACTAAAGCAGGTGGGCATTGTATTTGATAGTCTTACAAAAAGAAACAAAAGAGAAAAAGCTCCCTTAACTGCTACAGAAATCACGAATGACAATGTGAAATACAATACTTTTGGTTGGTACTACAATATTGCTCAGTAACAAATATAGTATTACTAGAATTTATATAAAAATTGTGAATAAATGACCCGTGTAAGATTAGAAAGGTTATACAGCTAACAGATAACAGCACAGAAGTGACCAGGTTGGGGCTCATCAGTTTGGGGCTTGAAATGCAGAAATTCCATGCACAGAAATAAGTATTACAGGTAAGATATGTGGGTGTGTTAAGTGGTGTCTTCTGTTTTTGGTGTCTCTAGTAGGTTGATGAACGATGAAAGTGACAGAGAGGAAACTATGTATGAGTGGATGAGATTCCGTTCTTTGATCGCACATGGGAAAAGTGAAAACTTAAAATGTGTCATTGCGAACACTGTACTGGTTTAGTGTAAATGGGTGCCTGTTTCGCAACAGACGTGATGTAGACGAAATAACATACTTAGCTCAATCTATCTTATAACTGCCGTGCATTAGTTGTTAGATGAATTTTAAGCGGGCTCATTCAGCCTTAACAGATTGTGTTTTAAGACCTGCATCAGCTAAGAGGTTTGCAGGGGAGTCATAGGACCTGTATTTGTTAAAAATCAAGCTCACAGCTTTTCTTTGCACCTTTAAGTGTAGAGCAAGGACTTACGAGCCTTGTGTGAACTTGGCTAAAATAATGTGAAAGAAATATTTTATAATAGTTTATAGTATTGCAAAGACTTACAGTGGCAGTATCAATACATACCTATTATAAACTGTCACTCATATAGTCTAGCTTGATCTTTCGGAAATCTTAATTTGTCTTTAGTAGCTGCTCTACTTTTTGCATGTTTTATATGGCTGGCGTACAGCTATAATATTATGATTGTTCAAGCACATTCGCATTTTGTTCTCTTATGGTGATTGTCTGTATAGCGTATATTTTGCTCCTTAATCAACCTTTTTTGCCACTGCAAATGGTATATACATGAACCATGTGATGTGAGGGGCACAATGGTCTTATGCTTAGAGCTAACCTACCATAGGATGACAGGCACACTTGGTCTAGTGAAAAAACAAATGCTTGCAGTTGAGTAAGGTGAAAAGGCATGTTGCCATGGCAGCCTGTTTTTTGCAATTCGCATGTATAGACAGTTGGAATCATTGTTTATCTGATAAGGTCATATTTCCCTGGTGCAGTATTGTTGAGGTGTGAATAATATTGCTGATGCCTTGTCCTGACTGCCCGAGCATGGCATATCGCTGGCATTCATTTTTTAAAAAATATTAATTGTACCCCACTTGGCAACACCAAACCAGAGTGCATTCAGAATGAAAAAAGAGGTGCACACTTCTGCCACTACTTTGAAAGCAAAGCATGTCCTATGAGAAATGTAGAGAAACACTGCAGGTTAGTAAGTCTGCAGGCATCTCAGTCCAGAGGTTTGCCGGCCACTCTCATCATTTCCACTTCGATGTAAGCAGCCAGGTATTGTTGATCCTCAGTGGAGGTAGCCAGAGTCAGGTGGTTGGCAGAGTGTAGTACGCTGAACGTTCTTACTATTTAAAGGGAAGTAAGTGCAGTCATTTTGTCGGTGAGATCATTTACCTGTGCCCATATTAAATGGTTTCTGACTGGTGTTAATGAACAATTATTAATTTGCAGAAATTGCTTGGTTTTGACTGTCAAAAAGGCTGCTAGTAAATAGATGTTAATGATGCAGTTATACTTTGTCTGCAGATGTTGAAGCTTAAAAAATCTGATAAGTCTCATCGATTTTATGTCAGACCTTCCCTGAGAAATTCTTTTGTAAATATATAATTTAGGTATTTTGAACTCCAGTGAGTATATTTTCTTTATGGTTGCATTCTACACAAATTTAAATTAAATTATGGGGTTTTATGTACCAAAACCACGATCTGATTATGAGGGACATCGTAGTGGGGGCCCCAGAAATTTGGACCACCTGGAGTTCTTTAATGTGCGCCTAAATCTAAATACACAGGTGTTTTCACATTTTGCCCCCATCGAAATATGGCTGCCACTGCCGGGATTCGATCCCGCGACCTCCATGCTCAGCAGCCCAGCACCATGGCCACTAAGCAACCACGGCAGGTCATCCTACACAAGCTGAAGAGCATGATTGCAAGCTGTCATCATGGTACAACTATTTTGAGTATAGGAAAGACTGCACGAAGTGCAAGAACCAAAGCTGTAATATTATAGCGATGCCTTCCACTCAAATCTATGCCAACTCTTATCATCCACCGTCCACCGCCAGCTGATCCCACATAACATGGGGTGAGTGGCGCTTGGCTAATCAAGAAGTGCAAAAAGAAATAGCATCAGAAAAGGCACTGCTAAAATATCGGGGTCCAGCTTGTCTTGCAATACAGGAAGGATCAATTGATAGTTCTGAAACAGCAGCATTGGCATTTGAAGAGACATATGACTGGCTACATTGAAGCATCTTTGCAGGACACAAATTACCCGCAAGTACACAAATGCAGAAGGAGGTCTCTAAGTTACGGGATTTGGAGTATACTACTATAGAATAGAGAATACCATGGTGGTGAACAGGGCTAAACTTCGGAAAATTATTTACACAATATGTTGATGTAAGTGGGGAATAAACATACATGACAATGTTAAACATGGAAAAGCAGTTAGCATGAATGATGTAAATAGTCAAGAGTTTAACAAACATGAACACAAGCTTTTTAAAAAATATGTTGTCTCCTTCTTCATATCTGCATTCGAAGAATTCCAAAATGATATGAATGAAAAATTTGCAGTAGACTTGCTATAATAAGCCATGCATGCATTTCACATGCATCACATGCATTTCATGTACTTGGAGAATAGTGAATTCCATTGTAGGGCCGTGGTAGTGGGTGGGGCCCCGAGCCATTTTGACATATCGCAAAGGGCTAACAATGGCCCATTTGGAATAAAAACAGAATGGAATATTTTTACATTATCCCGGCCCAACTCTCCCTTCATTTTCGTTCTTTTTTTTTTTTTTTAAAGCTGAGCTACTGCTGCACCTTGTGTACTTGACAACTCCCTTACTTCCACTTCTTTCATTCTTAACTTTGCACTGTTCCCCAACATTCCTTTTTCCTTCCCCTTGCAGTGCTCAGGTGTCTATCTTGAGCCAGGTTAAAGGGACACTAAAGGCAAATACTAAGTCGACGTGGACTGTTTAAATACCATTCCAGAAAACTCGCGACGCATGTTTCGTGCCAAGAAAATACTTATTTTACTAGAAAATCGCATCTGAAGGGTCCGAATACCTTTATCGCAATTCAAATCTCCCACCACCCGACCGAGGGAGTGGATTACTGACGTTGCATACGTCATCACCACTTTGCTGCCGTCGGTGAGTAAAGCGGCGTCCGATAGACGGCGGTACCAAGCCAAGTAAGTGGCGGATTCGCCGCTGCAGCTGCTGTTTGGTCAAGTGGTAGACTGTTCCCGCTACATCACATTGAAGTTTCGTTCTCTGCTGCTGGCAGTTTGCGAGAGTTTCATGAGCCAGCAAAACCAGCGCAGCACTACGCGATAACTATAGAAACGCGAAAGCGTGGGCGGTACGGAGTCAAGCGAAGACTAAACATTTCAACCACCTGCGTCGTTGTCAGGGTTATTTCAATGAGTTGCTTTTCTAAAACTGAAATAAAACTGGACAAGTAGCATTTTATTTCGTCTTATAATACAATACAAGCATGTTTTGTGCAATTAGTGGTTTAGTACTAGTGACAGAATTTAACTGAAGAGTGCTTTCATCATTGGGCAAGTACTTGAATGCCCCGGGGGAGTCTCTAATCATGTACTGCATTTACCTCGATTTCTCGATTATTAAGGCTCTGTTCGCGATAATATTGACGCATTAGAGATTCTGGAGGACTAATCTATCACTTTAGCTTGGCTTCATATTTGCCTTTAGTGACCCTTGAATATGTATGGCTAGGGAATCCCTCAGCAAGCACTCCCTCATTTTCCGTTTATGTGGGTGCTGATTTGTTGTTTGTTTATTTAATGTTGGCATTTGCACGCAGTGATTGCCTGTGATATCCGTCTTGTCTTACAGCATCCAAGGGTGGATAACAAGGGGAATCCACTCCCAAGCAATGTGCCAGGATGCACGAACTGCTGGCACAAGTTTTAGAGAACCGAGACCTGTCACGGGCAGGTGACCTGTTCTCGGTGGAGGACCAAAAGATTGTGGGCGACTTGTCGGAGGTCCTGACCAAAATCCGTGACATTGCCAGTAGCTCAGACTTCCTCCACAGTGACAACATCCAAAGTGTGGTTGAGATCTGCATCACCAGGGTCACATCAGCCATCCGGTGAGATAGACTTGCATGTTGTCAGCACTAAGGGCTGGGCTTCAGAGGATGGGCATGGCTCAAGCTCAAAGATGAACACAAACATCAAAAGCAGTAAGGGTGTGCAAATATTAAGAATTTCAAATACGAATTGAACACATTTGGTATGAAAATTCACAATTCCAAATTTTTGAACATCTATTTCTGTTTGAATGTAAGGGATAACAACACTTATTGTAGGCTCGAGGGAGGAAGTATGATGGAAGTCAGGAATGTTGCAAACAATTCTGCTCCAGGAGATGCTTGGTTTTTCCTCAGAAGCACCAGTTCCTGAGCAAACGCGCTGGGCAGATGGTTCTTGCTAAATTATTTCCAGTCATTCAGTAAGAATACCTTGTGTCTAGATAGCCTATTGAATTAATTATCTGTTTTCATTTAGGCTAAGAAATTTGCATATTAATTTGGTCAGTCTCTCCAATCTTGCCTCTTTTTAAAAGAATGTGCGATGTATCACACCACTTTCCTAAAGTACAGCGCTTTTTGTGCATCTCATGGAGAGCAGTTCTGTAACCTGTTTACTGTCAATGTCCATGTGTACAAGATAGCTAAAAGCAGCTGTTGCTGATTGGCAAGCTCCTCAGTTGACCAGATGTCCAGTTGTGAATTGTGTACATGGAGGTATCGAATAATGTAGCTAAATGCTTTTTTTTTTACTCTTCTAGACTGAATGGACTACTACTAAATGGACTCTACTAAGAGTTTATGTTTCACTTTTTGTAGAAATGATGCAAGTATTCAATATTCTGAACTTTTTTCTTGAATATTCATATTTGATTCAATGAAAAATTTTACTATTTGAGCACCCTTACAGAGCAGTGCATTTTGCAATCAGGTGGAATAGGAGGCTGTGTTGTTCTGCTTAACTCTTTAAGATAAGAAACTACCATGTTTTGGTACAGTCAAACCTTGATGTAGTTCACACGGACATAACAGATTATCAGTTATAAAAAAGTAAATAGTAAGTATCTCTTGCCGATTTGAAAGGGTAATGAATATGTGCATATTCATAGGGACGGTATTTTCATGTCAGATACTTTATTAGCAACTTCATTAGGACAAGATGTGACTGTACTATTTGCTTGAGCATGCAATATTCTTTAAGATAATTAAAGCTATGGTTTAGATTGTTTAAGAAGGCTGACCAATATTTAGTGACTTGGTCAAATTCATGAGTTACTGAAGTATTTGTTATTGTAGTTTGACCTAGCTTCAGCACTCTAGCATGGTTCACTACTTTCTTCCTTCGTGCAGGGACACTGGGACCATAGAGCAACATGCACATGCTCTTGTAGCACTGTTGGAGTCCTGCCTAAACCATGATCTGCGTCCGTCATCAAAAGATGAGGATCCGCCACATGCTAAGATCGCTTCAGACATTGTCAGCTGCATCTTTCTGGTATGTACATGTAGGTAGCTGTTGGCCAACAAATGGCAGGTGCAAACGCCGACAACTTATTTTGTGCTCAAATTTTCAGGGGAGGTGCTGAACGCTAGCAGATGCTTTACGTGTTTGTTTTACTCCTGTATTTTCTTGTTTCAATGGTTTTTGCACTTGCACCTAAAATAATCACCAGTGCACGTGTTCACTTTCACATGTTCAATTTGTCAGATATGTAAAAGTGTTCTTTGTTATTCCATGTGTTGCGTGTGTATGTGGCAGAGAATTGGTAGCTCTTGTGCAGCTGATAGATGTTCATGTCATTCGGAAGAGTTGTGACAAATGATTCTGCACTTTAAGTAGGCGAGAAATGTTCCTTTAGCATGTGTGGCTTATGCCTTTTCCATCTTTTAATAGCTGGCTTGAGGTGTATGAATAATTAGCTGCCTCTGTACTGATTGTGCAGAATCATAACAAGAAGTCTGTAATGAAGCTGGCACTTCCTGTGGCGATCAAGTTCCTGCACCGAGGCAACAAAGAACTGAGTCACAACCTTTCCCGCTATCTTTCCCTGGCTGCTGTCAACAACGCTGAGCTGCTGTCCCCGCACGTGCAGCCCATTGTGGACAGCGTTATCAGTGGTACGTGCCCAATGTTGTTTCCTGTGCAAGCAAATCTGTCACTACCCTTGAGCAAGTTCATCTTTTGCCAGTACAGTTGACTCCTGTTAATAAGACCCCGGTGGAGCATGCAGAACAGGTTCAGATACTGTGATTGAATTGCAAACATATATAAGCAGAGCAGCATTAGTTATGATGCCAATTTTGGTGTTGGCGTTGTGTTACTAAGCCTGACAGCAGTGCTTGTTGAAGGTGCACACCTTGCCTTTAGGAATTATGGGAACTGCCAGAGTGGAAGTGTGACATCGATGAATTAACCGTCTCCAGACAAAAAATTAGCTGAGCTTCTCATGCATGCCCTTGCGAAAAAAGATTTAACAATGAGTCCAACTCCTCCAGCACTGTTTTTCTTCTAATGCAGCCCTCAAGACTGCTTGAGCTTGTCCTCTACTCTATGGTTGTTGTAATCCGTATCAGCTGGTGTAACTTGCCTGTTGAAGTCTGAAGTTGTGAACAGACTTCTTTTTGTTTGCTATTGTGTTGCCGGCTATCTATCTCAGAAGGACGTCCTCCATGGGATGAGTGAATGCTTCAACTAGTGTTTAAAAGAAAAGAAAGTTGTGGGGTTCTCACTTGTGCTCTTCGGACAAAGGAATGACAACACAGTAGTGCAAACAATCACTAGGGTATTTACTGCACCTTTCATAGATAGATGCCTGCTAGCCGAGTTGCTATCCACAAAACGTGCTGATGTGTGCGCGACAAATCGCGGATGACTTACCGTGACTGCATAGCGAGCGAATATGAACGCTTGGTCGTTCGCATGCACGGTCACACAAACGGTGGGGCATTTGAGCGATCGTGTTGTCCATTCTGGGGTAGGCCTCGCAAGACGGTCTCGCAGAAGCATAAATCAGTACACGCGCAGAACGTCCGCACTGCTTGCCGATCCCGAGCCAAAAAGCCTTCACCTTATTGCGCCCAAGTAACCCCGCTGTTAGGTGGCGTTGGCAGTGCAGCACTTGCACCACCACTCATACTGCGCTTCAACCAGACCGACTGCCGCTAGCATCAAGCCACGTGGTGAAGCCGGATTACAGGAGACGGGAGCTATGCGGGAAAACAACATATCAGGGGATGCGTGAGAGTTGCGCATCTGCACAAAGTGCAGTGATTCAAAGAGCTAGATTCTGTAAGTGAGAGCAATATTGTGATACAGTGTATTATGTTGACACATCTAAAGAAAAAAAAGCCAGTACGTGCAATGAAATTAACCTGTGTGCAGTGAAACCCACCTTCGTTACAGTGTTTAAAAAACTTTTTTAATAACCTTAGCCTTTCTGATACAAATTTTTGCCTTGGTCTTGCTTTATACATCAACAGAATCATTTGCATGGAAAAAGAAATTTGTCTTTCTTGCAAGTTTTCTTTCCCCATTCTTTCACCATTCTTAAAGGGTTAAATAAGTAAAAGTGAGTTTTCTGTTGACTCCAGTAATTCCAGAAATGCCACTGTTTTGTACCTCTGTGAATGTTGTTTGCCAATGCGACAGACTGTGGCACCTTATTCAGGTATCAAAAACTGCCTGAAGAGCTTGGATTGAAGCTAGGCGGCAGCGCTGATTTGGTCGGAAGAGCATCCTGTCTATGTTTCTGGGCACATTACCTACCTCTGATCCTTACCACAGTTCAACCTCTAAATATACAGTCAAGTGCAAAAATCTAGAGACTGCAGCATCAACAACAATAACGAAATGCGAAGTTTTTTTTATACAGCTGTGCAACTTGTAATTGTCTCAGTACATTACATTGGTTAAACAAGTGCATGTAGGCTGTGCCTATATGCACTGCACGATTTCAGCCTGCGTGCTTAGACTGTGAAGAAAAATAAAATTATTTTGTGGCATCTGCATTCTCCAGACATTTGCTTGTGACTGTATATACGTCTCCAGACATATACTGTATGTAGCTGAGCGGTGCAGCTCTTTTGTTGTGCTACTGACTTGGACTCTTGGATGCAGTGAGAAAGGGCCATAATGTGTGTCATGCCAACCTATGATGCAGGCAACTACGCCCTTGCCCGAGTGCTGCCCTCCATTTACGTTGTGAAGAAGGAGCCTATCCATGACCACCTGATGGCGCTCATTTCACTGCTGCCCCTGTGTGAGAGCTCTGAGAAGCTCAATTTGCTAGCTCTCTTTGAGCTGGTGGCCAAGCACAAGCCCTCTGTGAGTTTCTGTGCTGCAGTGTATGATGCAGCATCATTATGTTTACTTCTAGGAGAAAGACATATCAGCTGTGTGGCATGAACTAGGTACATAACTTTTTGGCATAGCAAAAGAATGTAAGGCTTCTTTCAAATTACAAAGCTTGAACAGAATGCCAAGGGCTTGTGTAACTAAAAAAACCTTGCCAGTGTAATATGTCCCTTTGCATAGCGTCATAGCCTAGGCCATAGTGTCATGCATCGTGTCATAGCCAGATCAGCTGCTCATGAGAGCATTTATAAGGCTGTGCTGTAAAATATGCATTAAGTGTTACTCGCCTTAGGATTTACTCATTGAATGATTTGAACAGCAGTGAATATATGAGTGCTTTCTCAATTGTACATTACTTTCTGCTCTATAGTAATGACAGCTTAAGCATGTCTCTGAACTTTCACAATGCTGTATAATTTTAGTCATTCATGTAGTAGGTGAATGTTCATTCTCCTCCTTCCTTTGGTCGGTGCCACTGAGTCAGTGTCACTTTGTACTGTAAAACGTAATGTTCATAGAGCAGACAGTTCCTTTAGCATGTGAACTTACAGGTTACGTTCCGCACTTTATTAAAGGGCCCCTCACCACTGAGGTCTTTACCATGGGTTGGCAGGGAGAGAGCAAGTCATCCTGTCTTGTTTATGCAATTACTGTATAATTACTGTATGCCTTGTCTCCTAAAACCTTTATTCGTAAATTTTACATGTTGCCATTGTTGTTTGTATTATTTATTCCAGTCATCATGCACAGGAGGTCCCATTCAGTTTCTAACTATGGGACCTCCTTCTGTATATACATATGCTGTAATTATACCCATTTTTGTCATGAATAAAACTGATTCTGATGACTGTGGTCATGCTTCCAAGCAGGTTAATGCAGCAGCAGCAGCCGTTCTTTAGTTAATGTTTCCTTTTGTTGTAGTTATAGATAGTCAATTTGTTTATAAGCACAGCCACAGATCATGGGGAAGAAAAATAAATTGTGGGAAAAGCACCACAGTTGTCTGCTTTTTTACTGCATTAATATTTGCTCACAGTTGCTTTAGTAAGATATGAGCTGTGGTGAGGCATCATGGAAAATACCCTCATTTCCACTGTTCCTAATAATGGGTGGTGATGGTGGCATATTTTTGTGTAAAGCTGCCGTAAAAATATACCAGACCAAGGAGTTGGTGCAATTCGGTGATGGACGCAGGTCTTGGAAAATCAATGATGGCTTGCACCTCTGCTGAAAGTGGTAGTATGCTAGTAGAGTCCATGTAGTGGCAAGGAAGTCGAGATCTGGCTTGCCAAATTCACTCTTTGCCACGTTAATCATGCTGTGTTTAGAGAAGCGCCCAAACAGCGAGGGAAGGTGCTGCAAATGCTGTTGGAGCAAATGCTGTTGGAGAGAGTAGCTTACCCCCAACAGGTCATCCACGTGGGCAAAGGCAAATGGAAGGACACGCGGGGCGTAGTTGATAAAGTGTTGAAATGACTGCAGCATTGCTGAGGCTGAAGGGCATCGGAAGAAACTCTAGATACTGAAGGGTGTTGTAATGGCTGTTTTGGGAATGTTTTCATCTGCCACTAATTAAACTATGCGTTGTAAGGTGTGTTTCAGTAAAGGCAAGCTGCATGCAGCTGTACGGGAAACATAGGCCAGGTTGTATTTTGCTTAAAGGTCATGTGTTGGTTTGACATGCTTTTGGAATCTACAGAGTTGCAAGAATGCTGTTGACAAAAATTTAATACCCTACCGACGTGCATTACAATATAAACATGCACATGGCAGTCTTGTCTGCAATTTTTTAAGCAGGTGTGGCGTTCGTGCACTTGTGTACTGTGTAAAAGGAAGTTCTACCGCTTGATATGCATTGTACAGTTAAACCTCAATATAACAAAATTCTCGATATAACGAAGTAGCTTGCTTTTCATGATTTCTTCTCCATAGAATTTGATTCATGATTTCTTCTCCATGTATTTAGAACCTCAATATAACGATGTGTGTTTGTGTACGATTTCAATATAACGAAATTCCACTGCCGTCACAAAGGCTGTGGGGATGCGTGACTTTCACGCCTCCCCTGAGATCTAGTTTTCCCGCATGGCTCGTCTCCTGCAGGGCGGCTTCGCCCGCCGCGGTTGGAGTGGTACAAGCGCGGTGCGAGAGATGGCGCGAGCGTCGCGCCGCTGCGGGGTTACTCGGGCGTCGGGAGACAAGGCGCTCGGGCTGTTGGGTTCGAGACAGCAAGCGGAACGGTCGTGCCGCACGTGCAGCGACCCTCTTGCCCGGCGGGTCGGCGCGCAGCGGGGACGTATCCCGCGTGCGCGCCGACCCATGCTTCTGCGAGACCGCCTCGCGTGGCCGCCCTCGAACGCGCCACGATTCGCGTGACCATACACGCGAACGACCAGGCCTTGGGATACAGCATGGGGCGAACATATTCGCTCGCTTCCGGTCGCGGTGAGTCAGACTTCTAGATTTGTCGCGCGCCCATCGGCATGTTTTGTGGATAGCAACTCGGCTAGCAGGCATTGATTTATGAAAGGTGCAATAAATGCCCTTGTGATTGTTTGCACTACTGTGTTGTCGTTCCTTTGTCCCAAGAGCATGGGTGTGAGGGACCCCACATCTGGCTGCCCAACGTGGGACTCTTGGGGCATCGGACGATAGTTTTAACAGTTTGCTTCGTTCGAGACCTTTGTTTGAACCGAAGCGTAGGCCTAGCGTGAATTTTGATCGCTAGCGTCGGCGGCGTGCTTTCTTGAGCGAGGTGATGGTGGCTGTAGTGTGTTTGAACATGTCAACATGCTAAGCCTTTTCGCAAGTGTTTTTTCTTAATGGCATTCGTCGGTACGAGAGCCACGTGGTCTGCATCCTGGGAGAGCGAGGCTGAGCGCCCGCAGAGCAGTGGCAAGCCTGAAGCGAGTGAGTACGGAAGCCTCGTGGGTGATCCGAATTTCTTATGTAAATAGCTTCTTCTATCTCTTTGACTCGGATGAAGTCGCGGCTCTGGGAGCCGGGTGGCCGCGGGCCACGGGTGCCACTACGGGCTGACTGGTATTGCGGCCTGGCACCGGGCACTCCGACACCGTCTGGGACGGTGGGCGCCGTCAACTCGGATGCTGCGTGCACCGAGCGGAGTAGGACCACCTCACAGAGCTAACGTCTCCTCGCGGCTGCCTGTTTTGCGCTCATTTTGAGTGTTTTTGGATGCCGGTTGTTGTCAGGGTAGTGACGCTTTAGGCCTAAGGCTTTACGAAGCTGCCTGTCGCACGTGGAGGGACACAACCTGGTGGACCGTGGCGTTGAGGTGTTGCAATTCGCTTCCCTCATTCTATTTAGCCTCGCACGAACTGAAATTACTCGTTCGACTCAAGAAAGCGAGCTTCGTTCACGTGAACTTAGCATCTGAGTAGCTGCCCGATCTTTTGCTAGCCGAGTTGAACATCGTACCACGTGGGCGATGCGCATGCATAATTCCTCTCCCTTGCACTACTTTAGTGTTTGCCGAGTGTGTTGAGTTTACGCAGCGTGATTGGAGTCACCCCTGGTTTGCCGTCACCTGCACATCGTCTGCTGCTGCCCCGGACTACGATCGAGCCACCCCGGGCGATGGTGATGCTGTGGCCAGTTCGGCGCGGCGACTTCGGCGGCCTCCTGCATCCAGCTCACAACCCTCGGTGGCGGACAAAAGAGCCGGCGGTCACCGACAGCTACAGCGGCTCTTCCCAGCAGGGCGCGTCGGCGCGAGCGACGCTTGTTCGTACCGACTACTGCGCCGTCGTCTCCGGAGTCCTGGCCTGGCATCGTGCCGTCGAGTCTGCAAAGCTGCCGCTGTGACCGGCGGACGCCAGCGGTGCACCCAAGGACAATGTCGGCTCGCATGTTATGGACAGCGTGCGGACATTTCTTCGGCGCGACCACTGTTTAATGTTCTACCTTGTTTGCGAAGCACAGTTTGATGTTAGACCGTGTCACATGTCTCGCCGGAATATGTAGTGATTTAAGGTTGGGGGGATGTGGGGATGCGTGACTTTCACGCCTCCCCTGAGATCTAGTTTTCCCGCATGGCTCGTCTCCTGCAGGGCGGCTTCGCCCGCCGCGGTTGGAGTGGTACAAGCGCGGTGCGAGAGATGGCGCGAGCGTCGCGCCGCTGCGGGGTTACTCGGGCGTCGGGAGACAAGGCGCTCGGGCTGTTGGGTTCGAGACAGCAAGCGGAACGGTCGTGCCGCACGTGCAGCGACCCTCTTGCCCGGCGGGTCGGCGCGCGGCGGGGACGTATCCCGCGTGCGCGCCGACCCATGCTTCTGCGAGACCGCCTCGCGTGGCCGCCCTCGAACGCGCCACGATTCGCGTGACCATACACGCGAACGACCAGGCCTTGGGATACAGCATGGGGCGAACATATTCGCTCGCTTCCGGTCGCGGTGAGTCAGACTTCTAGATTTGTCGCGCGCCCATCGGCATGTTTTGTGGATAGCAACTCGGCTAGCAGGCATTGATTTATGAAAGGTGCAATAAATGCCCTTGTGATTGTTTGCACTACTGTGTTGTCGTTCCTTTGTCCCAAGAGCATGGGTGTGAGGGACCCCACAAGGCATGCCGAGGCGAATTGTAACTTCCACAGACGCAGATGGTCAAATGATTGAATTACAAACGGCTGTTTGCAAACGCGCCTCTCAAATCGTGCGCGCGTGACAAGAACAACCGCTGAAGTGGAGCTGCAGGAGGGGGAGTGCGTGCGAAAATGTGGCTGGCTTCACTCAATTCCTGCCGTCGACCTGAAGATATCGTTGACATGGCGTGAAACTGTATCATTTGTTGCCGACTCTCAAATTCATAAAAGTGAACCATTTCCTCATTCAACTTTGCTTTTTTTGATTGCCCGATAATTTGGAAAATTATGTAGCCCCTTTCCTTGTGTAAAAAAAATCGATCAGCAACTGTACTTATTTGCATAGAAAGGTCGAATTTCAATACAACGAAATTTCAGTTTAACAAAGCAAATTGCCGGCTTTACCGACTTCATTATATAAAGGTCTAACTGTAGTTCTATATTTTGCCAGACAAACAAATAGTCGTTGTGCCCTGTTTTATGCAGCTTCTGGAGAGCAATGTGCCCCAGCTGAGCAGTTGCCTAGGCAGTCCAACCACGATGGGCTCTGTGCTGAAGATCTTCCAAGAGCTGGCAGCGGCCAAGCCCCAGCTGTTTGCCGAGTACTTGCCCAAGATGAAGGCGGTGGCCCTCGCTCAACCAGTCCATCTCACCTTGGTGGCGCACATCATGGCTACTGTGGGACGGCTGAGTGCGGTTAGTGTTCTACAGCATCACGCTATACCAGTCGTCTTTACTTTACTCATTGTGTTCTATGTACCATGGTTACAAAGGCAGCTGGGACCCCTGAGCTGGGTTAGATTTCTTTTAATGTTTGTGCAATAACACAGCTAAATGTGGTATAGAATACTACATTAACAAATTTATAAGTACAAACCGTATTAGTATACATAATTCACAATGTAAGTAAAGGCTCCTTGATCATATTTAAAAAGGAAAGGCAGTTGAGTTCTGGCCTTCCAGTCATTGAGCTTACTGTTATAGCTACCAGGAATAGGAAAATAAGTAAAACAAGCAGCAGACGAGAAAATATTGTACAAGAAAAAAATTTTCCCGCCAGGTTTTGTAATGAGGGTGTGCCTGACTGACCTTCTTCAGTGCTTTACATCTGCAGGTTGGAATGACGCCTTGCACCGGCAAAAGATGCCGAGACCGAGTGGGGCTATACTAATCCAGATACAACCAACTTAGGAAGGCCCACTAAGCTTCAACAAAGACACTCCCTCATCAGAACAGGAATTGGCCTCCCTCGTGCAATATTCGGCACCCCCTAGCTCATGATTCCTACAATTAACCCATGGCCCTCAGTCCCCAGCAGCTGCGGAGCACCTGACCAAGGCGGCGGTCAGACCTGTAATGCAGCAGAAGGTGCTAAGAATCTCTGGACCTGGACAGGTCGCCAATGGAAACTGACCCTGGCAACCTTCAACAGCCGAACTCTGTCAAGTGAGGCTAGCTTAGCAGGACTCTTTGAGGAACTATCAGCTATTGTTTGGGATATTATTGGCCTTAGCAAGATTAGAAGAACTGGTGAGGCTTATGCAGTGCTGACTAACGGCCATGTCCTCTGCTATAGAAGTCTCCCAGATAAGAAGCAATACGGGGTAGGATTCCTAATCCATAAGGACATAGCGGGCAACATTGACAAATTCTACAGCATTAATGAGAGGGTAGCAATAGTGGTAATCAAACCTAATAAGAGGCATAGATTAAAGGTAGTACAAGCCTACGCTCCAACATCCAGTCACGATGATAACGAAGTAGATAAGTTTTATGAAGATGTTGAATTAGCGACGAGAAAAGTGCAAACTTGATATACTGTAGTAATGGGCGACTTCAATGCAAAAGTGGGGGAAAGGCAGGCTGGTGAACAAGCAATTTGAAACTACAGCGTTGATTCTAGGAACGCTAGAGGAGAGATGCTGGTAGAATTCGCAGAAGGGAATAAGCTGAGGATAGTGAACACTTTTTTTCAGGAAGCGTAGCAACAGAAAGTGGGCCTGGAGAAGCCCTAATGGTGAAACAAGAAATTAAATTGATTGATTTCGTACTTTCTGCCGATCCCAGCATAGTGCAGGATGTAGAAGTGATCGATAGGGTAAAGTGCAGTGATCATAGGTTAGTGAGGGCTAGGGTTCACCTCAGTTTGAAGAAAGAAAGAATGAAATTGGTCAAGAAGAAACAGGTCAACCTAGAGGCAGTAAGGGTAAAAGCAGACAAATTCAGGCTGGTGCTTGCACAATTACACATTACCTAATCTTACTAGGTGTTACTCTAGTTACCTAACCCATGTATTAATTAGCAGGAAGGAGTTGTGATAGCGCAGCACGTCATGCTGCATGCCTACTGGGCGGGCTAACTGCTATGATCCATGTGACGTCACATAGCAATATATATATGTACGCTGGCACTGAATAAACTGATTCCACTCCCAGTTTGGCTGCGTCATGACGTTATAACACTTGCAAACAAATATGCAGCCTTAGAACAGAGAGATGAAGATGACATAGAGGTAATAAATGAAACCGTAGCTAGGCTGGCTTCAGAGGCAGCAATTGAAGTGAGAGGCTAGGCACCAAGGCGACCAGTAGGCAAGCTCTCCCAGGTAACAAAGGACCTAATAAAGAAACAATAAAGAATGAAAGTGTCCAACTCAAGAGATCAGATAGAATTTGCGGAACTGTCAAAACTGATCACCAATGCAGAATAAGTGATATTCGAAATTGTAACATGAGAAAGACTGAAGAAGCCGTAAGAAATGGACGCATCCTTAAATCAGTGAGAAGGAAACTTGGCAAAGGACAAACCAAGATGTATGCACTGAAAGATAAGCAGGGTAATGTCATCGGCAATCTTGAAGGTATAGTAAAAGCAGTGGAAGAAGCCTATACTGACTTGCACAGTACCCAGAGCACGCACCATACCTCTGTTCAAAGTAGTAATGAACAGGCTACAGAGGCTTCTTCTGTAACTAGCAATGAGGTTAGAAGGGCCTTGCAAGATATGAAACGGGGAAAAGCAGCAGGAGAAGATGGAATAACAGTCAATTTAATCAAAGATGGAGGAGACATAATGCTTGGAAAACTGGCGGCTCTCTATATGAAGTGTCTATCGACTGCAAGTGTCCCAGAAAACTGGAAGTATGCGAACATTCACAAAATCCACAAAAAGGGGGACGTTAAAAAATTGAAAAATTATAGGCGCATTAGTTTACTCCCTGTATTATATAAAATATTCACCAAGATAATCTCCAATACATTAAGGGCAACACTGGACCTTAGTCAACCAAGGGAACAGGCAGGTTTCAGGAAGGGATACTCTATAATGGATCACATCCATGTCACTAATCAGGTAATCGAGAAATCCACAGAGTACAATCAGCCTCTCTACAGTAAAACCTCGATATAACGAAGTTGAAGGGGGGTCGTAATTACTTAGTTATAACCATTAGTTTGTTATAGCCACTAACCATTTCGATCCACAATTAGCAAGCAAGAGAGGATGTACTCGCCACCAAATATCACAGCAGCTCGCCACAAGAAAAAGAACAGCCGTCGCACGGAAAAAAAACATGCGAAAAAAAAGACGGCGAGGAATTACTACTTTACTCACGCCAAACAGCTCATCACTGATCGATCAACGGCACACCAGCTGGCAGCTCACTTCACAGAAAAAAATGTCCTTGATAGATTTTGGCACATCTTCTTCAGGCGAATGATGGCTTTTTTAGCTGCAGTCGCTATTTCGAGTCCATCCTCATCGTCATCATGAGCGCCAAAGAAGTGGCACAGCAGGTCTGCCGCATTCAGCGCTTGTGCATGCGTCGGTACATCGGGTTCGCCAATATTAGGCTCCGGGCTGTCGTCGACACATTCGTCACTGTCGTCATTAGGCAGCCCCTTCACTGCTCGTACAATTTCTGCCCCCATTAGCTCCTCCGTGGTCACCGCGTCAGCGTCGGCACTGACGTACGTGCAGAAGATGTCACAGTCGGGCACAACGCCGGCGTCAAGATGAGCGTCCCACGACACTAGTGCTTGGTTGGCCGTGGCATCCTCATTGGCGCCAGCACCGAGATCTTCACTGTAACTGCTGCTGCTGACGCCAAATGAGGCATGCCGGAAGCAATTGGCGATCGTGCTTGCCGGTACAGCCATCCAAGCAGCCTGTAGCATCTCGATCGCCATGTACAAGTCGATCGTGGGCTGCTCGTGATCATGCTCATATTGAGCAGAATCCGGTCGATCACACACTTGCGGTAGTCCGACTTAAAGTTCATGGTAACTCCTTGGTCGAGGGGTTGCACAACTGCAGTGTAGTTTGGCGGCAAGAAGCATAGCTAGGTGCTTTTGAGCACAGCGGTAGTATGGTGTGCCGTGCAGTTGTCCAGTATGAGGGATATCTTCCGGTTCAGCTTGCCCAGCCGCTTGTCCCACTCCCGCAGCCATTGTGCAAAAATTTCTCTCGTCATCCAAGCCTTACAGTTTGTGGGGAGCACAGGCGCCCATCTTCCCCCGCGTCGTCGCGGTCTCGTTGGGAGCCGGCATAGACATGGGAGAGGTGCACTACCCCCTTTCCTGCTTCTTCCTCGCTCTCGCGATGCGCGCACACCTTACCTCCCCGACTCGCAGGAAGGTAGCTGATGGGTGAGGAGGACATTCCCCTCGCCAAAGTAAAAAGGTACTAAACAGTGCCACCGGGGAAGACCCTCTCTCTCAGACGTGAGACCCCTAACCTGCCGGACTGGAGTACCTGCCGCAACCCGTGAGTGACCTCGTTTGCCTGACTATCCCAGGCAACGAGGCCAGCCTATTATTACTTATTACAGAGAGGACGCCCCTCTGCCAGTGTTCTTTACTGCTGGTAGCAATAAACATTACAGTTGACGCTGCTGGTTGCCTTATTCGTTCGAATCCGACGTAGCCGCGATTCCCGCGTTACAGGTTGGGGAGTACCACAGAGCGACTGTGTGGGGCTAGATCCGGAGCTTGCCTCCGGCCCTAGCCGCACGCAGAGTGGAACCCCCACGAGTTGGACACATGACTCACTTGGAGTTTTCGTTTGCCTTTGAAGCATCGTGGCGATGCACTTTTGCCAATCACGAGAGCCGGCACCTTTTGCGACCCATCCATGTTGGCACAAAGCAACACAGTTACACGGACCTTGCTCTGCTTACCACCCTGGCAGCGTTCACTTTTGAGGGCCAAGGTTTTTTGCGGCAGCATCTCGTAGAACAGGGCTGTCTCATCCGCATTGAACAAACCCTTGGCACTGTAATTTTCTAGGAGCTGTCCAACGTTTGTCTCCACCCACGCCACTGCAGCTTCGCGGTCCACAGGCTGCACTTCCCTGCTTACAGCCCTGCCGACGATGTTGTGGCGCTCCTTGAAACGCTGCAGCCAGCCGACACTCACCAAAAAATCATTGTGCCCCATGAAGCACGCGAAGTCCCTTGCTTTGCTCTGCAACAGTGCCCCACTCACAGTAGTGCCGCTTGCTCTTGCATCCTAAAACCACTTGAAAACCGCCTTCTGTACAGCTTCGAAAGCGGGGCCTCGCAGCTTCTTTCTGTTGCCTTTTACACCACGTGCGACAGCACTAGCAACAGCTTCTTTACTGCTCAAAATCGTCGACAGCGTGCTTAACACTATGCCAAAATCTTCAGCCAATTTTTTCTTCTTCACGCCCAACTTGACGGCTTTCAGCATAGCCACCTTCTGCTCGATTGATATCGTTTTGCGCTTCCGTTTGCTGTTGACCATCTCTTTTCTGGCGGCGGGAACTCGCACGAACAAACCGATAGAAACACTGATATTGTTGATGCCCACGAAGGCAATGACAAGCAACAACAAAACCACAGTCGGCGGCGCCCCACATACGCAACGGAGGAGCGAGCGGGTTGTCCAGTTCCATGGGAAAGGGGATGCTGGGAGACACACACGAGACACAAGAACGTCGCACACTATAAGACATTGACCTGACGGGTACCAAAATGGTCAGTAATTGCTCGTTGTTGAAAAAAAAAGTTGCCAACGATTATGTTACTTCCTAATGCCAAATTTGAGTGCAGCTCTTCAGCTGCTTCGGCTTTCTATATACTGAGGCAAATAATTCAAGCAAGACATGTATGTACAGTTACAACTTTTTATCCTTCACTTCTTCAAGAAACACTCCACTCCCAGTTCTTGATTGTCATTGTTTATGGTCGGAGAAATAGATGGATATATTATAGACTTGCTGCACCAATGCCTGGTTCAGCGAAGCGCACCTCTGGATTCTGGCGGCAACTCGGGCAGCTCATTTAGCAGCAGCGCTAGACGAAGGTCTTCCACCGATTGCTTCGCTCATGGCTCAGAAAGAACTGACTGAGAATAAAGGCAGACGGATTATATTATAATATAAACGATCTGTGAGCCTCGGACGATCCATCTGGTGCGGAACATTTCGCACCAACCATTGCAAACAGAGCGTAGCTTGGCGCAGCTGCCTTGCTTATTGGGAGGTTGCGGAAGGCAGTGCGTAGGCGCATAGGAACGTTGTGCGGTGAAGAGATGGCAGTGACTGACTGATGCCGCTGACGCTGCTAGCGAGTCAACTCTAGGTGGCTTTGCGTTTTGGCTTGGGAAGTGCGCAGTGATCCGCTTATACCGAGCCGGCGCTTCGGCAACCGGAGGATGCCGCACGCTCTCGTGCAGTCACAGACATGGAGTCAGTCAACCTGTAGAGTCTGTGAAGGAGCACATTTACTCAGGTCAATTAATCGCAGGGAACCCTGATCGTGAGAAGGAAATTCATAGAATAACAAAAATGGGTTGGGTCGCATACGGCAGACATTGTCTACTCCTGACTGGATGCTTACCATTATCATTGAAAAGGAAGGTGTATAATTAGTGCATTTTACCGGTGCTTACAAATGGGGCAGAGACTTGGAGACTGACAAAGAAATTTGAGAACAAATTAAGGACCACGCAAAGAGCGATGGAACAAAAAATGCTAGGCATAATGTTAAGAGAGAGAAAGAGAGTGCTTTGGATCAGAGAGCAAACAGGTATAGCCGATATGCTAATTGACATTAAGAGAAAAAAGTGGATCTAGGCAGGTCATGTAATGCGCAGGCTAGGTAACCATCGGACCATAATGGTTACAGAATGGGTACCAAGAGAAGGGAAGCCCAGTAGAGGACGGCAAAAGACTAGGTGGTGCGATGAAATTAGGAAATTTGCGGGTGCTAGTTTGAATCGGTTAGTACAGGACAGGGGTAATTGGAGATCGCAGGGAGAGGCCTTCGTCCTGCAGTGGAAAAAAAATACTCTGATGATGAAGGTGGTGGTGGTGGGGGTGGTGGTGATGATATGTAATGATGTTCCTTGGTTGCATTAAAGGGATGCTAAATTGAAAATAAGGAAAAATTGCGTGGTGGGCTAGTTGGCTATGCATAATTAAAGCTTGTTTGTTTTCTCACCTAAGTCCTGTCTCTTCGTCTCTTTGTGCAAGTCTTATAATTATGAAAATAAAGCTTAGCTGTAATAGTGCAGTACCCTTCACCAATACGAAACAAAGCCACTCTTAGCACAAAGTGAAGCCTGGTAAGCCAAAAATGACACAAAAACAAAAGACCAGGGGCCTTGAAGTTCCTAGAATAGCTCGCCGTGCCGTCACTGAGTTTGATGTCTGCGCAGGCCTAGTTAATTTTTTGTCAGTGAAGATGGACATTGTATTTTAAAGAAGTCAAATACTGAACTGGACAAGTTTCAGGAACTTCTACTGCACCACAACAGTTCAGATGCAAAAAAAAAAACACTAAAACCTATTGATTTGTAATGTCCTCATTAGAAAAACAAAATATATCGATATCACAACTGACACACCAGAAAGAGGGTTCTGAGGCAAAATGAAAAAAAAAAGGAAGGTTTTACCTAGATTTTCTCTTGTGATTATCATCCTATTAACACAAATGACCGAAAGCTAGTTTTGAAAAAATACTTTATCAGTCTAAATTAGTTCAGTGTCTCTCTTTAGTGTCCCTTTGACATTTCCGTTAGTACAGTTTTCTTTTGGTTCTGTGTGCTCAGTTGCACTTTTAAAACATAAACATAAAGAGTCTCCTCCGTATATAGGGACCTGTAGCTGATAATAGGCGAGATGAGAAAACATTTATGAGCATTTTATGAGAGCCTTTTCACCAGTGATGTACTAAAAGCTTCCGCCTTTCACATATTTTTCACACTGTAGGAGCGTGCCCAGGAGTGCTTGGAGTTTCTGGTTAGCCAGCTGTCCAAAGGAGACCACAACACCCAGCTGGCACTGCTACGGGAAGCCAAGCACCTAGGAGATGCCTTCCCTGCATTGCTTGCCCCATGCTTGCCGCAGGTACTGGTCGAGCTGTCTTATAGGGCCACCTGAGGGCAACAGTTGTAAACATAGCCATAGCACAATTACACCATGAAGTGCATTGTGCAGTAATTTCAATGACAAGTCATAGCTGCCTCTAGAGGCCAACTGCACTGCTCTTTCACTTCGGCTCACTTGGTTATAGATGAGCAGTATACAGTCGAACCTTGACGTAATGAAGTTGTAATTCGCTAATTCGAGGTTTTAAAGTTTCAGCAGCACAACTTCACAAATTTGCAGAACATTCCTGCCAGATAATATCTCGTCAGTAAGCACTTATAAACAAATTGCAAGGTTGGGCCATAATAGCGTGGTTATGAGCCCCAGAGCTTGCGATGCAGCTATCGCTGAGAGCAATGCATCGACATGGCTCACAGCATTGAAAATTTTCGTGTGTTGCATCATGCAGCACTGTAAATCTTGGAGACCATGGCTGACCGCATTTAGTACCCTCAGCTGGCGGCCATAAATTAAAAACAAAAGTGTAAACAGATATGTATACTTGTCCCGAGAGAAAAAAAGAAGAAAGAAACAGTCACAGTTCCACCAGAAAGGCGCCCCGGAGCATTGATGACGATAGCAAAGAGACAAGTACACAAATTAAGGTTTTTATTTTTATTGGTGTCATGTGCGCTCAGGCAAACAACAGATCTTACTTGATGACCATGAACTCACAGTCACAATGCGAGTGAACGCTTTGCATTATGTCTTGGAAACTTGAGATTGCACGATCACCAACACCAGACGCGTGGTAACAACATAGTAATACTCAAGAAGGCGGCAACCATTTAGGCTCCACCTCTACACTTGCCGCCGAGAGATTATCTCTGAGATACGGCCAGAGGGCAGATAGACACGCATTACCCTCTACCACTTGGTGCGTGCTTGATCACGTTACTGCTTGTTCACTCGCTCCCAAACACTTTTGCACAAAAGGAATCATCAGATCTCGTGTTTCTGCTAGTGAACTCTACGAGCTGCTGCGTGCTTGCAGCCTTCTCAGGTTGTTTACCAACGCAGCAAATGGCGCAGCGCTCTTTCCTGTATACCGCATCCCGGCAGGCGAGCTTTGAATATGGTTTTCCTGCTCATACTTTCATGCAGAAAGATGCTTAAAATCGCCTTTGCCTCGGCCAACATTTCTATTGCTTTTTTTGCTAGATTTACTAACCATACAGGATCCAAGTACATGCTTGAAATGGCCGTAAATTTCGTTAAGTCGAAAGTGTGTCACGAGATTACTTCGTTAAATTGTGAAAGAAAAGCACATGGTTTTCAGTTTAACTAAGATAGGAAAATTGAAATAGTTCATTATTTTGTGAATTTCGTTAAATCAAGATTTATTATATTGTTACGTAGGAAGACGCAGACGAAAAGCTATACACAAGTATATTTACAAGGAAATACGCCACACTTGGCCAAGAGGCAACAGCCCGCGCTAACCTCTAATCGTCGTCGTCTTATTCACACTGCTTGCCTCTTCATGATCGCAAATACTGTTCCGTAGCACTACCCCCAATAGCAAAAGCGCCGTCTCGGAGCGACTAAATGCCGGACTCGGAAGCAGTGTTGTAGGCCTAGAGCCTACTTACGTGTACAACATCACGAGATGCCAGAGTAGAGGATGAGGTTGAACTCACAGGAGCAGTTTCGTACGTCACAAGTGTCACCTGGCGCAGCACGCGGTAGGGCCCTGTGTATCGCGAAAGGAGGTTTTCTGAAAGTCCGACGTGATGAGAGGGTGACCACAGGAGCACGAGCGCACCAGGCGAAAACTGTACGTCACGGTGGCGGGCGTTGTACTGACACTGCTGAGTGGTTTGCGAGGCCGTCAGTCGAGCATGGGCAAGCTGGCGTGCATGGTCGGCGAGGGCGATGGCGTCGCAAGCCCATACTCGCTTGTTGAGATCGCAGCATGAGGAAGTGCCGTGTGAAGGGGCATGGTCGGTTCGCGACCGTACAGTAGATAAAAGGGAGAAAATCCGGCGGTGTTGTGCTGGAAAGAATTGTACGCAAATGTGACGTACGAAAGGGCAATGTCCCATTCCTGGTGGTCCTTAGAGACGTACTTGGACAGCATATCGGTAAGAGTACGGTTTAACCGCTCTGTCAGGCCATTGGTTTGAGGATGGTATGAGGTAGTCAGCTTGTGTTGAGGGGAGCAGAAACGCACAATGTCGGCGATAACTTTTGAGAGGATGTTACGACCACGGTCAGTAAGCAGCTGTCGCGGAGAGCCATGAAGTAAGATAATGTCACGCATGAGAAAGTCCGCGACGTCAGTGGTGCAACTGGTAGGGAGAGCCCTCGTGATAGCGTATTGGATGGCGTAATCAGTTGCGACGGCTACCCATTTGTTCCCAGAGGATGACGTGGGAAAGGGACCGAGGAGGTCTAATCCAACACGAAAGAACGGTTCCACAGGGACGGTGATCGGCTAGAGATGACCGGCACGTAGCACCTGATGTGCTTTCCAACGCTCGAAGGGATCACAGGCAGCAGCATAGCGTCGGACAGAGCGAGCGAGACCAGGCCAATAGAAGCAGCGGCGGACGCAGTCATATATGCGGGTTACCCCAAGATGTCCTGCAGTGGGTGCGTCATGCATCTCAAAGAGCAGAGTCTGTTGTAGATGTTTTGGCATGACAAGAAAAAGATCAGAGCCGTCAAGGAGGAAGTTCCTTCTGTACAGAATGCCGCCCTGGAGGACATATAGGTGAACGGATGCGTTGGTAGGTGTAGAGCGCAGACGCCCGATGAGTGCTCGCAGCAATAGGTCTTGGTACTGCTCATCAGTGATGTTGGCAAAGGCAGAGACAGAGAAAATGCCGTTGGCGGTACTACTGTCGGCAGCGTCAGGCTCGTCGACCGGGTAGCGAGACAGGCAGTCAGCGGCCTTGTGTAGTCGGCCAGATTTGTAGATGACAGAATATGAATATTCTTGGAGGCGTAAGGCCCAGCGACCAAGTCTTCCTGTAGGATGTTTCAGTGAGCATAACCAGCAAAGCACGTGATGGTCTGTGACAACGGAAAAGGGTCGGCCATATAAGTATGGGCAGAATTTTGCAACCGCCCAAACTAGGGCCAGACACTCACGCTCAGTGATGGAATAGTTGCGCTCCGCGGGTGAGAGGAGCCTGCTGGCGTAAACGATAACACGGTCGTGCCCGCACTGGCGTTGTGCCAGTACTGCGGCAATTCCGTGACCGCTGGCATCAGTACGAACTTCGGTAGGCGCAGAAGGATCAAAATGGGCCAGAATGGGAGGCGTTGTGAGAAGGTCAATTAGATGCGAGAATGCAGAGGCCTCGTTATCGCTTTTTTCAAAAGCTTGATTAGTGGTCGTGCTATGGTGGCGAAATTTTGCATGAAACGGCGGAAGTTTGAACAAAGGCCGATGAAGCTGCACACATCCTTGACACACTTCGGAACAGGGAAGTGCAGAACAGCAAGGATCTCGCCTGGGTCCGGTTGCACTCCGTTAGCATCAACGAGATGTCCAAGGACGGTAATCTGGCGACGGCCGAATTGGCACTTCGATGCGTTGAATTGCTGACCGGCTCGACGAAAAATGTCCAGGACTGCTGAGAGGCACTCGAGGTGCGTAGCGAACGTTGGGGAGAATACTACAACGTCGTCCAAGTAGCACAGGCACGTGGACCATTTGAAACCGTGAAGAAGGGAGTCCATCGTGCGTTCAAAAGTGGCAGGAGCGTTAGATAGACCGAACAGCATCACTTTGAATTGATAAAGACACGTCGGGTGTTACAAAGGCAGTCTTCTTGCGGTCGAGATAGTCTACGGCAATCTGCCAGTAGCCGGAGCGAAGGTCAATAGAGGAGAAGTAGCGAGCACCGTGGCGGCAGTCAAGGGCGTCATCAATCCGAGGTAGGGGATACACATCCTTCTTGGTAACCCTGTTAAGGTGCCGATAATCCACACAAAAGCACCATGAGCCATCCTTCTTTTTTTACCAGTACAACAGGTGATGCCCACGGAATACATGACAGTTCAATAATGTTCTTGGCAAGCATTCTGCGAACTTCGGCGTGAATAACTTGACGCTCAGCCGGTGACACTCGATACAGGCGGCGATGAATAGGAGGGGCATCGTCGGTATTAATGCGATGTTTAACAGCTGTAGTTTGGGCCAAAGGACGATCGTTAAAGTAAAAAATATCATGGTAGGAAAACAATATGCGGTAGAGTTCACGACCCTGCTTGGATGGCATGTCGAGCGCAATCATTTTCTGTAAGTCGGCGATGATACAAGTTGCCGACTGCGATGGTAGAGGAGGATCGACTGAATTGTCGTCTACTGCAGTAGATGTTACTGAGTGATCCTCGAATGAGCAATGCTTGGCCAGAGACATCCCGCGTGGCAGCACTTGTGTCGTCAAGCCAAAATTGACCACTGGCAGGCCGCGCAATTCGCCGTAATAGATAAAACTGTATGAGGTACTGTGATGCCGTGTGTAAGGAGGATGTCTTGTATAGGAGCCGCAA